>NC_090446.1:1132454849-1132757879 GCF_031143425.1 Pleurodeles waltl | reverse complement strand
ATTTCCTGGTGGGGTCTTGGCAATGTCCTCTGTCTTCTGCCTGGATCGCAGAGACCGTTTGCAGGGTGGTTCTCCTTCTGAAGGGGGTGGAGTGCTGGTGGCCTGTTGGTCCTCTGGCGGGACCTCCTGTCCACTAGCGCCGGCAGACGTGGAAGGCTGTTCATCTGTTGGGCTAGTGTCAGGGGCCTGGTGGTATGCCACTGTCTCCCTCATGGTGTTGGCCATGTCTGCCAGCACCCCTGCAATGGTGACCAGGGTGGTGTTGATGGACTTCAAGTCCTCCCTGATCCCCAGGTACTGTTCCTCCTGCAGCTGCTGGGTCTCCTGAAACTTGGCCAGTACTGTGCCCAAGGTCTCCTGGGAATGGTGGTGTGCTCCCATGATGTTTGAGAGTGCCTCGTGGAGAGTGGGTTCCCTGGGCCTGTCCTCCCCCTGTCGCACAGCAGTACTCCCAGCTTCCCTGTTATCCTGTGCCTCTGTCCCCTGAACTGTGTGCCCACTGCCACTGACCCCAGGTCCCTGATTGTGCTGTGTTAGTGGGGTTGCCTGGGGTCCCTGTAGTGGTGGACACACTGCTGATTGACGTGTCCTGGGGACAGTGGCATGTGCCCGCTGGGTGGGTGCTGTGGTGGTGTCTCCTGAAGGGGGAGGTTCAGTGGTGTTCAAGGACTGTGGCAGGGGAACCGACTGTCCAGAGGTCCCTGATGGGCCGGGCTGGTCATCTTGATCCAGGTGTGCAGAGCTGCTGTCATCACTGTGGGCCTCTTCTGTGGAGGGACTGGATATGGCTGGCACCTCCTGTCAGGTGACATTGTGTAGGGGTCCTGTTGGGGTGTAAATGCATTTATATTGTATCTGTGTGTGCCATCTTGTGCATGGGTGTGTTTACCTGTATGGTTGTGATTTCCCTGTCAGCTTGGCCTTGAGTGAGTGGTGATTTTGTGGGCTGGGTGAGTGTCTCTACTGGGCATGCTGTGGTGATGGGTCTCCATGCAGGTCTGTGTTGGGGGTCCATGCTTTGGTGTTGCATGCAGGGCTTGGTATTGGGATGTGTGGGTTGTGATAGTGGGATATATGTGAGGTTTTGGGGTGATGGGTGTGAGGGTAGGGGTAGGGGTTTGTGATGGCAAGCAGGTAGGGTGGGGAGGATATAATAGTAGATATATGACTTACCAGAGTCCAGTCCTCCTGCTACTCCTGCGAGGCCCTCAGGATGCATGATCGCTAAGACTTGGTCCCCCCATGTTGTTAGTTTTGGGGGAGGAGGTGGGGGTCCACCTCCAGTCCTCTGTACTGCTCTTTGGTGTCTTGAAACCACGGAACGCACCTTCCCCCGTAGGTCGTTCCACCTCTTCCTGATGTCATCCTGTGTTCTTGGATGCTGTCTCCCTGCGTTGACCCTGTCGACAATTCTACGCCATAGCTCCATCTTCTTTAGAATGGATGCCTGCTGAACCTGTGATCCGAATAGCTGTGGCTCTACCCCGATGATTTCCTCCACCATGACCCTGAGTTCCTCCTCAGAAATCCTGGGGTGTCTTTGAGGTGCCATGATATGGTGTGAATGATGTGTAAGGTGATGGTTGATATGATGTGTGGGGTGATGTGTTGGGGTGTGTGGTGTTTTGTGCGTGGATGGTGTATGAGTGATGGTGTTGTGTGCCTCTGGACGCTGGTGTTGTCTTTGCTTTTCTCTTTCTCTGCTTCATCCAAAAATGTCATTGTAAGGGGTTGTGGGCAATGTGGGCATGTGTTTTATAGTGGTCTGAGTGTGTGGGTGTGGTGTGTGTATGTGTGTCAGGTGTGTGTATTTTGAATTGTCCAATGTGGTTGTGTTTTGTAAATGTGTGTCAATTTTTAGCGTGGCGGTGTGTACCGCCAATGGATTACAGCGGTTGAATGACCGCACGTTGATTCGTGGGTCGTGATAGTGTGGGCGTATTCCTGTTGGCGTAACAGTGTGGGTTTTGGTACCGCCAGTTTATCACTGACCTTTGGTGTGGTGGACTTGTGTGGGTGTCTGTATTGTGGACGATTTCTAAGTGTGGGTCATAATACCCGTAGCGGATTTCTGCCGCGGACACGGTATGTTGGCGGCCGTCAGCACGGCAGTCAGCAGACTTTACCGCCAGGGTTGTAATGAGGGCCTAAGTTTGGTACCAAACTTCCCAGTCTTCAGTGAAGCCATCATGGAGCTGTGGAGTTTGTAATGACAAACTCCCAGCCCATGTACTTAATATTACCATGCTGCACTTACAATGTCTAAGAATGGACTTAGACACTATAGGGGCATATTGCTCATGCAGCTACACCCTCACCTGTGGTATAGTGCACCTTTCCTTAGGGCTGTAAGGCCTGCTAGACAGGTGACTTACCTATGCCACAGGCAGAGGTTTGTGGGCATGGCACCCTGAGAGGGATGCCATGTGTTTACCTTTTGTTCCCCCACCAACACCCACAATCTACAATGGCAGTGTGCATGGGTTTGGTGAGGTGTCCTTCTGGGTGGCACAATACATGCTACAGCCCTAAGGGACCCTCCCTGGTCACAGGGCCCTTGGTACCACTAATACCTTTTTCAAGGGACTTAACTTTGTGCCACGGGTGTGCCAATTGTGGAAACAATGGTACAATTTAGGGAAAGAACACTGGTGCTGGGGCCTGGTTAGTAGGATCCCAGCACACACACACAGTTAAGTGAGCATCAATACCAGGCAAAAAGTGTGTGGGGGCAACCATGCCAAAAAGGGGCATTGGCGTTGTGGTCGCCGTGATGACGTCACAGTCGTATTTAGGTGCTCCCCCAGTGTAGGAAACTGGCCTGGTGTGTGGTGAGCACCTATGGTGTTATCACCTTATACCAAGTCCAGGTATTCCCTATTAGTGAGGTGTAGACAGTGTCTAGGAAGCCAGGGCTCTCTAGAGGTAGCTGTGTTTGAGCAGCCAAGACTTATCTAGGAAACATGCAAAGCTTATGCAATACCACTACACTCACAGAGCACTTACACACATTAAAGAACCTCACAGTGTTACAAAAATAAAGGTTATTTATGTTGGTAACACAAGTACTAAAATACTGTATAGGTAGTACTCCACTAGGAGGTAAGCAAACACACTATTATATGCACTTTAGAAGTCAAGGATTAGCATAGAAAGCGATAGCAAACAGTAAAACAATAGGAAACAGTGAAGGCCCTGAGGGAGACCAACCCATATACTAAGTAAGTGGAATGTGAAAGGCAGTCCCCCACCCAAGGAAGTGGAATCTGTAGAGGGGAACTGGAGGAACTAGGACCCCAAAAGGTAAGTACTAGAGTGACCCCCAGCGACCAGGACAAGAAAGGTAAGTACCTGGTTTTCCCCAAACCTACAGGAAAACTTTGCCAAAGGATTGTGTAAGGCCCAATCAAGACTGGGAAACCCCACAGGTGGATCTCTGCAGAAGAGGACCTGCAGTTCAAGATGGGAGTGTCCGGTGGTGGCAGGAGCCACTACCCACCCTTTTGGAGTTGAAGGACCAGGTCATTGGTAAAGACAAGAAGACAGCTGTGCAGCACCAGAGCCGAAGAAGCAGTTCAGAGGTAATGCAGTTGATGTCCCACGATGGAAGAAGAGTTGCAGTCAGTCAGTGGTGTTGGAAAACCACAAACAAGCCTTGGCAAAGGCAAAAGTCGAAGATGAAGTGATGCAGAGTTGCCAGGGACAAGCAAGGTCCAAGGGGACTCAACCCAAGGAGGGGAGTCCGAGGCGACACTCAGCAGTGAGGAGTCCCCACAGGCAGCAGGCACAGAAGTGGCAGTGAGGCCCACTCAGCACACCTGAAGAAGGATCCCATGTTGATGGAGCAGCAGACAGGAGACCGGGCAATGCAGGAGGAGGTGCTGGAGGCTGGTGCTATATGGAGCCTGAAGACCCCATTGAAGGAGAGCCAACAAGTCTTGGTAGCTGCAACAGTCACGGTGCACAGGGGTACTGTCCGGCAAGGACTCATTGTCTCCCTAGTTGGACAGCTGGTAGAGGGGACTGAGGGGACCACTCCAGACCACCAGCTGTGTTGCAGGATCCACGCAGTTTTGAAGGAGAGAAGATCCACACACAGCCAGGGAAATGTTGCAGATGCTAGAAGGAGCAGGAAAAACAATGTTGCAGGGCGAAGTGGTTTCTGGAGCTGCAGATTGTAGGTTCCTATAGAGCCCAGTTGCTGTTCCAGTGGCCAGAAGATGAAGTAAGTGATGCAGAGGAGTACTGGTGGAATATTGTACGTCGAATCTGAGGACCCACCCAAAAGGGAAACCCAACATAGCCCTAAAGGTGACTATCAGGAAGGGGCACTGATGTCACCTGCCTAACCTAGCCACTCAGAAGCTCCTAGAGGACTCAGCACATCTTAGATTCAAGATGACAGAATTAAGTGGCCAGCTAGAGGAGCTCTGGAGTGGTGATAGACAGGATAGGGATGACTTATACTAAGAAGTCCTGCAGGACCGAACGGCCAAAGTAGCCGTCCCTGCAGACCTGACTGTCCAGGCAGTAGTGTCTAGAGAACGTGTGCAGGGACCTCAACGTTGCTGCATGGGAGATGTCCAGGACTGGAACTACACATGCTAATGCAGTGGTTGCAGCCGTTGCTCTGGTACAATCAGCAATCCAAAACATCAGGGGGCTGCTTCTTAGCCAAAGCATAACACATTTTGATGCAGAGGACAACCCATTTAGAGATGGTCCTTTTCTGCACCGCCCGATCTTTCTTTGCACCTACGTAACCAACAAAGAGTTGATTGTCCACCTGGAAGTCTTTGGCACGATCTAGACAGTGGCGTCTCTCCTCTTCACAAGAAGGATGTGGAGTGCATAAAAAGTAGGCAAGGTGACAGATTGGCCTACATGAAAGGGCATGACCACTTTAAGGAGGAAAGAGGGCCTGGTATGAAGTACCACTTTGTCAGGATGGACAGAGATAAAGGGTGTCTTCGAAGAAAGAGCTTGCAGCTCACTCACTTTACGAGCAGCGGTGATGGCTACAAGAAAAACTGTCTTTAATGTTAGAAGCTGAAGGGGACAATTATGAAGGGGCTCAAAAGGAGCACACAAGGTAAGTGAGTACCAAGTTCAAATCCCACTGGGGCATTATGAACAGGGTAGGCGGAAACATGTGGGTAAGACCCTTGAGGAACCTCCGAAAATAATGGGAGATTTAAACAAGGAGGGTTGATCTGGTAGTCTGGGAAAAGCAAAGCTGGCAGAGAGATAACATTTAAGTGTGCCCAGAGCAGAGCCCTGCTGGGCAAGAGAGAGTACAAACAAAAGAACCTCAGAAAGAGGTGCAGAAAGGGGATCAACAGACTTGTGGGTACACCATGCCACAAACGTGTCCCAACGTCAGGCGTATACTGTTTTGGTACAGGGACACCTGGCTGCCAAGATAACATTACAGACTTCATGCGGAAGGTCGAAAGCTGTCAAATGCCACCACTCAACCTCCACGCAAGAAGGCGGAGACTGGACAGGTTCAGGTTGGGAACCATACTCCGCTGCTGCAATGGAAGACCCTCCATAATATGCAGTCTTGGTGGATGATCGATGGCCATGCTTAAAACCTCAGGATACCCAGTTCGGAGCCACAAGGATTACTTGGGCCGGTCATTCTTCATCTTCTTGTGAAGAGGTGGTATTGGCGAAAAGGCGTATAGGAGGCCTGAGTTGATTGTAGGACGGAACAACGCATGCTGGCACCACGCATGCCTGAACAACGCAGTCAGATCAACGACCGCATTGTTAGCACGAATGCCTTAACAACAATTTTTTGTTGTAAATGCATGCCTAGAACGGCATGCATGGTTCCAGCATGTGACCCCCCCCTAAACCCCAACCCCAACCCCAAACAATCCTACCCCTGATCTTCAGAGCGCCCTGAGCTCCAGAAGACTGATGTGGAGCCCGGACTCCACCGGAGACCAAGCGCCTCTGATTCCCGCCTCCTCCATGTGGCCACGCCGGCCCAGGAGTGACGCATCTGTCACTACAATCAGAGCTGGTTGGAGAAGGGAGAGGGATCTGCCATTGACCCAATTGCGGTTCGAAAGCCACCACTGCAGATCCTGTGCAGTTGCCTCCGAGGTCTGGACCATGTCGGAGAGATTCCCCTGATGCTGCACCCACTGGAACATCAGGTCTCACTGCAGAGCCCACATATGCCATCTGGCGTGTGTGTCCAGCAAGAGGCCATGACTGTGTCCAGAGCAGCTCCGCTGAAAGGGAGCATCTGAAAGGGAGTCAGGTGTGACTGCGGCACATTTATAGTGAACCCCAGTGAATACAGGAGGTTCGCCATAGTATGGAGATGGAAGACAACAGCCAGTTGTCAAGTTAGGGTAGGACTGAAACCCCTACCCTGCACAGATAAGCTCCGACCACCGCCATCACTTTTGTGAACACCCTAGGGGCACTGGTAAGGACAAAGGGGAGCACAGTAAACTGAAAGTGCTCATAACCTACTACAAGTAACGTCTGTGGGCAGGCAGGATGGGAACGTGAAAGTAGGCGTCCTGGAAGTTAAACGCTATCATCCAGTTTCCAGGGTCCAGGGCAGATAGGACTCGAGTCAGAATGAGCATTTGGAACTTTTCCTTTCTGAGGAAGAGATTGAGGGACCAAAGATCTAGGATAGAGTGAAGGTCCTTGTCCTTTTTGGGCACCAGAAAGTAGCAGGAATAACAACCACAACCTACTTCTGGCACAGGGACCCTTTCCTGTTGACAGGAGCCCCTGTGCTGGGTTTAGACCACATCACTAGCAGGACATCAGTTAGGGTTTTATTAAAGGAAAAAAGGGGTTCAGACATTGAAGCCCCTGGCTGAAGCACCTCATTCAGGGGGTTGGTCCTGACAGCCACCGAAGGCAGCTTGAGGACCAGGATCTCGCCCGCTCATCACTGCCATTGAACATGAGGATCCCTCCTCCATAGCCATGGTAGGGAGAAAAAGCATGCCAGCGTCAGGGGTGGTGTCGAGACCACTGGCTTCATCCAATTCCTGAGCCTGGTCCATTTCAGTATCTTCTAGCAGGAATTCTAAAGGGTCTAGAGACCTCGCATACTCTCACCATACCCGTACCCATAGGCATGATGGTCAGGATCCAATCTGGGAAACATAGTCCCAGTCCACAATGGAACCGGCATCAAGCAACGCTGTTGCGGCTCCGGATTGGAGTTGGGAATGAGTATGAGATCGACGTCGATCGTGGGTTGGACCGGTGTCAGAAGCGTTAATGTCTTTACTGTCATCAGGGATGGTCGCCATGGCACAACCAGTGCTGGTACAGATCCAGTAACGGATCTTGGGGTGTTCTCCGGTGCCGAGGTCGAAGCTGCCGGAGAGAAACCTGAGGGGGCCCCTTCCAACCCTATTGGGGTCTAAGGCATCACAGCATGGTCTTTCTGCCCAAAAATGAGGCACGTGGCCTCATTAAACTCTCTGACTTGGTCAGGGGAGGCACTCTGGAAACTCGGGGAGGCACGAAACCGACCCAGAAGCAGACTCCGAGGACAGAAGCCTAGAGCATCAACACTCCTCCTGTGTTGCATCTTCCAAGTGACGGGGCGAAGTCGAAGAACGTTAGTTCTTCTTCTAATTCTTCTTCTTGACACCCGAATGTCCTGACGATTTGGAGTGGGATGAGGACGATTGGTGATGGCTCCAGTCTTCCTCTCGAACACGACTGGGAGCGATGCAGAGCTGAGAGCTGGGCTGCCATGAGCTCTAGGGAGCGCTCCCTCAAAGCCTTCAGGTTAATGATCTGGCACTCAGAGCACAACTTTGGGTCCTGGTTGCGCTGCAAGCACCACAAGCACACAAGCTGCATATCCGCCACCGACATCATGCGGTGACGGGAGTCCCAGGGCCTGAATCCGGTCTTGCGGGAAGACATCTCGATGCGCCGAGTAGTCAAAAACTTCAGCAAAAAGGTTGAAAAGTCAGTCAAAAAATTACTGAAGGTAGCTTTTCTCTGGAACTGCGCATATGCTGGTACAGAAAGAAAAGAACTGGCGGCAGCGCATCGGGCTGTTGCCTATATAAGACTGCAATGTCATCACGGCGCCAACAACAGACGCGGAGTCGACCAAAGCCACCCTACGGCATGCCAGGATACTGCTTGAAGAAAAATCTCTGCATCCAGTCTGACACCTGGGGAAATTCTAAGGTAAGGAATCTGCGACTAGAAGTCTATCAGACAGAATGAGTCAACAGTGCTCCGTTTTCATCTTTCTGAGAATCCTGGGAAATAATGGTAAGTGGGGAAATGTATACGCATAAATTCCAGACAATCACATTGAAAGGGCATTCCCCCATGACCCCTGGAGTGGGTATCAACTGGCAACGAACTGGCATTTGGCATTCTTGTATGACGTGAAAAGATCCAACGCTAGCTTGCCCCAGCATGAGAAAATCTTGTCTACTTCCAGTTGATCCAGTTCGAACTTGTGGCAACTGTCCTCTGTCCTGCTGAGAATGTCTGATAAAGTGGTGTTCACCCCAACACGTGTTTGGCTCATACAGAAATTTTGTGAATTGTGAGCCAAACCCAAAGAGCTTGGGCTTCTTGAGAAAGACACAGCGACTGCATTCATCCCTATTTGCTGAAGTAAAACATGCTGGTCGTGTTGTCTGTAAGCACCAGCTCGGAGGGGCCTGTTATTTGTGGCAGAAAAGCTTGTACTGAGAGAAATATCGCTTTTAGTTCCAGGTGACTGATGTGCATTAGCTTTTGATGCCTGGACCATTTCCCTTGGATCTGCAGCAGGACCTGTAAACGGTGCTCCCAGCCCTCTAGGAAAGCATTGATCGAGATGACAGAGTCTGGAACTGGAGTCAGGAACGTCAGGCCTTGAGATATATGATCTATGTGAGACCACCATGCTAACGTTTCCATCATCTTTGGGGTAATGCTGATCAAGTCTTCAAAGGAGCCTTGAGACTGGATCCATTGCTTCTGTAGCTCCTCTTGTAACAGTTTCATCATCAGTCATACTAGTAGCACTAGGTTTATTGCAGAGGAGATCATCCCCAGGAGTGACTTTAATAGTCTTAAAGAAACAAAATTTCTTTAGGAGAGATGTAGAGCCAGATTGGATAGACTTTGTTGTCTGTCTTCTGACAAGTAAGCTTTGCTCTTGATTGTTTCAATGTTGGCTATCCTTCGAGTTGGCATGGTGGAGGTTTTTTGGTAGTTTACAGTGAGACCATGTCTGCAAAATAGTGAAAGGCAGGCTCTAATGGCTTGGGATACTTGTTGCAGTGATGAAGCTTTCAGCAGCCAGTTGTCTAGGTAGGTAAATACCTGATGACCTTGTTTGCGATGTGAGGCCACCACTGGGGCAAGACATTTTGTGAAAATTCAAGGGGCTAACTTTAGTCCGAAAGGAAGGACTTTGAACTGATAATGGGCACCGGCTACGGTGAAGCGGCGTTATTTGAGGTGCTTGGGATGAATGGGAATGTAAAAGTAAGCATCCTGTAAGTCCAAAGATGTTATGTAATAGCTGCTGTTTAGAAGATGAAGGATGTCTGATAAAGTAATTATAGAGAAGGACTGTTTGCACAGAAATGTGGTCAATTTCCTGAGGTTCAGTATGAGCCTCCATTCCCCTGCCTTCTTTCCCACCAGGAATAAAACTGCACTAAAACCCTAATCCACTTTGATGAGGGGGAACCTTCTCTATGGCACCTTTGGAAAGCAGTATCTGTTGGAAAGTAGCCTCGTTTTGGCATGGTTACCCCACATTTTGCCTGCTGTCAGTGTGTTTTGACTGTGTTCACTGGGATCCTGCTAAACAGGACCCCAGTAACTGTGCGCTCTCGCTCTAAATTTGGTTGTCCCTGACTTCGTACACCCCACAGTTGGCATACTGGTGTCCCCATGTGAATCTCTAGTATATGGTACTTAGGTAGCCAGGGCATTGGGACACAAGGGAATCCCAATGGGCTGCACCATGTATTATGCCACCTATGGGAGCCCATGTAAAATGTGTCTGCAGACCTGCCTTTGCAGCTTGCGTGAAAAGGTGCATGCACCCTTTCACTTCAGGTCACTATACCACGTCACCTCTATGGTAGGCCCTCAGAGCCCAGAGTGCAGGGTGCAGGTATCTTTGTGTGAGGGCACCCCTGCATAAGCAGAGGAGCCCCTACAATCTCCAGCTTCAATTCCCCGGACTTAGTAAGTGCGGGGAAGCCATTTTACCTGTGTCCAGCTACATAATGGTAACTCCGAACTTGGGCATGTTTGGTATCAAACATGTTGGAATCATACCCCAATACTGTTGCCAGTACTGGTTGTATGATTCCATGAACTCTGGGTGGTCCTTAGAGGACCCCTAGTTTTGTTCCTACCAGTTTGCAGGGTTTTCCCCGGAAGCCTGCATTGCTGCCATCCTACAGACAGGATTCTGCCCTCATGCTGCTTGATCACCGCAAGTCCAGGAAGGCAAAACAAAGGATTTCCTTTGGGAGTTGGAGACAACACCCTCTCCCTTTGGAAATTGGTGTTACATGGCTTGGGAGGGGTAGCCTCCCCAAGCCACTGGTATGCTTTGAAGGGCGCATTTGGTGCCCTCCTTGCATAAACCAGTCTGCACCAGTTCAGATACCTCTAGTCCTTGCTGTGGCCCAAAACAGGACAATGGAAAGGGGAGTCACCCCACCCCTGCCAATCACCACCCCAAGGTGGTGCCCAGAGCTCCTCCAGGTAGCCACTTCATTCTGCCATCTTGAATCTAAAATGTGCAGAGGCCTCTGGGAGCTTCTGAGTGGCCAGGTCAAGCAGGTGATGTCAGTGCCCCTTCCTGATAGGTGGTCTCCTTGCAGGTGACCAAACCCCGTCTCCCTCTCGGGGGGTCCTCAGATTCGACATGCAAGATTCACCCAGGACTCCTCTGCATTTTTTACTTCGTCTTCTGGCCACTGGAACCGCAACTGGACTTCACAGGAACACACAATGTGCAGCTCCAACTACGACTTCACTCTGCAACAGTTTCTCTGGTTCCTTCCAGCATCTGCAACATTTCTCCAGCTGTGCATCCTCAGAGGGTGGCAAGTCTTCAATCTGCACTAAAAGCAAGAAGGACTCTCCCTTGGAGTGAAGGAGTCACTCCTCTGCATTCGCAGGCATCAACTGCAACGACGTCCGGCTGCATGTATCCTTTCACTGCAACTCTGCGTGGATCCTCCAACACAGGTGGTAGTCTGGAGTGGTCCCCTTGGTCCTCTCTACCAGTTGTCCAACTTGGGAGGTGGTGAGTCTTTGCCTCTCCTTGCAGGACAGTACCCCTGTCCATCTTGATTCTTGCAGCTGCCAAGGCTTGTTGGATCCTCTTCTATGGGATCTTTAGTCACAACCCCAGCACCTCTTCCTGCATTCCCTATCTTGAGCCTGATGCTCCAGTGACGTGGGATCCTTCTTCAGGTGTGCTGAGTGGGCCTCACTGCACCTCCTGTGCCTGCTGCCTGTGAGGGCTGCCTCCTCGACTTCTGACGACTGCATCACCTCTGAACTGCTTCTTATGCTCCGGTGCTGCAAAGCTGACTTCTTATTTTCACCAACTACCTGGTTGTGCAACTCCAGAAGGGTGGGTGTTGGCTCCTGCCACAACCGGACACTCCATCGTGAACTGGACTTGGTTCCCTTCCCTTGAAGGTCCTCTTCTTTCAGGATCCACCTCTAGGTTCTTCCAGTCTCGGTTGGGTATTGCACAATCCTTTGGCAAAGCTTTTCTGTGGGTTTGGGAAAAACCAGGTACTTACCTCTCTTGTCCTGGTCGCTGGGGGTCACTCTAATACTTACCTTATGGGGTTACTAGTTCCTCCAGCTCCCTTCTCCAGATTCCACATCCCTGGGTGGGGGATTTCTTCTCGCATAACACTTACTTAGCATATGGTTTGTCTCCCTCCTAGGGCCCACATTACTTTCTACTGTTTGCTATATTGCTATTGTTTCTATGCTAAGCACTGACATCTAATGTGTATATAATAGTGTGTATACTCACTCTTAGTGGACAATGCCTTTCCTCAGTGAAGTCGGGATGGGTGAGCTCCTTTTGGAGGATGGGTTGGTGGTCTCTGCACAAACTCCAAGGTATGGCCGTAATTTACTAGATCCAACACCCATTTGTCTGACGTTATCTCCTTCCTTTGGCGGAAGTAGCATGAGATATTCGCGCTCACATGGATGGAAGGAGTGGGTGTAGCCGATACTTGATCCAGGTCATTGTTTGAGGCCTACATCTCTATCCTGGTGGGAGTGCTTTCGGCATGAAGTTTGCTTGATCTAGGCTGCTAAGGGTAACCGGTGATGGGCCTTATGGTAGGAGGGCCTATATTGAGACTTGGTCTGAAATTGTTTGGATCTTTGGTATTTACTCAACCAATCAAACACATTTCTTAAGTGCACTACCCGGTAGGGTCTCAAGGCACTGTGGGGTGCCATGTTTTGAGGTGCTTTCTGAAGGTTAGGAGGTTCTGGGTCTTGCGTAGGTTGGTGGGGAGGGAGTTCCAGGTTTTGGCGGCGAGGTGGGAGAAGGATCTGCAGCCGGAGGTGGTGCATTGGGTGCGGGGACTGTAGCGAGGGCGAGGGCGGCGGAGCGGAGCTGTCGAGTTGGTTTCTGGAAGTTGATTCGTTCGTTGAGGTAGGCCAGTCTGATGTCGTGGAGGGCTTTGTGAGCATGGACAAGGATTTTGAAAATGATCCTTTTGTTGATGGGCAGTCAGTGTAGGGGTCTGAGGTGGGCGGAGATGTGTTTGTGGCGAGTGAGGTTGAGGATGACATGTACGGCTGCGTTCTGGATGCACTGGAGTTTTCTCTGAAGCTTGGCTGTGGTCCCTGCATAGAGGGCGTTGCCGTAGTCCAGTCTGCTGCTTATGAGGGCATGGGTGACCATTCTTCTTGTTTCTAAAGGAATCCATTTGAAAGTCTTGCGTAGCATGCGAAGGGTGTTGAAGCAGGAGGATTATATGGCGTTGATTTTCTGATTCATGGAGAGAGATGAGTCCAGTATAATGCCGAGGTTGCGTGCATGGGTGGTGGGTGTTGGGGGTGGTCCAAGGGTGGTGGGCCACCAAGAGCCGTGCAAATGCTGTCTTGTTGGGACTGAAGATGATGATCTCGTTTTTTTCTGAGTTCAATTTGAGGTGGCTTGCTGTCATCCAGTTAGCGATGGCAAGGAGTCAGGCGTGTAAGTTATTCTTGGCGGTAGATGGGTTCCTCGTGAGGGAGATGATGAGCTGGGTGACGTCAGCGTATGAAATGATGATGAGGCTGTGGGGGCAGATGATGTTGGCGAGTGGAGCCATGTAGATATTGAAAAGGGTGGGGCTGAGGGAGGATCCTTGGGGGACCCCACAGATGGTCTTGGTGCCTGTAGACCGGAAAGGAGGGGGACGAACTCTTCGGGTTCTTTCGGAGAGGAAGGAGGCGAGCCAGTCCAGGGTTTTGTGGCAAATTCTGGCATCGAAGAGGCGTGTGCGAAGGGTTTGGTGGCATACAGTGTTGAAAGCTGCAGAGAGGTCTAGGAGGATGAGGGCGACGGTTTTGCCCTTGTCCAATCTGGTCCTGTTGTCGTCTGTACAGGCGATGAGGGGGGTCTCGGTGCTGTGTTTTTTGCAGAATCCAGACTGGGAGACATTGAGTATGTTGTTGTCTTCTAGGAAGCGAGACAGTTGTATGTTTACTATCTTCCGGGTAAGGGGAGTAGAGAGATAGGTCGGTAGTTTGTGAGGACTTCAGGGTCTGCTTTGGGTTTTTTGAGAAGTGCGTTGACTTCGGCGTGTTTCCAAATATCTACGAAGGTTGCTGTCTCGAAGGAGCTGTTGATGACGTCCCGGAGCTGGGGAGCGATGATTTGGCTGGCCTTGTTGAAGATGTGGTGGGGGCAAGGGTCTGTTGGGGAGCCTGAGTGGATGGAGCTCATGGTTTTGCCGATTTCTTCATCGTTGGTGGGGGTCCAGGTGTTCAGTACGTATTCACCCGTGTAAGAAGAGAAACCTAGCCCTCTGGCACCTTAAAATGGAAATGTCTTGAACTGTAAAGTGCTAAGAGACCTGGCAGTGTCCGTGTCTGTTTTTTTATTGTCAATAAGGTGTCATCAATGTGCTTCCTAAAGTTTTCCCATCGTAGGCCATGTCCAAGATTTTTGATTGGACTTCTGGTCTAAAAGATGTGGCCTTTAGCCATTCTGGATGCCATAAAACTGCTGCTCCCACTAACTGGCAAAAACCCTGAGGAGACAATGTCAAGGATACAATCAGTAATCTCTGACGAAGTACGCACACCCTCCTGCAGTATCTTCTTGGTCTCAGACTTCCTGTCCTCAGGGTTGAGATCACCCAACCTGCTGCTATCTGAGCACATCTGGCGCTCATAACACCATAGAATTGCAAGAGTGTTAGCTGCATGGACGGTAATGGCAGACATGAGAGAAAACCTCTTCCCCACATTGTCCAGATGTCTGCCTTCCTTATGTGGTGGAACAAATATGGGAATGGAAGGGTTTTGAGAGCATCTTTGAGCTGCCTGAGAGACAACAGAGTCAGGTTTAGGGTGGCCGATGAGACAAGCAGGGGAATCCTCTGTGGCCTTATATATTTTATCCAGCCGAGGTGGAACTGGAGGGACCATACCAGGATTTTTCATAATTTTAAGCCCCTCACTCCAGATGTAATCTATGATGGTGATGGATCTCACTGACTTTCTAGCCTGCTCTTTAAAATCATGGAGAAATCAGTCAGACTGCGTAAAGGGGGTTGGTAGGTGGAAAAGTGCTGCAACTTGGTCCATTAGGTTGTGGAAACCCCCAAAGTCCTCAGGGGGAGTCTAAGAGGTGAAGGAGATGGAGTAAGGACCAATTAATCATCCCATTCGTCCTGCGGTTGTTGTGGACCAGGGTTTTCTCCCTCCTCCCTTTCATCTTCTGTAGAAGCATCATTCTCCCCAGGAGGTGCAGCAATGGTTGAGGCTGGTGTGAACCTGGGCTTGGTGATTGAGGGATATTTCTTGGTGTGGCAGGTGAAACAGCCTGGGGTTGCGGTTACTGTGGTTCTTGGTTAGAGTTTGGAAACCTCCTTCTGTAATCCTGCAGCATGGCCTGCAAATATTGAACCAGGGAGGTGGGCATTTGCACGACATTTTGCCTACGCTGAGGATAGTCATAGTGCTCATATTGTTTGCTACACATGGCATTGTTGGTTTTCATCCTCGTCATCCTCTTGATACTTCACTTGAAGTTCTGAGGGACTGTGTGCAACCTAAAAAGATCCCTCATCTTCAGATTCCTCCCAGTCTAACAGATGGCTTGGAAGCACAGTGGAATCCTTGCTAGGAGAGGTCACCTCAGGGCGCAAGGCAGTCTGTTATTTTTGTGATTTTTAAAGTATTAGTTGCATCCATCGATGACGTGGTAGATGATGCAAAAGTAAAATGTGATGTTGCTGGGAGAAGTCCTTCTGTCGACGGTGGAGTAGATGGTAGTGCTGCCACTGACAGTGGGGCCATCGACGATGAGACTGTAGACGGTGGTGCAGCCATAGTTGACAGTGTCTTTGTTGATGCTGGCTCCGTCAACGGTATCTTCTTCTTCGACAGTGGTGGAGATCTCAAACCCACCACTGACACTGAGTTAGAGGCAAATACCTAAGTGGACGATGTGGGAGCAGTAGTAGCTGTCGTCGGAAATGTTCTTGATAATGATTGCCCTCTTCGATGAGACAGTAGTGATGGTAGCTGTGGTGGTCATCGTTGACACTAACGTTGACAGTGATGTTATCGTCAACGGGGTTGAGACAGGAATTTTAGACCTCAAAATCGACGGTTCAGATGAGGGAGAGTAGTGATGCTTCTTTTTCTTCAGAGATGGAGTGGATGGTTGGGATGAGGCCGACACTGCGGAGATAAGAATAATTTTCTCCTTTTTTGTGAGAGTCTTTGTGGTGAGACTTCAAGGCCTTCCTGCTCTTCTCAGAAACTCCTTGGTCAGAGGATCTTGACCGTTTATGGGGCCTTACAGTTGAATCACTGTCTACGTCTGAAGAGCTGGATCTGTGGGATCTGTACTTCTGCAGTCACTGAAGTAATCTTCCTTCTGTCTCTCAAAAGTTTTTGAAGAGAAGGTACGGCAAATTTTACATTCCTTTGCCTGATGTTGTGGGTAAAGGCAGTAGAGACAGTCTCTATGTGGATCATTCACATGCAGCCTTTTCTTCCCACAGGACTTGCGGGAACGAAACAGACCTTTCTTGGAAGACTTGGATATTGTAGATGCTGAAAACTGGAATTCATCGGGAAAAACTGAGCAGAGCTCAGGGGGTCTCCTTTCACACGACCTGGGGTAGAAAATCTGAGGGAATCAGCCTCTCTTGGGAGTATTCTAGAGGGTGCTAGCACCTGATTGGTCATAGTTCAAGTTTGGTCCTTTTTTTAAAAGGACATAGATAGGCTATTAAACTGATGGCCTATTGCCAATATAGCCTATTATTATTCTTGCATACTGCTTTATTATGGTAAAGTGGGACTCCCACTTTGACGACAGGAAATGATTCAAGCATGTGAATCTATGAAAGATCCAATACTGGATAAATTATTGTAATGTCATATATAATTTTGTTTTGTACATAAATCCAATTCAGTGTGAATAGAGTTTGGTAAGGATTCTTACAAATGAAGTATGCTTGGTTTTTAAATTCACACCATCACACAAAGTAGTTTAAAACTCAAAATGTGTTTTTCATTCAGTTTGTGCAGGCCTTTGGCTCAATCTTGTTACTGTTAATAAGTGTCCAATCTGCTACTGCAGGGCAGGCTGAGCTCACCAAGAAATGGTCTGGAGTCCTGAAATGTTTAGAAGGAAACCAATACATGCCAATCAAGAAGATGCCCTATCACAGTCAAGCTATGTTTTCTGTGACAATCTGGTGAGTACTTAAACTCTAGCAGGAAACCTAACCAGTGCTTAATTTATGCTGTGGAGCAGGTGGTGAAAACAGGCACAGATTTCTGGGGTCCTGGACTCCGCTTTCATGATGCCTTCGTTAAAATGCAAAAAAGAGAGACAGAGAAAACAGGGAAAGGAGGAAAGGAAATAGAGGAAACTGCAACAAAGGGAGAAAACAGGGATGAAAAAGAACCTAAAAGAGTTAGCTAGACAGACATGCGGTGTAGGGTTGTGAAGAGAAAGGCATGAGGTAGAGTCAAGTCTAGGAATTCGACAAACCCGACATTCTGAATTTTGAGATGCAGGTTCCTGCAACAGGCTTCAGGACCCAGTATTTTTTTTAAATCAAGGATTGCACTGCACTACATCCAACCACTGGACCCCAAGCCAGTTGGTACCAAACTAGTCACAAATGAGTTTGGATGGTTTGGGCACAAGACTAGGCAAATTGAGAACTGCAGTCTATTTTATGGGTATTTTATATGACTTAAAAAATAGGTAAATATAATGAGATGTAAAATAAAATAGATCAACAAAGTGGGAAGTGCAACGGATTCTAAATAAGAAAAAATTAACTTAGACAACCTGCTTGAAACATCTTCGATGTGCATTCTCTCCATGTTGTGTGCACTGGGGCAGAGAAGGTCAGGCGTGGACTGAACCTGGGGGCCTAGTTCTCAAACTTTGTTGACCTTACCATGCTATGTGCCTGTTCCAGTTCTCTAACTGCTGAACACCCCTATGTCAGTGGCTGGAACGCACCTATTGCTTCCTACATTTCCAATTCCAGACAGACTGCTGTGCAGCCTGATTCTCCATGGTCTGTGAAGGTCTCTCACCTCTGTGGCTGGATAGGCTGTGGTTCAGGGGCCGGCCTGGTCTGGTACATTTTTACGATGTTACCAATCTCCCGACTGGGCTGTGGTTTCGGAGGTGGAGCAGGCTTCTTTTTAGTTTCCTTGCTTCCGTTAATAACTGCAGATTTCTTTTGCACTTCCGGCTTTTGCGTGGGCAGCTTTTGGGGCGGCGGTATAATAACTTCTGCACAAAAAGAGATTTTCACGTTAACTTGAGAAGCTGGAAGCTGCACCAACCCTCCTCCCTTCCTGGTCAAGGTGGAAGAGATGTGAAAGAATACAAAGTGTTGAGCACACAAGTTAGAGAAGTAAGTGAGCCAACGGAGACAGGCTGGCATATAAGCAGGAGCCACTTGCGGGTTGTTGGCGGTGGCACGTGGGGGAGGTAAGGGGGGGGTTAATAAACTTTAAAAAAATGAAATAAAAAAAACACCACTTATCTTTTCCATGCCATCCCACGCCACACTCCTCTTCCCTGTTGCCTGGCTGCACGCAGGCACAGGCTCCCAGCCTGCCCTGTAGCCAATCCTGACCTTGCTCAAAGCAGCGTCAGGATTGGCTGGGAGTGCCCAGCCAGG
The DNA here is from genome assembly GCF_031143425.1 of Pleurodeles waltl. NCBI lineage: Eukaryota > Metazoa > Chordata > Amphibia > Caudata > Salamandridae > Pleurodeles > Pleurodeles waltl. The sequence goes on along the minus strand of NC_090446.1, from coordinate 1,132,739,469 downwards.
GCACTCCCAGCAGACTGGAAGCCTGTGCAGGCTCTCTGAAGCCCAGCAACTGCGTTGCCGGGCTGCAGAGAGCACACTACGCATGTATGTTTGGCCGGGCAGAGATGGCCGGCCAAACATACACGAGTTCTGGGGGGGACTGCTGAGCACTACCCCTCAGTGCATGTCACAACCTGTGGCCCCGCCCCTTTGAAAGAAAAGGATAATAAACAAAGTTTATTATCCTTTTCTTTTAAAGGATTTCCAGCTGCCGCTGCTGGCAGGGGCGATGCTCCTCCGCCCTTAAGGAGGAACCGCCCCTGCATATAAGAAAAGTGAGATCATTCCTAATGTCCCTGAAAGCATATTAGGGCTTAACTTAAGTCTGTCAAATACCAATCAGTCCAGAACGTTACAAGTCACCAACGCTGTCCAAATCCTAGTGGCCTGTGAATGGCACTGGTCTTTGAGAATCATTACCTTTTTTCACTAGAGGCTGCTAGCCCCTCTCTGAGCATAACGTGATCGACTATTTAGTCCCTAATTATGAGTTGCGCGATGCTGGCGGAGTGCAAACACCGCATGCAAAATGTATGCTAGTGCACACTGCACCAGTATCGGGAAATTATGAGTTAACCCTCAAGGAATGGGGAATAACACTGTGGGACTGAAGCTGCCAGTCATAAAACAACACTGACAGACCAGTTCCATGGAATTTAACGTTTTGATTTACCACCTGCTCTCAGCAGGTAGTAAATATCTGCTGCAGCTTCTATGTGGATTTGGCTTGATGTGGAGGTGGTGGAAGTAAGGGCGAAAGGGAAAGCTAAGTTTGGGCAGGGAGATCATTTTGAACTTCTTATGCCAGAAAGAAATTGGGAAAGAGGCTTGGCTGCTGCTGCAGATAAAGCATCATGCAATGTTTCCGGAAGGAATTACTGCCAGTGTTTCAAAACCCAGGAAAACTGGAAGCAGGAACATGGTTCCTCTCAGAATTAGGTAGAGTGGAATATCATATTTTAATTTCGTTCTGCTTGCTTTATGCGCAGGATGTTGGTCCTCTCTACTCAGGCCAGTATCATTAAATGTAAAACAAAAGTAACACCATGGCCAAGAACACCACATGCATCCTCCTTATCCAACAGTTTTTCTAGAGCACATTCCCACTCATTCAGGGTTAAAACCACACTGGAATGGCCTCGTATTCACCACAAACATGTAACATCCTGTCACTGTAGGGAGACAAATTAGCTCTGCTCCTTAAACCCATCATGGTGTTTGTTTTTAGAATGCAGATTTTATAAAACAGAGGTCCCTATAGCTTGGCAGTTCAGCACGGGAATGCTGGGACAAAGGATACTCACTCCTATTGGGTTCACCAGCAGTCTTAATAAATGGCCCCCATTGTACGTTGCACCATAGTTGTAACAACTGTCTAAAACACTTTCTCCTCAGGTTCTCTCTCTAGCTACTCCTGAGAGCAATAACTCCCACACAGGTCAGTCCATTAACAATGCAATAAAGTACTTTAGGAAAGAAACCCTGGGGGATGGGGCTTTACCCAGCCTGTAAAGGGTTTGGTATGACCTGCAATGGGTCGATCTGTATGTGACAAGAAAGTCTATAGGGACCCAAGCTGCTATTAGAGCCTTACTGGGTTCTGGCTCTGGACTGCTTTCTCTGCAAGGTTCTTCCTCATCTTCAGACTCCCTTCTCGGCCGAAGAATCTTGGAAGTAGGGCAGACTTTCTTTACCTGTGCTTCTCCTTTTCCTGCAAGGAAGACAGACCATTGAATTTAGTGTTTTTTATCATGCCATGCAAAACTGTTGAGCTGGCAGACATTTCAGATGCTTCTTTTTTGTGTGAAGAAAGTATCTATTACATTGAATGTTGTGTTACAACTTAATTGGTGGGTGTCTCAAAAGTGTACATCCCTTTGTGTGGAGTTAATTTCTGTACACCACATCAACAGTTATGAATCCTACCTCCCCATAATTTAACTATTCTTTTTAACCACCCATTCACCACATTCACTGATGCTAGTTGTCGTAGAACTGCCCATATTGCTCAAATTCAATCAACAGCTACACCTGCTCCATCTCCCAAACCATACCCTAAGAACAAGTGCTGACTCTGCAATCTGCTACTCCACATCAAATGAACTTTCCGCACTGCCCCTGCTCAAACTCCAACTAGTTAGAATTCAGCATCTGCCCTACATAACACTCTACACCGCCTCCAACTATTTTGCATCTGTTCAACCATTGCTCATGCTGCCAACTCTACATCAACCACTTCCTTAACCACCCTCTCAGCTAGTCCGTAAACTTCACTGTTGATTACTTAAAATGATTACAAAAAATTAGAAATAAACAATTGCATATTACATACATACATAGAATTATGCAGATTACCATACTTTTCTGGATAAAGTAAAACAATTGTTAAATTCCAACAACATCCAGCAAGGTGCTGGAAATACCAAAAGATCTGGCATTGGTGTCTCACTTTCTGGCTTTGTCAGTGCTTGTTTTACTTTTGTCCAGGTTTATGTAAAACTTTATTATTGCACCAGCTACCAAGCCCTTGCCAACGTATAAAAAACTGGATAAAAGCAAACACATTTTTGGTCTCAAAATGTACATACTAGCTTAGTATTTCCTGGCACTGAAGGGAACTTCTTTGTAGTGGGTGTGTTCCTTGTGAAGGGAACTACTTTGCGTATGGGTGTGCTCCTTGTGAAAGTGCAGAATGCTGTAATTAACATTAAAATTAGCCAATGGCTGAAATGGGTTGACCCACTGCCCGATGTTGTATGATGTAGTAGGCAGAAGAAAAAATTGAACGGCAGAACAAGAAACCAGTGGATGAAAAGGACCAGCTGAAGGCAGCTACAGGTATAATGTACATGTAATTTTAGTGAAATCAAAAAGTCTTAGCTAACGTCAGACCTAAAACAATATAAAAAATGTGATGTACATTCTGTAAAATAAAATAATTTATATTTAAAGAGACTGTTATCATAATATCTGAAACTTTAGCAATCCTAACACAATTCTTTTGATTTTTAGTTGTTCAGACATAACATTACAGCTGCCTTATAGTGACGAATACCTGCATTAACTAATCGAGGCAGGTTGAGAGGATATGGGATAGAGACTCCATTTTTAAGAGCATAGGGCCAGATGTATCATCCTTCACAATAGCGATGACCTAATTGCGATTTTTAGCGAATCGCAATTAAGTTATCTCGATTGGAATGTATGAAATTCCAGGAGTTTCATACTGCGATTCGCAAGGGCCCGCAAATGGACCTACCTCATTAATATTCATGAGGTAGGTCGCAATTTGTGAGCCATTGCGAATAGCTACAATCACAGGCATGGTGGCCTGCTGGGTTCAGCAGACCACCATGTCTGTGATTGCTTTTCAATAAAGCAATCTTTTTTTTTTTTAAATGCAGCCCGTTCTCCTTAAAGGAAAACGGATTGCGTTTAAAATTGAAAAGTTTTCTTTTCATTTTTTAAGAGTAGGCAGGGTCCGTGGGACCACTGCCTGCTCCTAGAAAACGTTTTCGCATGCATTCACAAAGGGCAATTGGTGGTAACTGAGACTGTTTTGTGACCACATTCACAGTCACAAAACAATCATACATACTTCTGCGATTCGGTATCAGGAAGAGATGCCCTTGACACGCCCCTTCCTAATCCCGAATTGGTATGTAGTCGCAAATCCAATTTGCAATTCAGTAACAAGTTACCGAAACGTAAATTGGACTTGTTACATACCAAAAAGCATTTTTGCAATTGCAAACGGCTGTTGGGCCGTTTGCGTTCGCAAAAATGTTTGATAAATCTGGCCCATAGTCTACAGATCCGGACTTGTTGGGAAATGACTGCCAGCAAGTGTTGGTTTACATCTCGCTATGAGCTAGTTAGACACCCAGGCACATTTTTACCAACAAGATTAGTGTGGTGAACGCACGCTAACCACCTTCTTAAAAGCAGTGTAAGAAAAGCTACTGTTCCAAACAACACCAACATCTAGAGAACTTAATCTAACATGGCTGATCAATTGTTACTGGTGATTCCATTGTGACCAATAAATGTAATCAGCAACAGTGCTTTATGAGCAAGTTGTACACAGCTTTTTTCGTGTCACAAACGGCCCTATTCACAGAATGGGGCCGTTTGAGACAGGAAAAAAGCATTTCTCAATGTACAGACCCAATTTTGCAATTCAGTAATCTTTTTACCAAATTGCAAAAAGGATTTGTGAGTCGCAATTAGGAAGGGTCGTTCCAAGGGTGTCCCTTCCTAACTGCAAGCCTCAGTGGTATGTATGATTGTTTTGTGAACGTGAATGCAATCGCAAAACAATCACAGTTAACACCAATTTTAAATTGGTGTTAACAGATTCGCAGAAGGGAATGGTTCCCCAAGGGACCCCTTCCCCTTTGTGAATGGAAGAGAAAATATTTTTTCAGAACAGGTAGTGATCCCAGGGACCACTGCCTACTCGGAAAAAATGAAAAGAAAACTTTTCAATTTTTTGTTTGAAATGCATCCCGTTTTCCTTTAAGAAAAACGTGTTTCATTTTTTTAAAAACTGCTTTATTTAAAAATCAGTCACAGACATAGTGGTCTGCTCTTCCTAGCAGGCCACCTTCCCTGTGAGTGCCGCCAACCATAATGGGGTCGGAAACTGCAAACTACCTCATGAATATTGATGAACCAGGTTATTTGGAATCGCAAACAGTGCAGTTAACACTGTTGTACTTTTTTTTTGTGACTCACAATTTACGATTCCCAAATGGATCGTAAATTGCGAGTCGCAAAACAAAAGGTTGTATATCTGGCCCTTTGTGTATTATCTCAGTTTTTAGGCTCGAACGCGTGCAAGCACTCTGGACCATGTTGTAATCTCTCCGGGGGCTTCTAACCACGCCCATGTCACGCCTGTCACTTTCATTAGTTTGTGGGATGGCCTTTAAAAAATTGATTGATTCCATTTGTGAAAGACATGCATACGTCATGCCTTTTCTGGTGTTTAACCCTCCTCAAGCGCACCGGTAAGCTACTGAAAACATACAAAGCTCTGTGTTTGCAGCTAGTTTCTGGACTACTTTATCTTTTCATTTCCTGCGCAGCGCGATCTGGCTGGGCAGAAGTCGAGTGCTTTGCATGACATCGACACTGTTACATGGATAATTACACTTTTGCTCTTTACATGGATAATTGCACTTTTGCCGGTAACATGGAAAATTGCACATTTGCTGATAAGTTTTCACTGCGAGCGATCTTCTGCTTCCTTTTCTGTGTCTCCTTCACGCTCATGGCGACCATCGGCTCGCATATGTGAAACTGTTTTACTTTTAATTATTAGTTTATGTGGCAATAAAAGTCTGGTTAGGAGTTTACAATGCTAATAGCTCTAAGGCGAGCAAACGCAAGACCTGTTGCATTGCAAATGGTTGTTAGCCCTTGTCTCTAAATTCACAAAAAGAATTCCAACGTTAAGGACTGATTTAGCAAACAAACATACGTTTTATCTATGCCAGGGATGTTTCTGAGTGCCAAACTAGACTTCTGAAGGTTGTGCATAGCAAGCAATCCAGGCTCCTTGCTATTTTGTCAGAGTGGGGCTCAAGCCAGTAGATCAAAGATGGCAAAAGGTTTGGTCAATTACGTTTAGACGAGAGGTAGTGTGGGGCTTACTAGCTATGCATGCAAATACCTGAGAGAATTATGTTAGAGAAGGAAGTTTATTATTGAGAGAGGCAATATTGGACTTATGACTACACCTACTGTCTAGCCTTAAATATTTGCAAGTACCCTATACCTCCGCTTCAGACCAGGTGAAACCAGGTAAGTGAAGGGTGGTGCATACTCCTAATGTCAGGGCCGTGCCGCGCCCCGAACATGGCAAGGCCTGATACCCAATTCTGGCCCTTGGATGATATGCGGCCCGAAAAAAGGGCCATGGCTGGGACAACAGACTGCAGCTCCAACCGCGGCCCGATCCAGTTCCCCTGCCTGGGCCCCGGGGGCCCACGGCACAACACAATGGGTTTTCCAAAAATCAGGATCTGAGTCTTACTGATGTTTATGACTGAATTACTGGTGAGATAGTAAGCCTCTCACTGCAATAATGCTCTTATGAGACTTAAACAGGTGATGTCTAAAAATCAGCGTATCATCAGGGTACTGAAGGACTTTAATATGCTATGAGGCTAGTTTAGGTGGAGACAATTTATCTTTGCTCACTGTGACACCAAAATTTGAGTTACACAGCCTAAAAAGCAGGGTTTCCTAGTACGCACCTGTTTCAGGTCCTGAATTGTGTCAATTTGTTCTGACGCTAAGTGCCTGAACTAGTCTTCATCATAGCACAAGTGCTGACATTTGTTGATTGACTCCCAAAGCATTTAAGATCTGTGACAGTCCTCTACTTACACCAACAAGGGCAGCTTTTTTACACTTAAAGCACGTATGGAAGTCCTCATTGATAAAAAGGAACCTTTCAGACATTAATCAAGATTGTTATCAATAGTTGCAGAATTTGTGTAAAACTCTGTATGAAAAAAGAGCAATGACTGCTTTTTGTGGGCCTGTTTTCAATTTCCCCAGCAGCAGTGTGTTAACTTTGGCATCAGAACCCAGGAGGGCAATTAATTGAAAATTACCAGGGGGTGCAAGGCCACTACTGGCATAGAGAGGATGAGCTCCAGTTTGGATGAAAAAAAGTTACTTATCTTTAACTACAGTTCCCTGCCATTGGTGATGCACATGACGTAATAATTCCCTGTTGTGAAGGTGGTAGTGCCTCCATAACTTTACAGAAACCGTATGAGACTATAGTAGCCTTACTACACCTCCCAAACCACACCGTAAGAACAAGTTTAAAATATTATTACTCAAGCTGTCCTGTTACCTCATTCTGAAAGACCTTAAGTCCAGTCAACGAGGTGAGAATGAGATGGCTGTCACCCGTCCCTGAGGCCAGCTCGCCTCAGATTTTCAGCACGTGTAAAATGCTGGCGAACTTTAAGCACAGATATGCCAATTTATTTCTTCACCAGCAATTAATCCTTCATAGATTCACATTCTTAAATCAGAACAGCAAGAAGGACCATAAGATTGTAGACGGCTGGTTAATAACAGAATGGCTCACCCTTAATTGAAAAAAGTTACGAAGCACAGCTATTCCCACTGCTGTATCGCTGCCTGCTACAGTGTTTGAACAGCAGAGTTGAGGGACGGTATGGCATTCCTTCCAGGTAGCTCCTTGGCAGATTGATAACAGACACTCCTGCATGGAGAATCAATAACGACGCTGCCATACTCCTGGTGGAGTGTGCCATAACTATCTACAACAGAGGACATATCACTTCTGTGTGACAGAAGGTAATCGCTCTCGCTACTCATCTCAAAATTTCTTGTTTTCATAATGGATATAATTTCCTTGGCTTGGAGAATGATACTAGCAACTGATCAGACTTTCTGATGTCTTTTGTTTTGTTGAGTTGAATCCTTGACATTTACGCACGTAGTACCGTATTGAGTTCCCATTTTATTGGAGGCCTCTGTGTTGAGGGGAAGATCTGCTGAGTCCTTTCAGAAAATCTCTTACTACTCTGTAACACCATAACTATGGTCGTTCAAGTGAGCGGAGGCACCTCAATACAGCTGCAAGCTGCATCCTGACTGATGTATGCCTAAGGTCTACGTGTGCCAGGTCTAAGAGATATGGTCAAATCTGATTAAGTTCATGGAGAATGGGTGCAGGCCTTTGGATAAACACCAAATGCAAAATCTCCTCCATTTCACTTTGTTCATGTCTAGATATGAGAACTCATGAAATTCAGCAGTCTTGCCCATAACCTCTAGGATCCCTGGTTGTGATGAAGGATCTGCCTGTGATTCCTGCAGCGGGGATTCATGCGTGTCCCCAACAAAAAAGGTGGAAGTTCTTCTAGATGCAGGAGATCCATTAACCACCATTATGTGGGCCACGATGGGATGTTTAAGGTGATCCAGCATGACTTCGGCTTGAGTTTCTCACTGACTTGCTATCCACAGGGGAGGGGGAAAGTGTATGCAAAAGTCCCTGACCATGCAATCACAAGCACATTCCCCCATTATACTGGCTATGGGTACTTGCTTGCATTGAACTGGCGTTTCTTGTTTTCTCCTGTTGGAAACAGGTCTAAACCTGGAATGCTCTTCTCAGAAGAGTGTCACTGATTTCCTATTTGTGACAACTCTGCAATGTGCATCTGAGGTAGTCCACTTGGTCTTGTGCAGCTGGTTAGGGGGCATTTGTAATTGTCAAAATAGTGTGAGGCATATATAAGATGACATCATTCCTAGTAGTCTTTTCACCAAGTGTATCTTGACAAGGAGTTGTGTTTGGATTCTTCTTGTAAAGGCTGCTAGAATCACTTGACTGTCATGCAAGGAATATGTCTTAATCTCCTGTGTGTCTAATGGTGCTCAGAGGAAATGCATTGTGAGGGAAGGTTGAGGAGTTGATTTTTCATTGATGAGTGTTGTAAGGAAATACCTCTCTTTTATATGATCACCTTGACGTTTTTGGACTGATGCTGCTGTTTTTTCAACTCTGTAAGTGCACCAAGCCTGGACAAACAGGCCCCAGTGCCAGTGCTCTGACCCTTTAAAAGATCTATGTCTATGCCTACAACAGGCATAAGTTAACTTTTTTATAAGTCCCTAGTATATGGTACCCTGGGTACCCAGTGCCTGTAAGTTAATGTGTCCCTCATGGACTGCAGCAGTTATTGAGCCACCACAAGTGTGACAAAGCAAAGCAAAACTCCCAGCCTGACAATGCTGGCTGGCAGAGTAGTTTTCGGACTGCTAACTCGACTTTGCTATTTAAACTAATGACGGATTCTGGACCTTCCCTTTTGGTGTATATAAGTCACTACTAAGGCAGGCCTATCAAACCCTAAGGCGGAGTGCTATCTATTAAAAAATGGCAGATGTATTTTAGTAACTTTACATTTCTGGCCCTAAAAACCCTGCATTATCGTTTTTACTGTGGAAAAGCTAGTAGCCTGATTGGCGAGTACAGAGTTACATGCTGACAACTCAGCAATGCTAACTTCTGAATGGGACTACTAAACATGATATTTCAAGGTATCAAAAGAATTGCTGCAATAAACCCAACTTGTTCTTCAATTCAAATTCATTTAATTCAGCATTTGCAGAAATAGGAATTTCAGAAAGTTTCCACTTTGTTGCCTAAAGTCTCCAGTGACCATTTACAGTTGTACACAAGCTGCTGTCCTCGAGAAAGCCTTCAGCCCACATGGGGGAGTAGTGAACGACTCTCAGGAAGGAACAAAAAGGGCCTGCCGAGGGAAGAGGTGTGACCTCCTCCTGGTAGGCTGACTGAAAAGGATGTGAGCCCAAAAGGCAAGCTTCAAAGCGGAAGCTGCCTTTGAAGGGCAATTAGTAGTTATACACAAAAGGGGTTGCTCTTTTGTTCTATCAGATAGTCTCGCTTTTTGGATAGAGCGGGAGAAGCCATGGCCAATCTGTTGTTTCCATAGGCATGTAGCCACCAGGTAGCCACACCTCCGTGATGGGTAAGTGAACTAAACAACCCAAGAGAAGGGCTTTGCCATGTTGGGAGTGGGTAGAATGGTGCATTCTGGGCTAGCTAGAAGCAATGCTTTGCAGGAAGTCATCACTAGTTGGGAGGGTATTTGCCACATCCCCCAAGTCCATAAAAGTGGCACTCCTGACATCCAGACGTCAGATAACATTGGTAAAGGGGAGAGGACCAAAGGACTGCTCTGCTGTTCCTTTGACCCAGCAAAGAAAGGCTGCACCAAAGACTGGACTGCCCCTGCTTACACCTTGGGCTTGCAAAAAAAGGACCGTGCATGTGTGTCCCACTCATGGAAATGTCAGCCCTGAGGCCCAGACAGAGAATGTGGCTACAAGAGTCAGTTAACTGACTCCCTCTTACGGCCACAGGCCCATATAGCTGAGAAGCCTGCTCCTCTGAGAGTCCAGCACCAAGAAGTTGGAGCTGGACGCCAAGGTGCAGCCTGGAAGACAGACTTCTGACCTTAAAAAGTAGCACCCAAATCTGCTGCACCCATAAAAGTCACAAGGATGCAGTTTGGTCACCCAGCACAAAAGTTACTGCAAGTTAAGGTGAGCCACTGGCTTTGTGTAACTGGAGACCAGTTGACCAGTGGCAAATGGTGTTGTGCTGGACTCCACTCAAACATGTGGGACATTGACCTCCTGAGGCCAAAGTTGCCCTTTCTTGTTCGTTGCCCAGAGGTGGCCAAAGTGAGACTCCCAACACAGGCTCAGCTTCCTGCATCCCTTGCATCAGGAACACGCCATTCATTTTCATGGGGGTTCGCCCACAGACCTTGGAACTGGACTGGAGACTGCTTTAACTTCTAGGTAACTGTTCATCTTTGCCTTATTGTTCCCTGTGACTGGCTCCCTTTCGAAGTCGGTCCCCACAAGAGTGCTATTAAAGTTGTTTTTAAGTTTTTAGGTTACTTGTTGCGGCTAACCCTAAACCGCAAGTTAGGATAGATGACAATGATTTATTGTGCTAAGTGAAAGGCTACAATTTATTGTCTCTTTAAAAAAATGCATAACTCTGTAGCCCAAAGGTGGATGTTTGCCATTGCCTTGCCTATTTGAAGATAAAACTGCTACCTATTTTGATAAACTGGTGTGAGATTTTTATTGTGTTGTGTTTTCATTTTATTCAACTGTGCTGGAACTTCTTAATGATTTACACTTAGGCCCTCATTATGACTCCGGCGGGCGGCGGAGGCCGCCCGCCAGAATTCCGCCCTCCGTAATACCGCTCCGCGGTCAGAAGACCGCGGAGGGTATTATGAGTTTTTCCCTGGGCTGGCGGGCGGTCTCCAAAAGACCGCCCGCCAGCCCAGGGAAAAACTCCCTTCCCACGAGGATGCCGGCTCGTAATAGAGCCGGCGGAGTGGGAAGGTGCGACGGGTGCTGTTGCACCCGTCGCGTATTTCACTGTCTGCAAGGCAGACAGTGAAATACATTTTGGGGCCCTCTTACGGGGGCCCCGCGACTCCCCCTCCCGCCATCCGGTTCCCGGCGGGAGAACCGCCAGGAACTGGATGGCGGGAGGGGGAGTCGGAATCCCCAAGCCGGCGCAGCAAGCTGCGCCGGCTTGGAGGATTCCTTGGGGGCAGCGGGAAACCGGAGGGAGACCGCCGGTTTCCCTTCTCTGACCGCGGCTAAGCCGCCGCGGTCAGAATGCCCTGCGGGGCACCGCCGGCCTGTCGGCGGTGCCTCCGCGTCCAGCGGCCCTGGCGGTTACAAACCGCCAGGGTCGTAATGAGGGCCTTATTCCTTTGAAAAAAACCTAACTGCTCTGAGCCACAGCTACCTAGGACTCAACAGCGTTTTTTCAACAATCCTGACTGGTCCTGATATTGAATTGTGCTTTATTTTCACAATGAGGTTGTATAACCACACCATATATAAAATCACTTTCCTTACATGTGTGAGCTCTAACTTTTGGAGCAGGTTGCTAAAGGCTGTTACTGAGTGTTTCATGGCTACCCTGATTGGACATCTGATCAACCAATTGTTGTGTATGGACACTCCAGTGACCCAAACATAGAAGGTGCCTTGCTACTGGTGCTACTCCTTCCTCTGGCACTGCAAAATGGCTGGGGACATCGATACTGTAAGCCAACTAGTGATTTGGCCATGTCTGTATTGGTATTTATTTTCTGAATAGCATGGTCAATATGTTCCCCAAACAGCGTCTTACCATCGATATCAAGTATGCAACTTTGAAATATTGGTTTGAAAGATGTTGCTCTTAGCCAACCCTATCTATGAAGAGTAGCAGACCCTAAACTACATGCCACAATACAAGGTTTGCCACTTCCTTTGCCAGATTTAGAGTAGCAGCCAAAGCCTTCTTCCCTTCATTAAGAATTGCCTTAGCTTCCTGCATCTTGTCCTTATAGAAGTTCAATGTAAGGAGATACATCTGACCAGTCTAGCAATTATATCTGCCTGTGAGGGTCATTGTGTTCGCTACTCGAATTGACAAGGCAGCCATAGGGAAAGCCTTTTTTTAAGGCATCCATTCTCTTGCCTCTTCTATCTGGGGTGGAAGTGTGAGGAGGAGGGTTGTTCAAGGGTTACTTGGGTTCTTCTATCTAATTTGGGTAACTTGTATGACAACAAGGCATGCTGCAGTTTTATCTAGAGTTTTGTATTTCTTATCTGGCCTTGGAATCACTACGCTCCTGTTGCTATATCTTCAATAGTTTAAACCCTTCCTACTAAATGTGTTCTATAACTGGTATGGCTTTTACTAATTTTCTGACTGGCTCCCTAAAATCATGGTTGAATCAGTAAATTTCCTTGCTATAGTTTGTAGTTTAATTCTTCTGGACACCCTTTCGATGAGGAGATACAATTTAGTGATATCATCTACAAGATTGGTTTCACTATTCGGACTATATAATTATCCCACTTGCTTCCATGAGACCTAATGGTTGCAGGAAGTTCTTCTATATCGTCTGAATAATGATCAGCGCCATTTTAGGTTTCTATAGGTATAGGCCTTGAGGTTGTATGTGCAGGCAAAGTCGGAATCTAGGGCTCTAGAGTGACAGGTATCGAGTGAAGATCTTTGACTGGTTGTAGTGGATCCAGTATCTCTGGCACAGGAGGAAGAATAGGAAGAATATTTGGGAGAGGGGTGGAGGCCAATGAGATGGATGGGACGGTAGTTCTGACAGGAATTGGGAGTAACAGTCCATCATATGTTGGAGGTTTTTTGTTGGTGGCTTATGTTATTCTTCACAGTCCTTACAATAAGGATCACAGTGGCCACTGAAACAGACTTTGTTCTCTGGCTGTTCTCTGAATCGTGGGAAATGAACATGGTTCTGCTGTGGATCTGGGTCACAGTCCAGAGAATTCTCTTGTCCTACCATTTTACTTTGAGCTGCCCAGGGCTGAGCACTGTCACAAATAAGTCCCAAAGCAATATCTTCCTGAGGGGTGGGCCAGAGTAATGCTGGTTAATCAAGGATGGCAGGTAACTCACCTTGAGCAAAGTATCCATCACTGTGTGCCTGAGACAGGAAGCAGTAGTGCCTGGCAAAAGTATGCAAATATGCACATGTAACTGCCTGCCAGATGTCGACAACCAAGATGCATCTGGATAGAACCATGTATGCATTCATGGCTGTAGAAGAATGGATAGGAATGCCCTCCAGAGTGCTTTTTGGTTGATTTGTAGCAGACCTTGATACAGAGGATGGACCATCGTGTAATGGTGCATCTGATCACCATCCTGTCCTCTTTACCTCCTTTAAAGCCCGAAAACAGCTGATAATTCATCCTGTCCTGACAAGTGCAGTCAATATAGTAAGACACTGCAGATCTAGGGTCCAGTCAATGTTGTCACTATTCCTCTTTGGTTGGATGTGGAGGAAGGAGGAAGATGAAAATGTAATAGACTGGGCCAAATGCAAGGCAGAAACCACCTTGTTTGAAAAGGATGGCCAATAACCAAGTTATCATGGTAGAAAATAGTTGAAACAGTGACAACGGACAGGGTGTGAAGTTCTCCAATAAGAGGATCTGAAGTTATTGCCAACAACAAACCCTGCTGAGCAATGGACAATAAGACGTTGGAAAGGCAAGATTTACAAGGGTTGATGTCTTCGGTCTGAATTAACTTAGTCCAGCGATGTGCCTATATGGATTTGATTCAGACTTCCTGGCTGCCAAGATAAAGTATGCAATCTACCCATTTTGCTGTGAGATCAGGTCTGCTCTGCATGGCGGAGGAAGGGACGGCAAAGTGCTGAGAGCCAACAGATTGGCATACCTGTCTGGGGCATCCGAAATCCGTTGTACTCAACCCCCCAACTTTTTCTGCAGGATGTTTGACATAAACAGGATCGGGGGAAACATATACTCTAGGCACTAAGACTAACTGAACCTGAAGGCACTCCCTTGGGAACCAGGCAGAAGGAAGTGGATGGCGCAAAACTAAGGACATTTCCTATTCTTGGCCGTTGAATTGAAACCTAAATCTGGAAAATATCACATCTTTCACTTCAGGGTGCAGCTCCCACTCATGGTCCTGAATGAGAGATGGTTAGGGCACCTGCCCTCTTATTGATGAAGACTGTCTGTTGATATCATGGGTGTTTGTGGTGCTGACAGACTCTGAATGTCACTCACAGAACATGGTAAAATGGACACAACTAGTGTAAGCACATTTCTGTGCAAGCGTTGTTCTGATGCTGACAAAAGGCCTGATGGCATAATGTTGCCCAGATAGATTCCTAGCATAGTGAGGACCATCTGTGACCACCATAGCCTGACCTACGCAGGGCTGAAGGATGGCCCACCAAAGGGTTGTAGAGGTCCTTGCACCAATGGGCATCTGGATAAACAAGGTGGAAGATCTGCTCCTCAGCAATGAGACTCTCTTGATGCTGGTGCCATTGTAACCTCAAGCACCATAGAAGAACCTTTATCTGCCACCTGGCATATGCCAACAACAGGATACATGAGGCCAAGCAGACCCTGCAGAACTGGGATATGAGCGAGATTTGGAAAACTTTGAATTGTCGCCTGACAATCCGCAATCTGGTGGAGAAGGAAAGGCCTTCATGCAGGTCGTGACCAGTCCCAGCCAGCCAAAGTTGAAAACACATGGCCTCCTCTCCCCTGCAATGAAGCATCCACAACCATGTTTGGTAGAAGTGTGTGGAGCAGTCATCAATCCGAATATTAAAATAATACTGTGAGCCCAGTATAAACCTCAGGAAATCTGCAGGGCCATTGCAGAGGACTTTGTTCTGGTTGAACGTTAACTAAGTCTGCCTTAAAAATTCCTTTTACCGTCAGATTCGAAGAATGCATTAGATGAATGATGATATTGGAACTGAAAGTCAGATTTTTAGAAATTAGTGTCTTCTGTCACTAGCAGCAAAAGCTAAAAAATCGCCTTTGATTTTCTAAGTCCTTTACAAACGTAATATTGCACGTCTGCGCTACAGGGTTATCTTTGCCAACAAAAAAAAGCCAATAATGTTCTGATTGATGTGAAACTTGGAAGGCAATTTAGAAATGAATTTAGGACCCATACCGAAATGGCTTATCTTTAAAGAGTGTGCTAAAATGTATGTTCTTTGATGGAGGAAGCATAAAGCTGAACACCCTTTTGGATTTCAGCTGGCCTCTGCACAACACAGCCAGAGATCACAAACTAAATTGAAGGAGTAATACAGTGTGTACACTTAACAGCCATGGTCTGTTTTTCTGGCCTGGTTAGCAGATGCAAAATTATAATCTCTTTCACCACCAATGATATCAAATGGTTCACCACTGATGACAACCTCATCTTATCTGCAGAAGGGGAAACAGCAGAAAGTAACCAAGGACCTTGGACTTTGTGTACTCTTTATTCCTGCTGAAGCCTTCATGGTCCTAGACCGAGGGAAACAGAACCACTAGCAGTGGTAGGAAGTGGCAAGCCGCGTGTGTCAATTGTTACCCTGCAACTCTTAATTGACACTGTTTGCTTTCTTACCACTTGGGCCAGGAATCTATGAGTGAACCTGCAAAAGCCTGCATGTGAGAAAGAACCGTTGAGTGGGGAATCATTCACACTGGCACCTATTCCCCAAACTGTAGCTCACCCTCTTGTTTAGGTTGCACAAACCTCTTCTAAGCAGTAGCGCCTTCTCCCTCATCCTCTGGGCAGTAGCTCATGGATCTCCTCCAGTCTGCAGCTCAGACTACTCCCTCTGGCAGCATTGCAACCCAGACCCTCTGCAAGTCTGTGGCTCAGGCACCTTCTCAAGCTGTAACACATCCCTGTTCCTCCCTCAGGCTGAGACTCTCCCCTAACAGACTGTAGCTCACATGTCTCCATTATGTCTTGAGTTACATTGCCATGAAATCAAAAAGGATAAAGTACAAGGTCAGCACTCCTCCCCAGACAAGTAAAGGCATTGGCGTTAAAAATCAGTATTAAATGAAAACTGAGCACAACAGACCGATCTTCTGGAAGAATTCTCGCTTTTGCTGGAAGGTGTCCAGTTGTTCGTTATAGAGGCTGCCTTGATCATCCATTTCGTCTTCGCTCAGCTGATTAACCTGAGAGAAAAATCACAGTGAGAGATCCTCGCGCTCCAAGTTGCCCTCCACGAGTAATACCACCCCCTCATAATGACACCAAGGAACATGTCAAAGTTTCAGTGTGTGTAAATGGGTGGCACCTTAAATGTCTGTTTGTAGGTGCCTGTAGGGGCTGTGTGGAGTGGTGTAATTTTGTGGGGCATGTATGTGCAGTATTGGGCAGGGCTGAGAAGCACTGACATATAGCTGATTTAGTGTGTATGTGTAGAGGAGAAATGCGGGTGGAGGAATCTGTTTGTATCTGCCTGTGGTTCTGGGTGTATTTGTGTGAAGATGGTAGCTGTGCACCCCATGGGTGTGCAGCCAACCAATGGATCTGTTTGCATGACGGATTAATGTGTATTTGTATTTAGCTTGTGTGTTTAGGGCTACATGTATTTGTGTGTATTAAATGTTGAGTGGCAGTGTCCACCGGAAGTCTGCATGTTTGAGGCATACACATGTGTATTTGTTGGTGGGTTTGTGTGTAGGGGATCTATAAGTAAATCTGTGAGGGTGGATTGAGATCTATATTTACATCCGTTTGGATGAAAAATGTATGTGAAGGACCTCTGGGGTCTGATTTAGAGTTTGGCAGACTGGGTACTTCGCTGTGCTGACTGGTAACCTTTAAAAGTGGTAGGACGTTATCCTTGGCTCAAACTCTAATGAGCTTTTTCTTGAAGGGTTCTCTCACACTTTTTTGCACTAAGTTTAGTGTCTTACTTTGTCTCACTCAGTCTCACTAATTCACACAGTGTCACTCAATCTACTCTGACCTACTCTGTCTCACTCAGTCCTACTCATTCTGAATTACTCAGTCTTACTGTGTCACACAGAGTAACACTCAGTTATACTCACTGTCATTCTCCCTCACTCACTCACATTCATTCTCACACACACAAGTCCTTACGGTCACTCATTCTCACTCACTGACTCACTCCTTCACTGACTCTCTATCACTTTAACTCACACACAGTCATACAGACATGCTGACAGTGCTGGAATTTCACCAACTCTAAACATTATCTCTGATGGCTGGCATAAGCACCTTCATCCACCTGTGTCAGCAATCAAACAACGTAACTAGCTTCCTCAGTTTGCTGGGCCTGACGTGGGTCTGCATTTTGTTTTTATTGTCTCAAGAGTCAATAAATATTCACCTTTGAGGCCATAAAAATGGACCACAAAACAAGGAGTGTGTAGTGCAGCTGTGGAGCCCATCAAGGAGAGTTTTACTCATCCATCTTTACATACATCCTTTCACTCATCCATCCATACTTTCACTACATCCATTCATTCACTTACCCTTCCACTCATCCATCCATCCTTTCACTCATTCTTCCATCCATCCATTCATCCACCCTTTCTCTCATCATCCATCGATCCATCCTTTCAGTATTCCATCCAGTCACCCTTTCACTCATCCATCCATCCACCCTCCTTTTCACTCATACACCCTTTCCCCCTTTCACTCTTTCATTCGTACATCCATCCTTTCACTCATTCATCCATGCATCTTTCCATCCACCATTTCATCCATCTATCCACCTATTCTTCCTTTCACTCACTCACCCTATCAAGCCTTTGTCTGCCGGGCTGCAGACAGAAGAGGCCCCTCAATAACCCCACCCCACTGTAGCTGCTAAAGCCAGGGGAAAGATGGGGTGAGGGTATTGTGACAATGTCTTGATGCAAAACATTAACTGCCTACTTACCTCTCAGTCAACTAGTGCAATTGTTGTATGCAACTGGCTCCTTCCATCTATTGGGATTCTACTTAGTTGAGATAAGGAGCACTCTGTCGTGCTCAGCTCAATAATGTTTTTATGAAAGTGAAAGCAAATGCAGTACTAAACACTGTGATTGCAAGCAGAGTACCCCCCTGCACCCCTCATACAGCCTTCCCCTCTGTGTTTATCAACAAGTTGTTTCCAACCACTCCCTCATTGTCGTCATCGGCCTACCGCCCCCTACCCATTGAAGTGAATGGAATTTTGCTAACTCCTCCCAGGGCCACTGTTTACCCGCCCCAAAAGCAACCAGATCAATTGCATTCTAATCCAGCACTCCCTCTCCTATGATGTCACTGCTGTAGCATGTGCCTGCAGATTGAAGAAAACCTCGCCCAGCTGGCACCTGTGCAGTAGGACATCTGCAAAGTTCCCTAAAGTTCTCCCAAGGGATTCAGCACACTGTCTTGGAGCAGTCATTTTTCAGCTGCTTTGCTTTTTTTCCCTGTTCTTGCCTCTCCCCAGAGGGTGGCAGGGTGACATCTATTGTGCCCATTAACACCATGTCGCCCCTGGAACTCTGTCACAAAAGTGATTGACTGTGACTGAGTACTCCATCACAAAAGCCTTGGTCTGCCTGCTCAATAATGGTCTGGAAGACCAAAGGTTTTTCAGCAGTAGGGCACCCTCCGACTCCACAATCGTAAAACTTAGTCTTAAAGATTAGACGGCTTTGGGGCATCAGACCGCCTACCCTATTTACAGCCGGCTGCCTGAGGTCCATTTTTTCCATCCATCATGAACAGAATTAAGGGCCAGATGTACGACCCGCAAATTGCGAGCCACAAAACCATATGTACAACAGTGTACTTTATACTGTTTGTGATTCGCAAAGGGGTCGCAAATGACCTACCTCATGAATATTCATGATGTAGGTCTCAATTTGCGACCCCATTGGGAATGGCGGCACTCACAGGGATGGTGGCCTGCTGGGGTCAGCAGAACACGATGTCTGTGGCTGCTTTTAAATAAAGGAGTTTTTTTTTTTAAATGCAGCCCGTTTTCCTTAAAGGAAAACGAGATGCATTTCAAAAACAAAAATGAAAAGTTTTCTTTTCAGTTTTTCAGAGCAGGCAGTGGTCCGTGGGACCACTGCCTGCTCTGAAAAAATATTTTCGCTGCCATTCACAAAGAGGAAGGGGTCCCGTGGGGGAAAAGGTTGAAACTGGTGCTAACTGTGATTGTTTTGTGACCACATTCACGGTCACAAAACAATGCTACATCGCACTGAGACTCACAATTAGGAAGGGAACGCCCCTTCCTAATTGCGACTCGCAAACCTATTTTGTGATTCGGTAAATAGATTACCGAATTGCAAAATAGGGTCTGTACATACCAAAATGTTTTTTTCCTGTCGCAAACTGTCCTATTCTGCGAATCGGGACGTTTACGATAGGAAAAATGGTACGTTCATGTGCTCCAAAATGACTCCCGCACCTTGAGAGAAAACTCTCAAGTTGTGGGGGTGATTCATTTTTTGTTCCTGAAAAATGAAAAAAGTTTGCTGTGCGGCTGTCAGAAACATGGCGAGTGTGCACCAAATTCTGTGTGCAGGGGCTTCTGTGGTGGCACAGAGCTCACTCTAGGTATATGATTGTTTCTTTGAAGGCACAGAGATCATACAGGGGCAGTGATGCTCTCTATATATGGAGGGTGGGAGTTTGGCCAGTGCGATGGGGGTAATGACCTCTGCCGCACTAATGATGAACGACAGCTAGCCTGCCACACCATAAATCAAGCCATTTGTCTGGTAGTTAAATGAATATACTGATGACTTGGGAAATGAGACAAGTGGGAGAGCAGTAGAAACTCATTAATGTACTCTCCAAGGTTTTTAATTTCTGCATATAAAACATGCCTCTGCAAATTATGACTGATGTGAACAAGCACAGCTGTCCCATGTCTTAGAATCATAAAGCAACAGAATGCTATTGTATAGCAAAGATGCACTGTGAATACAAACTCCAATACTACATTTTAAGGCTGTGCCTCAGCTTCTGACCAAACGGTGAGAGTAACAGCAACTACAATAGTCAGTATCAGGGAAAACTTGCTCTCCTCTCCCAACATGGGCCAACTCAAATTCTTAAACGCTTCGCACTGTAGACCAAAAAAAAAATGCAGTTGGCGCAGCTAAAGAAAATTGGCCTGGATCACTGAAATGGCCCTCCAGTGGAGCCATGTATTATGAATTTAGTCAGCAAATCAGAATTTGTAGGTTCACACATAAGATATCCACTTCCCCCTATTTTCAATATTTAGATAAAAGCACTACTCCTGTTTTATATCAGCACACCTTGAATTCTGATTATATGTAGACAATATCCAACTCCACAACGCCTCAAGACTCACAGAGCAGAGTAAATAAACTATCACTAACTGCCCGAATCAAGAATTCTACTGGATAAACGAGGACTACGTCTGCTTGGACGGAACAAAGGCTGAAACCCTCAGATTTAGAGATCTCAACCTTGCCAGTGAACTGAGAAGAGCAACTCCAGCTCAAGTAATAAAGAATTTAGGGATATGCATCAATGAAAAACGATCTTAGGGTTTTGAAATCACTGCATTGTTTAAAAAAAAAACAACAACCAAAACCCAAACCAAATGAATCCTCCTAATGCTCATGATTCTCTCACAGCTCTAGGACAACATCGCATTGAAGTTGTTAGGACCTCGCTGCTGTCAAGGCTTGGTTACCGTAACATTGTCCAGAAAGATTAGGAGACACAGGTTGCAAAACACAGCAGTCAGGCTCTGCCTTAACCTTACAAAATAGACTCTCCTAGAAACCTATCATATCTGGCAGCTTTCAAGAAAAACTCTAACTAGGCAATTTCAAAGAAGCTCCCTGCTCTATCTGAAAACCACTGCGATTCGCCACCCAACATCCTTCAAAAAATGAGCAGCCCCCTTCAACGGTATACCTTCAAAAAGGAAGATCCCTTTGAGTGCAGTTCAGCTTTCCATGAACCCCAAAGATAGATAATCTTCATGATACTTTAATCCGCAGCAGATATGGATCTTACATCACCCAGAAGCAGGATCAGTTAATGTAAGAAATGCCTCAGGACCGTAATCAGGACCACAAACTACCGGTCCATGCCAGTGTTTTACAAAACAATGAAACACATAAGCAATTAAGTAGACTGGAGAGATGAGATGGCACAGGTAGGAGTATGTCTGGAGTTATTCTACTGGAATAGCAGGGATGCTGTATGTCTAGATTTGGAGTACACTGGCATTAAGTGTAAGTATAAATGTAATAATATAGAGGATGCATCACAACAGAGGTATGAGCTCAGATGAGGGTCAAGAAGTTGCTCACCAGTGAAGGGGCAAGGTCCATGGTCTGGCTAATGTATGACCAATTATCCTGCGCATGGTGTGCCTTAAGTCCACCATGCAGACACAGGGTAGGCCTGAGGTATACTGAAATTGTATGTACATTTTCGGGCTGCACATATCTCATCTTACTTGCACAGCATCTGCAGCTCTCAGACAGCTTGCAACACTGCCACATGTTCTGCCTGTATGATGTCAGGTATGCTGTCACAGCTTCTGCGAGTATGATTTCCAGCACTTTAGCTTGCAAAAATATAACGGCAATGCCACCGAACTGATTATTTTCAACCGAGAGGATGCATTTTAGGTTCTCATATACTTCAGTGATTATGTATGTTTGATCACCGAATTAAAGATGCAGGGAGTTATTTAGGGCTCTCTTGACTTTGAAACCCTCCATTAGCCTGCTTTCAGAAGTGTTGGTAGTTTATGACAGTTCTTTTTCAGCATAGATCCAGACAGGGGTTGCAGTGGTCAACTCTAGATTGGATTAGTGCAACACCCAGTTGGTTTACGCAAGCTGTACCTCAACATCTTTCAAGTGGCACAAAATGCTCCTGTTTGGCTGGTTTGAGGGTTTTTGCCATTGAATTATATTTAGGATGCATTTCACTTTGCTCACTGCCTTACAGGCTGAGACAGTATCACTAATTATGTGCCAGTCTTTATCCTCTCTTCAACAAGATGCCCGACAGCGTCGATGTCAGAATATCAGAAGATATGAATCTGTTTCTTACGGCTCCCAACACTTGTCTAGTATTTCAGCCATAGAAAGGAGTCTCCCCTCTTTACTCCAGCCTTATGGGACATTCTCCCATCCGCACTGACAGATCTGCATTCTTATTCTTCTTTCAGCAAGCAACTTGGGGCCCTATTTAGAAAACACTGAACAAGGTATTCGGTCACGACGTCGGTTCCTTTCAAGGTACAGAAATGAATGCAGGACTGCCAGACATCTCCAAATTTGGTGGGTGGAGTACTCTCGGGATGGTGGAGGTTGTATCCTCCACCACTCCGACGGTCACTACTCTGTCCACCAACCTCTAAATGTGTCCCTTAAACAGGAACTTCTCCTCCACTAAGGCAAAGGAGCGTTGCCCCACTGGATTGAGGGGAAAGGAAAAATAAAATGATAATAACGTTACGCTATTATCATTTTATTTTTCCTAAGAGAAGGGGTGGGGTGGGGTGCGGCTGGGCTGGAGAGAGGGGGCCGGAGGAGGGCTATGTGCACACAAAGTGCGCATGTCTGTTTGGCCGGCCGTTTTGGGCCCAAAAAGACATGCACACTTTGCATGTTGTCTACCCGACTGTATAGCACAGCCATGTGGAGAACATGCCCAGGCTCCCATTCCCAGTCTGAGCAGCGAAGCAGGCCACTCAGACCAATCACAATGCTGCTGTTGCTGATGACAACAGCATTGTGATTGGCTGGAAGCCTGGTAACAGGAAGAGGAGGAGTATGGAGGGGGGACAAACACATCTTCCCCACAGGGGTATTTGTTTTCACCCTATTTCCCCCTGCCACCCTATATGTTACCCCCTACCCGCCACCCCATACATTCCCCCCTGCCCCACCACCCCTGTTGAGTGGCAGCCGCCACTGCTCTTAAATCGCTCTGCTTCCAATTTCTTGGCAGTGACAGTCAGAGGTCAATAGCACCTAGTGACGGGTTAGTCTGTGCTATACTCTAGAAATGCTCACATTCATTCCTTCAATCAGCTAAAGGCTCCTCCTTTTAGTAAAAGTAAAAGTACTTACAGGCTTTGGACAAGGGGGTTGAGTTTCTGGCCTGGCTGTCTTCTTGCTGGCTCGTGACTGTTTTTGAGAGTTGAGTGGCTTTGGTTCAGGAGGTGCCACTGGGGCAGATGCAGGGGGTATGGCATGTGCAGGAGGTGGTGCCGGGGCTGGGGGTGTAGAGCCCTGAGGAGGTGCCCTGGGGGGATCAGAAGCCCTTGGCTGTTGCTGTTGTTGCTTTTGCTGTTTCTCCTGCTGCTTCAGTTGTTTCTGCTGCTGAAGCTGCTGTTGTTGCAACTGCTGTTGCTGCTGTTGTTGGGAGAGCACGCTTGCTTGAAGTGTCATCTGCTGAGCCTAGACAACAAAAAGAACCATTCTTTACCCATGACACCAGTTTTCCATCGTGAAAATATTCACCCTATGTCAATACACTGCAGAAGTACAAAAATATGGCTTTGTCACACAATACTGAGATAGTGCTATATAGCATATGCTACAGTTCTTTTCATGTTTACAATCTGAGGCACAGGAATATAAAATGATTAGCCTTGCAACACACTATTTTGGTCACATGTCAATGCCAGGATTGGAAGCCATTTCAATAGGTTCCCGGGGCAACACCTTAACCACTGGACACTCCTGGAAGTCATCAACAAATTCTAAAGCATTGCATTTATCGCTAGAAGACGCTACACTGGAAAATATTTGTTAAGCTTGCTACAACAAGCAGACCATGACTGCACTTCACATGAGCTTCAACTCTCCTAGACATTGGAAACACATTCAGTGATGAATCAGTGAAGTTTCAGGCTGTCATCCTAATACTCGGATGTTCGTTTGCATCTAAGGACCGGACACAATTAGTCATTCCTGCACATGTATTTAGGCACTTCTGCAGCATGTCCCTGTAAAAGCCCCTGCCTTTCAGACAGAACTTCCTGCAAAAATGCATACATAAATAAAGTTACATTACACTGAAATACTTACAGACTGGAAGTGCCACCGGCCACTCAACAGAAGGTATGTCTCTATAGAGGCTCAATTCCATAACGGTTTTTAGGTATGCCCCAGAGATATACTCCAAGGCAGGGTGTCCAAACTTGTCTGAGATGAGAGCTACTTATGGTCAATGAAAATCATCCCGAGCTCCTAATATTGTTAGAGATGCATAGAGACCACATCAGGCAAGATTATAATAGTACACTTCATGAGGCATGGTTGCTAGCAGTACTATATTAAAAAATATTAGTCAATGTGGAATGTCTCCATGTGGGTACTACAAAACAACCACAGATTTACTGCCCCTAGCCCCAATATTATTCATAATAAGTCTGCCCAATGTCACAAGACATCACATATATTTTGGAAATTCATCCAATCTGATAGAGACTTCTAGTTGACGATTCCTTACCTTAGAATTTCCCCCAGGATTCAGTCTGGATCCGCAGATGTTTTTGAGCAGTACCCCTGCGCGCAATCAGGTGGCGGTGGTCGGCTCCACATCCATCATCGGTAATGTGCACGCCGGATATGACATTGTGGGACCTATATAGCCCCCCGTCGTGCTGACGATAGTTCTTTTCTTTCCGTGCAAGACAACGCAGATCCAAAGAAGAGCTACCTTTCAGTCACTTTTTGACTGGTCTTTTTCCACCATTTTGTCGAGGATTCTTTGAGAGTTGACACTCCTGGTGCGTCGAGAATGTCATCAAGTAAGACCAAGTACAAGCCCTGTGGATCCTGTCATCGGGTGGTGTCCGTGACTGATCCGCACCTTGTGTGCTTGTGCTGTCTGAAGCGCGACTACAACACTAAGGGGGTTATTCCAACTTTGGAGGAAGTGGTAATCCGTCCCAAAAGTGACGGTAAAGTGACGGATATACCACCAGCCGTATTACGAGTCCATTATATCCTATGGAACTCGTAATACGGCTGGTGGTAAATCCGTCACATTTGGGACGGATTACCACCTCCTCCAAAGTTGGAATAACCCCCTAAGTTGTGCTCCGAGTACTAGGCCATACATCCAAAAGCTTTGCTGAACCAGATTCTAAAGCTCATTGTGGCATGGCACTCAACTCCCTGTTGCTTCTGATCTTGGTCAAGAGGAAGGTCCCAAGAATGGTCGCAGAGCCTCCATTTTTCATCGTCCTACTCCAAGTCCTTTTACTTCACCCCAGCTGTCGGACCATGTTATGTGGGAAAAAGAGCATCATCGTTCCAGGCTCTGCACCTCCCCAAGTTACTTAGAGCCGGAGTGACCCCTGCACAACTCTGTG
This sequence comes from Pleurodeles waltl, assembly GCF_031143425.1. Taxonomy (NCBI): domain Eukaryota; kingdom Metazoa; phylum Chordata; class Amphibia; order Caudata; family Salamandridae; genus Pleurodeles; species Pleurodeles waltl. The sequence goes on along the minus strand of NC_090446.1, from coordinate 1,132,714,126 downwards.
AGTTTTATGAGGCCATGCACCTCATATTTGGACAGCCCCACTATGCCGGAGTGCATTTGGGCCCCACGGAGTCGGCAGAGGCCCCCTTGGGTTCTGCGCCGGCAGCTTCAGCCTTGGTTCCAGTGGGCACCCATGGATTCGTTCCTGGATCCAAACCGGCGTCAGTCGTACCACCTCGAACTTCCCCAACAACGGTTCTAATGACGGTGCTTCTGATTCCGTCCGTGCCCCTGGTCGGTGTCCACCCCATCCTCTTTGCCGACACGGAGCGGGTCTGACATCGCGTAGCACCTATTCTGACTTTGACAGGTGCCTTGCTCCCTAGGTCGGATCCTGACCTGATTCTCTTGGTGAGGATTGGGAGGGGTTGCTGCACCATTTGGAATACCTGCTGGAAGATCCCATGGACTGGCAGATGGACCTGGGTGAAGTCAATGATCTGGACACTTCTCCTGACACTGGCATGCTTTCTCCCCCTACTGTGGTTACAGAGGAGGAAGCGTCCTATTCAATGGTGGTGAGAAGAGCGGCTGAGGTCCTGGTCCTCGAGCTGCCTTCAACAGGAGTCAGGACTAACCTCCTGAGAGAGGTGCTTTAGACTGGGGCTTCCACTTTTTAAACCCCTTTTGCCCTTGAATGAACCCCTCTCTGATGTCCTGCTGGGCATATGGTCAAAACCCAGCACAGGGGACCCTGTGAACAGGACTATCGCCCGCCGCCACAGAACCGCTCCAAATGACCCATTATTCTTAACGCAACACCTGACCCCTGTGAGCTTGGTTATCCATGCCTCCACGTCTACAGGCACATTCCCTTCCGCAAACCCAGATAAGGAATCCAAGAGACTGGATCAGCTTGGGAAGAAGATGTTTTCTTCCTCCAGCCTGGCATTGCGAATGCCTTTTGGGCCATTATACCCATACTTTATGGGACACGGTTGCGCAGGTGCTGCCACAGGTCCCGGAGGAGGCCCAGGCCCATTCTCTCCCAAGCTGTTGCTGACGGGAAAGACACAGCGAAGTTCATAATACAATGTGGGCTGGGTACGACAGTCTCACTAGGCAGATTGGCTGCATCAACGGTGGCCTTGAGGCGCTGTATCTGGTTGAGGATGTCTGGCTTTTTGGGGGATGTCCAATCCACCCCTAGGGACATGCCCTTTGATGGCACCCATCTTTTCGGAGACAAAGCAGACTCGCCGCTCAAGGGCTTTAAGAAGTTCCTGGCTATGGCCATGTCATTGGCCCTCGTAGCTGCCCCTCGCCCCCCCTCAGTCTGCTTTTAACCCCTTTTGTGGCTAGGGAAGGGGCGCCCAACTAGATCCATTCCCCTCCAGCACCTGTGCCCTGTATGCTCCCCTGCCTCTGTGTGGCCGGGGAAATGGGATCCAAAGTCCTTGTGGATCAGAGAGCTAGCTGTCTAGCCAGACCACCGTACCCCCCTAGTCTGACGTTTCCCCACCAGGGACTAGTTGGAGGCAGGATTTGCCATCAACTGCCCCGCTGGCAGTCTATCATGTCAGACAGGTGTCTTTTGCAAATAGTCGAAGGGGCTATTGCTTCCCCTTCAAGACTACCCCTCTATTCATGCCACCATCCTGTGATTAGATGATTGAGGATCAACTGGCACTTCTCTGCAAGGAGGTTACAGTTCTCTTGTCCAAGAGTGCCGTAGAGAGGGTCCCTGTGCCATAAGTAAGTCATGGTTGTTACTCCTGGTGCCCAAAGAGGTCAAAGGCTTCTGCCCCATCCTAGACCTTCAGTCCCTCAATCTCTTCCTCAGGAAGGAGAATTTCTAAATGCTCACTCTTGCTCCGGTTCTATCTGACCTAGACCCAGTAGAATGGATGGTAGCGTTGGACTTGCAGGGCGCTTATTTCCACATTCCCGCCCTGCCTGCCCAAAGAAGTTACTTGTGGTTCACAGTAGGCCACAAGCATTTTCAGTTTACCGTGCTCCCCTTTGACCTTACCACCGCCACTTGGGCGTTCACCAAGGTGATGGGGGTGGTCGCAGCTCATCTGTGTAGGTCAGGGGTCTCAGTCTTCCCCTACCTCCATGACTGGCTGTTGAAGACCTGCTCACCCCAGGCTGTTGTCTCCCGCTTCCAGACTATAGTAGACCTCCTGTATTCGCTGGGGGTCACTATAAATGTGCCAAAGTCACACCTGACTCCCTCTCAGACGCTCCCTTTCATTGGAGCTGTTCCGGACATGGTGCAGTTTTAGGCTTATCCTCCCGAGAAGCGAGTCCAGGCTATTTAGGCTACAACACCGATGTTTCAACATCTATCCTGGATTTCAGTGAGAATGATTGAGGCTGGTGGGCCTCATGGCCTCTTGCATCCTGCTGGTAACACATGCCAGATGACATATGTGGGCTCTGCAGTGGGACCTGAAGTTCCAGTGGGCACAGGATCAGGGGAATCTCTCCGAAATGGTCCAGATCTCGGAAGGAACTGCACAAGATCTGCAGTGATGGCTCTTGAACCAGGATTAGGTCAGCGGCAGATCCCTCTCCCTTCCCCAAACAGATCTGACAGTAGTGAGAGATCATAACTCCTGGGATAGAGCAGCCACATGGGACAGGCGGAGATCGGAGGTGTCTGGTCTCTGGTGGAGTCCAGGCTCCACATACATTTTTTGGTGATCAGGGTGACCAGAAAGGGAAAGTAGTGCATGTGTTCAAGGACAACACTACCACCATGTGATATTGCAACAAGCAGGTTAGGGTGGGGTCGTGGAACCTTTGTCAGGAGGTTCTGCGCCTTTGGAAGTGTCTGGAACATCAGGGCATTTCCCTGGTGGTTCAACACCTGGCAGGCTCTCGGAACGCCAGAGCGGACAAACTCAGATGATAATGCCTGGGCGCTCACAAATGGCATCTCTCTCCAAAGGGGGCGCAAGATCTGTCTCAGCAGTGGGGAGTGCCTTGTTTAGATCTGTTTTCTTCCTCAGTGAAAGTGCAATGTCAGCAGTTTTGCACGTTGGAGTTTCTGAGGCGTCACTCGCTCAGCAATGCTTTTCGTCTCAAGTGGAGCTCAGGCCTCCTGTATGCCTTTCTGCCCATACCACTTCTGCTCAGAGTTCTCAAGAAGATCAAGAATGACCAGTCCCAAGTAATCCTTGTGTTTTCGGACTTGGCACGAAGAGTCTGGTATCCCGAGCTATTGAGCATGGCCATCAATCCTCCGATCAGACACCTCCTTTGAAAGATCATCCGTTGCAGCAGAAGGGGAGGGTTCTCCACCCAAACCTGTCCAGTCTCCACCTTCTTGCATGGAGATTGAGTGGCGGCAGCTGGCAGATTTTAATCTTCTGCCCGAAGTCTTTAACATTATGTTAGCAGCAAGGCAGCCCTCCACCAGAACGGTACATGCCTGTCGAAGGAACAAATTTGTGGCATGGTGCATAGACAAGTCTGTTGACCGCCTCTCTGCCCCTCTTTCAGCGGTCCTCCTTTTTATACTTTAAGGGCTCTGCTTTGGGCACCCTCAAAGGTTTTCTGTCTGCTATCTCTGCATTTCTGAGATTACCTCACAAACCCTTTTTGTTTAAATCTCCAGTAGTTAGTAGGTTCCTTAAGGGTCTTACCCATATATTTCCTCCATCACCGTTCATCATGCTCAAATTGGATTGAATTTGGTTCCGACATTTCTCATGTATGCACCTTTTGAGCCTCTTCACAATTGTCCTCTCAGGCTTCTCACATTGAAAACAGCCTTCCTTGTGGCCATTACATCTGCCCGCTGGGTGAGTGAGCTGCAGGCATTGTCATCCAAGCCACACTACCTTTTCATCAATCCTGACAAAGTGGTGCTTCACACCAGGGATTCCTTTCTGCCAAAAGTGGTCACGCCATCTCATGAAGGCCAATCCATCACCTTGCGTACTTTTTACTTACCCCCTCATCCTTCTAAGATTCCACCGCTTGGACCCCAAAAGAGCACAGGATGTTCTATCTTGATCTTACCCAAGAGTTCCCGGTGGATGATCAACTCTTTGTCGAGTATGTGGGTGCGAAGAAAGGGGAGGCAGTGTAGAAAAGAACCATCTCAGATGGGTTGTGTGTTCTCTGCATTAAAATGTGCTACGCATTGGCTAAAAAGCAACCCCGCTTACTTAACCAGAGCCACAGCTGCAACCACTGCGTTAGCACGCAGAGTTCCAGTCCTGGACATCTGTCAGGAAGCAACATGGGCTTCATTGCACATGTGCGCTAAACACTACTGCCTGGACAGTCAGGTCCAAAGGGACGGGTACTTTGCCCGTTAGGTCCTGCAGGACTTCCCAGTATGATCCTGGTTTACAGACCCACCTCCGGGGATGGTATTCCTTGGTTATCTATTTCAAGGTAAGGAATCTGCAACTAGAAGTCTCTACCAGATGAACAAGTTACTTGCCTTCAGTAACACTTTACCTGCTAGAGACATATTTTAGTTGCAGATTCCTTACCTCGCCAACCCATCCTCCCCGCTCTGCAAGCTGATTTCTAGGGAGAGCGACTTTCCTTTTCAGGGTCCTAGTTTTGAAGCACTAGTGGTCAGTGTTCTTCATGGTTCAAAGCTTCTGGAATGGAAAGTTTTGAAAAGTAACTGACATCATCGTGCTAGGTGGCGCCTACATAGGTCCTTCAATGTCATTTCCGGCACACAAGACGCCGGCGGATGTAGAGCTCACCAAAGCCACCCAACAGCGTGCAGGGGTACTGCTAGAGAAAAATCTCTGGATCCAGACTGACGCCTGGGGGAAATTCTAAGGCAGTGGTTCCCAACCTTTTAACATCTGTGGACCCCCACTTTATCATTACTGGAACCCGGGGAACCCCACTGAATCATTATTGGAATCTGGGGACCCCCTACTGAGTCATTACTGAAAGCTGGGGACCTAATCTGTTAATATTATTTAATTTTCTAAGCAGTTGTGGAGCTCCTGAGAAGGCTTCACGGGCCCCTAGGGGTCCCTGGATCACAGGTTGGGAGCCACTGTTCTAAGGTAAGGAATCTGCAACTTGAATATATCTCTACCAGATAAAGTGTTACCAAAGGGAAGTAACCTTTTCTCCAAATATCAGCTTATGAGTTCTGAGAATAAACACATACTTATGTTGAATTAATGCTTTTCAATTTTTATATACATAGTAATTCAACCAAGCAAGAGCTTCTAATTTAGCAGGCTGGGCCGCACGCAGGAGACCTACTTATAGGTAGCTGGAGAGCTACTAGGAGCCCACTAGCTTCTTGTTGGAGAAGTCGAACAGTATCCTTAACTGAGCTTTTGTAGCTCACTCCTCCACCCACCATTTTGCAGAGAATTGTTTTCTTCTTTTCAATTTTTTATTGTCTCCACCTTTCACCTTCTCAGATTGGAATTATCATTCCTATTCAATTGGTGTGCTACTGCTCACCAGGAGAAGGGCCTGCTGGTTGATGAAGGCCTGCTGCTCAGCTGCTGCCCTTGAAGAGTCTGAAGGGGTCGGTTGAGGTGGCTGCATTATTATAGGTTGTGGTTGCTGCATCATTATGTGCTGCGGCTGCTGCATCACCATGGGCTGCGTCGGTGGCATCATCATGGGCTGTTGCTGTGGCATCATCATTGCTACAGAATGGAGAAAGGAAAAGGTCAGTGGTTACACAATTCACTCATTCCAAATTTAACGTAAAGATTGGTGGGTCCCTGTGTAGAAGGCAGGGAGGATGTTGTCTCTCCAATGCTTGCCAAATATGGCTGTGAAATGTCTAAGTGTGTTGACATCAATACCCAGGTAAGTACACTGAGGGCCTGATTATAAGTGACACATGTCAGATACAATAATTATTTCATCTGATAATGACACTAAGGTGTTTGGAATTTATTGGATGCAATAATTATTGCTCCTTCTGACTTTTCTGCATGAAACAGTAGCACTTCGTTTTTCCTTCAAGAGATTATTGTGATAGAATAGTCCTCTCCTCTCCTCCAACAGCAAGGACTAAACAACTCTAAGCCAGATCCTGTCTTCGGATGTGTAGGTTAACCGTATGAGAACGTCACTGTGCCAAGAAAAGGATTGTTCCTTTTGCATAAAGTACAGCCGCTTACATATGTTGAAATTAAGATAGAAAGGTAGGAACTGAAGTTTGCTATCTATAGAACAACTAATGTGCAGCCACTGATGAGGGCGAATGTCAAGCTAAATGTTGAAATTAATGTCTTGTCTGCTGGGGAAATCCACAGTGGAAAAGCTGGCAACCTGGTTAAGCAGAAGTGCTCTTAAGAAATATATTCTTCCAGGGGCTCTGGAAGTAATAAAAGCTAAACTCCACTAGCCACTTAACCATTAATATAATTTTGCAACTTACTAAAAAGATAACTTTGAGCATTTTGTATACATTTCTATATTTATGGATTCATTAAGGAGCGGTCTTTTGTAACCTTTTTCAGCCACAAACGTTTTTTAATACTACAAGGCATGAATCCTAACTCCCGTTCCTATCAGGATCTCTTTTATTCGTAAACACTACTAAATACTGTTGGTTAATGGTAAGAAGTGAACCAATGGAAGAAAGGTAAGTGGGTCATTCTTCGGAGTCAGCCAGTCTGTGGTCTCAGTGAACTAGGTACTGATGTCCGGAGCTCTGATCTCAGAGTGGAATTTAACCTCAATATTTTTATCACCACCAAGCCATTGCTCAGCATCCTCCAGGCCAGAACACATACATTTGCAAGGCCGAGGTCTGTACACTGGTCTGTCAATGCACGCCCATTCATCTGACTAATATATGCACATCATTTGCCGAACATCTGCACCACCTTATCAAAACAGGCTTGCAAATGTGCCCTTGGCTCACGGTGAACTCACATGGATGGGCCTAACATCTTGCTGCCCGAGCAGTAACCTGGCTGCATGTTTTTTCAAAGGGAAGGCTGTGCACTGCAGATGGGTAAAAGCTTCCACTTCACACTACAGCAGGCAGATTTCAAGACTGTGTTGATCACAGGAGAAGGCATTCTACACAAACCATAAAGGTTTCCGCATTGAAGATAATTAGTGAAAAAAAGTACTTACCGGTAACGGTAGCTCTCTATAATGATAAGTTTCACAAATACACATGCTTGACTCAATTCCAACGTTCACCTGAGATTTCCTATGGTAATATTACAAGAGCAGTTCCAAGTTAAACATTGCCCTAAAGCTATAACAAAGTCTCTTCTGTAACCTTGTCACATAATTGAAAAGTAACCAAAGTCCAGCCAATGAAAGACAATAATGTGAAGGAGTACTACAAATAGTTAGCCTCTCATTGGGAGCAGGGTGGGTTGCATATGAATCTGTGACAAACACCCATACTGGACAACTATGATTACAGATAAGTAACTTTTTTCTTCTCTAGTTTTGGATATTTCCTAGATTCACATGCTTGAATCAGAACACCAAGAAAAAGATATTAAACAACAAAGGATCATAGTAGATGGAAGGAAAAAAAAAACTCAAAGTGGCTTGCCTTATTGAAACCGATTTTTTTAAAACCGATTTTATTAGTTTTGTTGCAAAAAAAAACATTGTCAATGTATATCTCGTTCAAGAGTAGTTCAGTATTAAACCGTAAAGTAATTTATACATATGTAATGCAAACAACTCCCAACTTCTCTCCCCCACCCATGTCCCTAACGATGTCCCACTAATGTGCTATAGGGTGATATATTTGACTCTTTGTACGGCATGGAATAAGGTGCATGGCCTGTATCTTAGTTAGTGTTCTGGTGTAAGTAATCATGTGTCTTTGGAAATTGGTCTATAGGATGTGGTTTTTGTTTCAACAGATCTCTGCTACAGGTGTTCAGGGTGAGCCCAAAGGGGTTTCTCTCTGAGGGGTACTGAGTTGCTTGAGGTCCTCTACTAGGCCTTCCCATGCCCTTGAGACCCTACCGGGTGAGTAGCACGCTTAACAAGTGATGCTCTGGCCAGAGGACAGCAATCTCAGCAGGCCTCATTTAACATAGCTTCGTAAACAGCTCATTTCAGTAACTCTTGCCTCCATGTGGTTAATTTAGGGACGCACACTGATTTCCAATTACAAGTTATCTCTCTTTCAGCTAGGATGAATCCCAGGCCTAGGAAATTACTGGCTACTTTTGTCTTGGATTTATGCAGAAAGTTACTCAACAGGCAATACAAAAGGTCATATGGCACATCTCTCGCCACTACTTCTGACAATGTTTCTATGATCTCTTGCAAGTAGCTTGTAAGGGTTGGGCAAATCCCTATCATGTGGAAAAATTCAGCTCCTATCAGATCACACTTTGGGCATTTGGCATCAATCAAGTTAACCATTTTATTCATGCAGCCTGGTGTGAGGTAAGCTCTATGTAAGATATAGAAATTGATGAATTTAAAGCTAGCATTCCTGCATATATTGGGTACTCTTTGTAGCTTGATCGTCCAGCGTTTATCGTCAATTGGGACCCCTACATCCTAGTCTCACTTCTGACAAGCTAGTGATTGGAGGATATCCGCTTGTGTCCTCTTGTAAAGGCAGGTCACTGCTTTGAACGTCCCAGATGCAGTTACCATATAGGAGCATCCGCTGTGTGTGTGTGGGTGGTTCTGCCAGGCCTGATCCCCAGTTTTTCATCATTGCAGCTGTTAACGCTCTATGAAAATGAAAGTTGTGTGCATGTAGGTTGTATTCAGCTCTAAGGTCCTCAAATGGGAGAAGTGTGCCTTCCCTGTAGAGATCCACGATCTTGGTGATCCTTGTGCCTTTCCAGTTCCCAAGCCCATTCCAGTTTCCCCCATGGGAGAGGACTGTTAAGAAGTCCATTGGTAGGTCAGGGGTGTATGGAGTTTTAATCTTTGTTTTCTGTAAACATCTGTGCCAACAATAAGCAATGACCTCGAATTCTGTTGTCAGCACCCTTCTTTGCCTTTTCAAGCCCAGTTAAAGCTTAATCATTGACGGTCTGTCTGGGGTACCCAGGCGCTATGCTTGGTCAGCGTGTTGGGGTCCCCTTATCCATTGTGTAAAGTATTATAATTGGGCAGCTACATAATATGTTTCAAAATCTGGTACTGCAGGACCTCCATCCACAGTGGGCCTTTGTAAGTTACCCAGTACTACTCGTCTGTGGTCAGAGCAACAGAGGAAAACGATGATCAGTGATTCAAGCTTTCTAAAAAACGCACAGGGAATTTTGGTGGGTAAAACCGTAAACTAATAAAGCAATTGAGGTAAGGCGATCATTTTGAGCAATGCAACTCTATCTATAACTGATAAGTGAAGGGTACTCCAGAGAGCCATGTTTGTCGTAGAGTACTGACAGCTCATCAGATATTAACATCCAGGAGGTGTACAGGGGACAAACTAGACTTCATGCATTTAACCTTTAGGCCTGAGACGGATCTGTAAACTTCCAAGAGCCTCTGGGAACCTACAAGGTCCCTCCGGCTATCGTGCAAAAATAGCAATAGGTCATCAGCGTAGAGTGCTATATATAGCTGTCCATTTAATATGACGGAGCTCAGGTAGTCTTGTCTGCTACTTGCCCTGATTGCTGAGGGCTCCATAGCCAACACAAAAAGTAAAGGTAAGAGCAGACAGGCCTGGCTGGTGCCGTCTTCAACCACATAGCTTTCAGAGATATGCTAGTCTTGACTCTATCTATAGGGTTCAAGTAGAGTAATCTAGTCCAGTTCAGAAATCCATTGTCAAGACAAAAATGTGTCCTAACCGCATTGAGGTAATTCCATTCTAGACTGTCAAATGCTTTTTCAACGTCTACAGTGAATACAGCTGAATGTGTGTCTGTGATGGGGATTTTTTCTAGTATTAGTCGCTGAACCATCAATGCTGTGTTGCGGCCCAGTATGAACCCTGCTTGATCCTGGTGGATCATCTTGCTCATAAGTGGGAGAAGCCCGGAGGCTAGAATTCTGCTTAATATTTTGTAATCCACGTTTACCATAGAGAGGGGGCAATATACTTTGACACTGGGGAGATTTCCCTGGTTTTAGGAGAGGCTCTACAAGAGCTTCTCTCATAGTAGTAGGAAGTACATTTAATGATTTGGCTTCTTTCTATAGTTCTACTAACTAATAAGCTAATTGGTTGGCGTATGTCGCATAAAACTCATCAGGAAACTGTCAGAACCTGCAGTTTTTCCTCTAGCCATGTGCTTTAAGGCAGCTCTCTCTTCTTTTAATGTGATATCACTACCTAATTGTTCTGCATTCTCGGGAGTTAAGGAAGGGAATATAAATGGTGAGAGAAAATGTACTATTTCCCCAGTGGTAACCTGCAGTTTGCTTTCATATAATGTTGAATAATAATTGTAAAATTCACGATTTATATCAAATTCTCTGTGAAACAAATCACCTGAGTCTGTTTCTATTTCAACTATGGATGTGCCTCTTTTGGTGTAGTTTGCTAGACAGGCTAGTAATCGTCCGGCTTTGTTGCACAAGGTATAGGTCTTAATCGTGTAATTTTTGTGGTCAAAGCAATGGAGGCGTTCCATATGCTACTTTCTCCTTCACTTCTAGGAGGGTCTATTAGGTGACCTGGGATTCTGGGCTGCTATGTTCCAATCATTTTAGGGCAGTTTAAACAGACAGTACTTCAGTGAGAAGGGTTCGTCTGATTCCAGCTATTTCAGCCATGCAACATCCTCCTAGGACTGCTTTAAAAGCATCCCATTCTATGCTTCTTGCAGTTGTAGTTACTTTATTATAACTGAAGTAGTGTTGTATGTAGCATTCTATCTAGTCTCTGAACAGTGGGGTCTGTAAGGGATTCTGTTTCCACGTGGGGGTTGAGGGTGGTGTATCTCCCCATTGTAAGTGAAGTAAGACTGGATTATGGTTGGATAATGTCCTAGATAAGTATTCTATTTCATGTACATGTTGGTAAACCGATGGGGTGCAAAGGAAAGTATCAAGTATAACATGTAGGTCACGTAGTGATGAGTAGTAAGGATAGTACCTGCCCTCTGGGTACATTCTTCGCCAAGAATCTTAAAAGTCCCAGTTTTTTGCCACGTGGAAAAGGATCGCGCCAGCTTAAAGACTGGGGAATCGCTTAATGGAGGGTGGGATCTTTCAATTGAATGGGCCACTACACAATTTAAACCGCCCCCTATAAGTACATTACCAAGCAGATATGGAGCAAGGCGGTGGGATAAGTCTAGGAGGACACTCGTTTGGTTTAGGTTCCGGACATATATATTTATGATCGTAATATCCATGCCATCTAGTCGGCCCACCATGTAAAGGGATGCCCCCCCCCACCCGGGAGTCATTTATCATACAGGAGATAAAGTATAAGCATTAATAACTATTAAAAGGAGATAGGTAAATATTAGTCTTGTCATGGAGCAGACTTTTATCGGGTGGCATTTCGACATCATATGGACAATGTCACGTGTGGGATTTGTAGCCAATTCAGGTTTGCAGAATTCAGTTCTCAAATTGAGTCAACTGTCGATCTAGGTGTAATTGTCAATAGTTCACGGTCTGATTCAGAGTGCTCAGTCGAGTTTGGGTCGCTGCTCGGGAGACAGTTTTCGTTGTCATCCAACGCCACTGGATCTTCGATCGAGACAGAGGGACTGCTCTCCCACTCATAAGACAACAATATTGTCAATTGCCTGTCATTGAGCTCTGAGGGCTTCTGCTAATGAGGGGGAGCTGCTGGCCGTGGCCTGACTGTTGGCCTTCCTATTCACAGCAAAAGTCCTACTGTGGTCGGCGCTCAATCCATGCCCATGACTCTTGTGGGGTGGTAAAAAAGTGTGTATCATTTTGTGTTGCCACTATGAGACGAGCTGGGAAAAGCATAGCATAAGCCAGACCCATTTGGTGAAGCTTGACACTTTATTGCCATGAAGGAGCTCCTCTGTCTCTGCACCTCCCCAGTATAGTCGGGAAAAATCATAATTCTGCTGTTTTCCAGCATAGTATCTCTTTTTCTATGAGCTTGAGCCAGTATATAGCATCTTTGTCCCTACCAGTGGGCGAGGAGGCCCCCCAAGATGAAGCGGATGAGCCGGGACCCTGTATGCCCTCTCTAGGGCACAGAACGAGGAAAGGTCTATTGGTGCCAGTTCATCTTTAATCCATTTTTCTAAAAAGGTCACAATGTCTCATCCTTCAACCTTTTCAGAGAGTCCGACGATACGTATATTATTTCCTTTCAAACTATTTTTGGCATCTTCTGCACGTAGTTTGTCGTTATTTTCCATGGTGATTAGTCTCCATTAGGTATCGCTGAGTTCAGGGGGATCTCTGAGATAATTTGTTCTGTAGTTGTGACTCGTTCCACCAGCCAGCGATGGTCATTTTAAGATCCCAAATTCAGTCCCTAAAGTGTCAATCTTGGTCTCTAGAGCCTCTCTCGTTGCAGTAATTGCCTGAAGAATATCTTGTAAAGTTGGCCCTCCTGACTCAGAGTGAGATTCTCCGGATAGGTGAGTATCATTCCCTTTTCTGTAAGGGGGTGAGGGGGCCAGCCAGCCACTGGATCTCTTTCTTTTGTCAGTTTACCCATGTCGCCACTCTGTATTATAACTTGAGTAGTGGTGCAAATGATTCTCATGAGATTGAGACCCTGAAGCAGATCGATAGTGACTCTGTCTGGTGTCCCAGACTCGTTACGGACCACAGAGGGTGGAGCACAACAGTCACAGTTGCAAAATATAGCCCATACTGGAACTGGGGCTGTAGGTGACTTCTTACGCATCTCTTTGTGTGGCATCCCCCTCAGACAGTCATTTGCTCAGAATGTCAGTTTAGCGCTGCTGTGTATACTTCCTTTAGTTATTAGAATTAGTATAGTTAATAAATTGTAGGTCTCTGTAAGGATTAAAACAACAACAGGAGCAGGCCAGTTAAAATACGGCTTGCAGCTGGGCAGCCTGGCAAGGGCCAGAGGGGCAAAGTCGTTAGAAGGTTATTTATTACTGAATGCAAGCTTATAGGAGTGGTAAGGGATGTGGCCAAGCGCTCTCTCTCCCCAGGGCCCGTGTTGTACGTGCAGGCCAGAGTGGGCCGAGATGATCTTCAGCAGTATCTGAACTCGGCAGCCTCATCTGGGGTAGTTGCCCAATGATTCTTGTGTCAGACTAGCACACTCTCACTTTCCTGGCGGGCCCCCTGTGTCTGCTACAGATGGGCAATCCCCGCAGGCAATGGGGCAGCCCCACCTTCAAAGTTCTCAGCGAGGCAGCTCAGGCCGTCTAGACGTGCTACCGCACCCTAAATCGCAGGCTGCTCCCCAGCAGTGGAGATGGCCAGTGGGGATGGGTTCTGCCAGTAGTCCTTGTACCACACAGCTCACAGCTGGGTCCAGAATCCAAGCCACCTCCTCTGTCACAGACGGTGCTCAGCACTCACCAGGCCATCAGCCGAGCATATTAGACATGCTGGGGGAGGCAGTGGAACTGTATGTTCAGCATTTCTCGTCGAGGATGCCCTGGATATATGCAGTTTATTAGCAGGCTGCGGCGGAGCTGCGATTTATTCGGCTGCACTCTCCGCCATCTTGGCCACACCCCTGCCTTAATGAAACAGATGATGTAATACTGGCTGGCAGCTGCTGCATCCTTTTGTATTGTCTCTTCTAGACCACGGTGTCTTGTAAATGTGTGTATATTCTTCTGTGTTGCTGCTCTGCATAAATCTCTCAATGACACTCCATTGCTCATAGCCAAAAAAATAAACACACCTCTGGCACAATGAACTTTCTCCTTGCTGTGTAGTGGCATGTCGACCCTTTAAACTTTCATAATAAATTGTAGTTGCAACCTATCAAGCTATGCCCTGCTTGGAAATGGATTATCTCTTACATGGATTGCCAAAGGCAACCTAAACCTCCTTGTTCTATCCAGGTGAAAGTTCATACATCTTACATCAAAATAATGTAACAATCTCTTTGACGCAGTTGTTGGATTTAGAAAACAAAGATATTAGCATAATTAGCTCATTCAGTTGGAAGTGTGAAAGTACTCTTGGCATAAATTTTGGGTTAGTTCTTAATATCACTAGGTCGGTTCAAAACTGGAGAAATGGCCCTTTGACTTCAAAGGCTTGGATTTCACTGACTCTTCAAGTTGATGTCAATGACAAAGTAAGTCTACCTTCAATGAGAGGAACTTTATTCCTGCCCCATTTATTAATTTAAACGGTTTTCGCATAAGCTGAGAAAGAACTATATTGAATTGCCAAGCCACTCAGGGTTTTCTTCACAGGGGGAAAGACCGGAAGAGGCCCTACATAAATTCTTTTATTATTCTGCTACTACAAATGAAGGTTTGTTAAGTTATTTTCTGAAACTGAAGACTGCATCCATATGAATTTTAATCAGTCATGGTCTAACTCTGAGCAATATTTACAAGATAGGGAAGGATCTAATGTGGCATTACAGACATAGGATGTAAACACTGTGGTTCACACCAGTTACAAAACCTTCATCATTTGCCTCAGTAGGTCTTATTTGTTGATATAGACCTTGCCTGCATCAGGATTTCTCAGCAATCTTTCGGGATGTCTACACTTGAGAATTAAATGTGCTTGCGAGCCAAGCATGAAGCTTCAGTGATACTGGATGTGGATGTTGCATCTGAACATTGTCTCTAATAAACTTTGCAGGTTCTATGATGACATTGAGCCTCATTACTATGTTGGACCTTTTCATCGACCACACCAATTCTTTTTTTATCAATATTGTTACTTCAATCTTGTCGCTGGAATGCCCTTCTATCTGAATCCACTTTCTGGAGCTGCCTAATATGCAAGCGACAGAATGGAATGGAGGAGTAGATGCCTGAAAGATATTTGAATTGTTGTACCAAAATATCTCTCTTGATTAGCTAGGATTTGCCGTTTGTGTAACCTCTCCTCTGAGGGAAATGCCTTTCCTTTGGTTGTATTCCAAATGATTCCAGGAACCTGAACTTTAGCACATAGATTTATTAAACACTTCCCTATGTTGACTGTTGATCCCAGGTTTTGTAATAAGCTCAGGCATGCTTGACTCTCTGACTGAATTGTACCATGGACTTTTTATCAGTCAGTCAATTAAATATGGAGTCACTGGGTGGCCTTGTTTCCTTAAATAGACTGTGATTAGTGACATGCACTTTGTGAATATACCTTGCGTGGACTTGAGCCCGAAAGGCAGTACCTTGAACTGACAGAGGCAACTGGCCATCTGGAAACACAGATATTTTTGATGGCTGGGGTGAATAGGAATGTGAAAATAAGCATCCTGCAGATCTAAAGTGGTTATAAATTCTGATTCTATTAACAGCTGAAGGATTTCCTCCAGGGATACCATTGTGAACTTAAGTTTCTTGAGTAAAGCATTGAGCTGCTGCTGATTCCATACTGTCCTCCGTCCTCCCATGCTCCTGTCTTTTTTCTGAATGAAGAGAATCATGAATCTTTTTCTCGGATTTAGGAACTTTTTCTATTGCCCCCTTTTTTTCATGGCGAGAACTTCAGTTTGTAACATTTTCAGATGCAGATGTTACATCCTGTCTGGTGGTGTATTTGAAGGTCTTTCCGCAAAATCCAAGAACAGAACCCTTTTCCACAAGTTTGCAGACCGATCTGAGCATCGTGATCATGGTGGAATCATACAGCTTCATGTTGTCATTATTCCACCCCAGAAGTGGTGATGGAGGTAAATATAGGTGCCTTCGCTGTGCACCATTGTTAGTTTCTTTCTTCTTTCTGCCTGCTCCCTCTGATGAGGAGCCCAACATTAAACAGAAGAACCAGGGGGCAGATTCCTAAATTGGGGCCTTTTTGGATGTAAGGAGGACCATTCCACAGAACGGGGAGCTCAGTGAGGAACCTGCACTTAGATAAAGTATCCGCCAGAAAGAGTGTTACTGAAGGTAAGTAACTTGTTATTTTGATGGGTAATGGACACTTCTAACTGTACATTCCACACCTTTCAATATATACCAAAGCAGTACCTCCCCGGACTGTGGAATGGTTCATATCAAAAAGTCCTGCAGAACTGAATGGGCAAAATGTTCATCCCATTGGACCCGACTGTTGCGGTAGTGAATGTCTGTACTAATACCCAAGTCGCAGCCTGACAGGTGTCAAGGGCAGGCACTTTGCAGCCTTCACCCTAGAGGAGTGGACCCGCAATCCCTCCAGAGACTACGTATTGGCCATTGGACAGCAGATCTGAATGCAGAGGACTATCCACTTCAACAGAGTAATTGTCTGCACTGCTTTGCCCTTCTTTGCCCCAGAGTACCCCACAAAGACCTGATTGTCCACCCAATGGTCTTTCCGTTTCCTTCATGGGGCAAGAGCAAATTGACACAGGGAGAGTGAAATATTGCCAAAAATGAAAAGCAGTCATGACTTATGGTAAAAAGGCCACCCGGTCCTCAGCACCACTTTATCTGGGAAAAAGATGGTGCATGGTTTTCAGAGTAAAGAGATGCAGCAGACAGCTGTACATTGGTTTGAAGGATGTGGGCATGAGGAAAGTGGGAACCAATTTAAAATTCAACTGTGGCATCACAAAGGGTTTCGGAGGAAGTAAATAAGACAAACTTGATAAATCTCATCACAAAGGGTAATTTTAACAAAGACAGTTGGGCCAGTAAACATAAAAAGCCTGAAAAGTGTCACAGATAGCCTTTAAAGGTGGGTAATGCAAGACCTGGCTATAGATAAAACAAACAGAAGGACATCCAGCAATTGGCGTGCAAGAAATCAGCATTGTAGGCCCCACACAAGGCTACAAACATGGCCCAGCGCTAGCAGCCAGGATGACATGCTCAAATTCAGGAGGAAGATAAAATGCATTTAGCTGCCGCCACTCAATCTCTGCATGGAGATGCAGATTGTGCAAGTTTGGGTGCAGGACTATGCCCTACTGCTTTGACAAAAGACAAACCAGTAGTCTGATCGGAGCACAAATGCTCATTCCCAGAAGTTCCGGGTACCACACACTCCCAAACTGAAGACACTAGGATGACTTTAACCTTGTTGTACCTGAACTTCTTCAAACCTCGGGTCAGAAGACATAGGAGGTCTCCCACCTTAGGGTGTAATAATCATTTGTGATCCACCAGGTGACAGCAGTTGAGCTGAGTTCATCCACCATGTCATTCAGAGATCTGTTCAGGCGGTTCACGATTCGGGAGTTGATTTGACATTCCAACCAGCTCCAGAGATGAAGTAAGACCCAGGACTCCATACCACCCTGCATGTTGCAATACAATATGGCACTGGTATTGTCTGTGAGACCCTGAACCAGTTTCCCTTTAATGGAAGGTAGAAAGGCTTTCAGAGACTGGAAGATGGCTCATGGAGGTGGATCTCCGTCAGAGACGAGAGTCCTCAGACTTCCACTTATTCTAACTGTCCTTCCCAACCCAGTAGTGATGCATCTGTCAGCTGTGGGTTGGTCTGGGAGAGAGGTCTACAGATGGTCCAATTGCAGTTGATCCACCACTGCGGGTCTTTTGCAGTCTCCTCTGAAACCTGGATGAAATCTGATAGGATACCCTGGTGTTGGGTCCACTGAGAATTCAGGTTCTACTACAGAGCTTGCAAAAGCCACCTGGGAAGATTTACGGGCTGGATGACAAGGGGCCTAGAAGCCTCAGAACTGAGACTCGACCCAAAAACGAGGCTTTAACATTGGGATCATAGACTGAATATTCAACTCAACTCATTGTGGTAGGGGAAAGGCATAAAACTGCACCATTTACAGAATGGCTCTAATGAAAGGGAGCCTCTTCAAAAAGAAGTAGGATGTGACTTTAGATTGCTCATAGTGAACCCTAGCAATGTATGGAGGATTGCCGTTGACTGGAGGTGGTCTACCACTGACTGTCGTGAGTATGCCTTTAACAACAGTCGATCAAAGTAGGGGAAAACTGGAATCCCACTTAAAGTTCCCTAAACCAGAAAAGGTAAAAATATATCTGTCCCCTAAAAAACTTCCGAAACTCCAAGGCATGAAAGGCTAACAGGCCAGCAGGACCAGGCAATCCAAGTGGCATTCCAGTCCAGTGCTAGAGCTCCCCGAGCCACCCTCCACCCGAGGCGAGCAGGGGTAGGTAAACAGCCCCATTTGAGGAAGCGTCCGAGGTGGAATTAGAGGAGATGTTTTTGGCTTGGGTCCAAGCCTCACCAGTTCATCAACATTGGAGTAGGGCTGACTAGGAAATAAGAGACCAAGGTAGTCTGGTGCACACTCAACTTAGACGCAGGAGAACCAAGATGGCACCTTTGCCTGCGCACAAGGTGAGCCCCGACGAAGACGTCTGCTGCTCTTCCCGAACATGGAGGACAGACAAACTAACCCCAAGAGAAATAGTGGCCCGAGAGGAGGACGAGACCTTTGCATGACCATTTTGTCACCTGCTAGCCCGCTGGACAGAGGGAAGTGACTAGTACAACAGACCCTGGCTGGAGGAGGGATGCTCGAACCAGTGGACATAGCTGTTGCGGGACACTGTATGCGGCACAGAGGGGGAGATCCTAAGTGGAACTTCCCCTACATGCAAGGTTGTCTAAGAAGATGGAAATACTATGTTGGGGAGAAATCAGTGGAGGTACCCAAAGCCAACATAAGCCCACTACTGCAGAAGGGCACGTCAGGGACCATCTATATGCCAGGGGCTCAGATGCATAAAAAAGGGCTAAGGATCAAATTACCACCATTGTTGGATGGGGCAGGGAAATGGACCTCATGTTTTGAGAAGAATGCAGTGGGAATAAACCTAGCAATAGGCAATGTCAAAAGTCTGCTAAGTAGTCTTATCAGACATCACACTAACACGGTGTTTGCCCAAGCCCACATCCCAACAATCATGCTGAAAAACACCGAACACGAAGGGGCCACATTGAATTGGTACAGGCACCAAATATGGACGACCTTGAGGGAAATATTCTCTGACTGCCCAGATGTAGGAGGGCTAATGGCAGAAACTATGTAATCTAGGGAGAACATAACCGAATTAGGATGAGAAAACGATAAAGACAAGAGACAGGACAGCCATTGACCAATACATGCCCCCAAGCCGCTTTGTTTTACAATATCCTCAAAAAGGTGCTGCCCACCGAAATACAAAGTGGATTGGACAGTGTAGTGGGGCTAGACACCAAACCCTGGTGGAAAATACAAGCTCACGTACTACACTATCACAAAAAGAAACAAGAAAAGGGAGTCTGAAAAGATCCATCAGAGCTCCAAGCAGAATAGAATACAGAAATATGCTCACTTCATATCTGGCCTAACAATCAGCCAGCATACAAGACCTTACACACACAGTCTGGAGGGAGAAATAATCCCAGTCTCAAACACCGCAATATCAGTGGCACATGGGGGCCACGTAATAACTCTTCCACCCCCTCTGGGTCACGACAATTTAGATAACAGACCATGTAACCCACTAGAGAAGCACCCAATGACCATTAAAAGAAGCCCAAACCTAGCCCAAGAGAAGTCTCTAGAAAAATGGCATAGTCAAGACACCTGGCGCCGCTAAGGAGGGTCATGCTGCCCCCCCACATGCTAGGAATTGAGGGGCATACATGTGACCTTAGGGCAAGTTGCGATCAACAAACAACATTCAGTTGTGACATGCCTCCCTTTATACATCACCGCGCTCACAGGTAAGTAAAAAAACAACGTCCGCACCAATGGCACCGCCATGCACACCAGGATACTGGAGGACTGGCAAAGCCCACAGAGTGCTAGTTAATAACTAAAATAACCCACATGCTGAAGAGATCACCCCGTAAAAAAAATGCTTTACCGCCATACACCTAGTCAGGCACGGAGAGGGGGGAATCCCAACAACCCATAAAATTAATACATTCATAAACAATAACCCTTTTTTTTCCAAATTAGATACCTCCGAGTTGGGCCATCTTCCGGTGCCTCACTAAAACTGTGAAAAGGGCAGGAACTCTTAGGAAATAATTGGTGATATCACATGTAAGGATGCAATGTTTTCCAAAATACCAAACCAAACCTAGCTCTTTACAGCAGGACATCACCTTTTCAAGGACCACCTTACTGCGAACCGCATCGTGAACTTTGTGTTTCAAACTGTACCACATTAATAACCCTAACAAGATCAAGAACTCTGAACTGCACCACAAACATTCTGAACTGGTGAAACCAAGAAACTCCAACAACCAGAGGGCTACAGACATCTCCCTTGGAATTCATCCCAAGACCTGCGATGTTCGAAATGTTATGTATTTTTGCACATGTTAATATCCTCTGTTTGTTATGGGTACTGCCCCATCCAGTCCATACCAAAGTACTGCTGAGTCTAATGGAGTCCTCCAGAAAATGTCACTGCACTTGCGTAGGGACCTCTCCCATGTTACTTATAACTACACTGAACTCTGCACCATATTCGACACACACTACACAGTGCCCTCTAACACAACACATGGCATCAGCACATGACCGCCGTGGGCTCCAAGACATCAACCAATGTTACATCTGTTCGCTGATACTGCATGCCGTAGGTGCAGATAGGCTTTACTTGTCCCAAAAGGTATCCCCTGAAAAAGTCAAATGTCTTCCCCACCTATACCTTTTTTAGGACTAGGGCCAAGATACAACCCAACAGAGTAGATCCCCACAGGATAGTAGTAAATTAGACCCTCTACGTTACCATTCTTGTAGCACTGTACCTTCTCACCAAGCCTAGCGATATCCAAACTGAGCTAGATAGGATGCGCAGAAAGGGCACTTAGGAGAGAATACTGTTTCTCTCCAAGACTTTCCAGAAAAGGGATTCTCAGAATTAGCAAAACCACCAAATCAGTGCACAAACACGTCCGCTCCCGCTTCCATCTGTGGTCCCAGGGTGGCCTTAGCATATCTGGGGCTGTCTTTGTTAACAACAAGTGGACCCCAGACATGAAGTTTCAGTGTAGGACCATCCACCTCGATGATACGAAGGGAAATTAGTCTTGTGGGGGGGGTGGAAGGTTAAATAACAGCAGAGTTAACCCATGTCAGGAAATCTTTGATACTGAGAAAGATAGGTATATGTTGACAGAAGGGGCAACCTCTAATTGTATGGAAATATACGCTTTATTCCTTACGTTTCAGAGGCAAAGGAACAATTTCGCTGGGTACAAATGCAAATTGTGGCACAATCATGCACATTCCAGACATGCAATGGGATACCTCCACGTTGATGGGCACTTACTAATAATGTGGCGAATTTGCCTACGCTCAGCTCGTCCCCGGATGGCGTAGCCTCTGTTCCCTCATCACCATACACACCAGACCCTAGTCATTCCTGGAGAAGATCTGTAGGAGTTGTACCAACACCCGCAAAGGAAGAAGACGACTGTTGCATCAGGCTTGAGAAAAAAGAACTGCTGATTTTTTGTACTGCTGGGCCCAGTCCAAGAACATTCTAGAAGAATTTACACTGTTCTCTCATGTACGAGTATCAGCGGGAGGGTCCATATCCTTCTTCACTGTGCAGACAAAAGTGAATGTCCGCTGGTTACAAATAACCAGGTGGGAAATGCTCAAGATGATGAACAGTACTGAGCTTGGCCTTAATGTGATCAAGGAAGAACTGAGAACCATCCATCTTATGGTGATGCATCATCGGTATGTGTTGGACTTGATGATCGCAAAAGGAGGGTGGGGTGTGCAAAGATCATCCTGCTGCACGTGTATACCAGGCAATGACAAAGACAATGGGACTTTGACTCTTGCCATCCAAGCACTGCACCGATTACAAAAAGACATAAGGGAAGAGGGAGGTGCCCCAGAGCAGGAGTGGTTCTCAAACTGGTTCTCCTGGCTCCCCCAAAGACTGACCGGTCTGTGGATGTCATTGTTGCCCATTTTTATATTGTTACTGTTTTTGTGTGGTTTCCTACAAGTGGGGTTTTTCTACTGTAAAAACGCAATCCTCTAACTGGGTAGAATGCAAGTGAGTAGGGAAGTAGTAGTAAGCAAAACTAATGCCCCCGAAAGGGGACTGTCATGAAGTATGGGTTAGATGGTGTAGTTGAAGATTCAACTAGAGAGGGGGAGTGGTAATATTGGAAATGTTGTTGTGCACCAAGATAGATCACATATACCAATTACATCACATCACTACTAGTGAGTTCACTCGTCATGAACTCTCCATTAACCCCGACTCCAAGATACAGGGGTCAGGCAAGCTCTGAGACCTAGGCATGAGATTACTGACTGACAGGTCACAGGTGGGGCGGCACATAGCCGGCAGACAAACATGCAAACTGGAAACTCAGATCACAGATAGGTGCAGAGGCACCACAATGATCCCAGGAGATTGGAGCCAATAAAACACACATGGCTGGAGGGGTGCACACATTACACCATAAAGTCAGATTCCACATGAAGTTATGAACACACAGTCAGAACACAGCACGCACAGTAACACACAGCAATCATGAGCCCCTTTGGCCAGACATCTGGACACTTTACAGGTTGGCCCACATTATCTCCATGCCAGGTCGAGGCCCACCTGCATTTGTTATCAATACCTTATCTATGACTCTGTGTCAACTGTTCACATTCTTCACCTCAAAAGAAATGGTGTAATTGTTTTACTGTACCCAAAGAAATGTATAAAACACCACGCAGAACAAATGTACTTTGAGACAACCCTCAGACCCCGGTTCTGTAACTGTTCTCCTGGCTGTAATGTTTAATTAAATGAACAATTCCTGTTTTGCCAAACGCCTCTTGTCTTTTGTTTTTTCAAGGTTAATTCACCTTCAAGCAACAGCTTCTTGGTTCCTTCATAGCTTGTTCGAGGTAGATATATTTTCTGTTCTTGAACATTTTTCAGATACAGTTTTTTCTTGAGAGTGAGACCTCTTACGAGCCTTTATTTGATGTCTTTGAAAACAAGCTTGATTCCTCATTTTTAAGCCACAACATGGATGGAGGCAATATATAAAATCCTTTTAAACGCTCGGGTGCCTCGGACGTAACAGTTATGACCTGGGCAGCACCGCTCGGGTGCCCAGGACGTAACCGTTACGTCCAAGTAGGGGCCCTCGGGGAAGCAGAAGCACTAGAACTCTCCCCAGGGGCCTTACACCCCCTTCCCCTGGGCAGGGATGGAAGGGGAATCACTTCCCCTTCCACCCCCGCTCCCCCCGACTCTCCTTTGGCGATCGCACGATGACCTTATCAGAGGTCTACCCCTCCGCGCTGGATCGGAGGAGAAATACTTATCATGTGAAGGGGCCAAGAGAGGCATCAAAGGAAAGGAAAGGACTTTCCTTTCCTTTGATGTCTCTCTCTGCATTTCTGCTGCCTGATCGTGATGCGATCAGGCAGCAGAAATGCCCACTAGACACCAAGGAGGTTTTATTTTGTTTTGTTATTGAACAAGGGGAGTGGCCCCTTGGGCAAGGGCCGCTCCCCAGGGAGGCAATTTATTTTTAGGCCATTTCTGCCCCCCCTGGGGGCAGTTTGGCATATTATAATTAGGCCAATGTGCTCCCGGGGGTGCAGAAACCGCTAGACACCAGGGATATATATTTTATTGTTTCGTTATATTTTTATATATGGGGAGCGACTCCTTAGGGAAGGGTCGCTCCCCTGGGGGGCAAATTGTATTCAGGCCATTTCTGCGCCCCTTGGGGGCAGATCAGCCTATTTTCATTAGGCCAATCTGCACCCGGGGGGCAGAAAACCCTAGACACTAGGGATTTTTTTTGTTTTTATATATGTGGGAGCGACCCCTTAGGGAGCGGCCCCTTAGGCAAGGGTCGCTCCCCTGGGGGGCAAATTGTCTTTAGGCAATTTCTGCCCCCTTGGGGGCAGATCAGCCTATTTTTATTAGGCCAATCTGGCCACAAGGGGGGCAGAAACCACTAGGCACCAGGGCTTTTTATTTTTTGTACCAATTTCACGCAAGGGGAGCGACCCCTTAAGCAAGGGTCATTCCCCTGGGGGGCAAATTTATTTTAGGCCATTTCTGCCCCCCTTTGGGGAAGATCGGCCTATTTTTATTAGGCCGATCTGCCCCCAAGGGGGGGAGAAACCACTAGGCCCCGGGGATTTTTTTTTGGGCGCCAATTTCACGCAAGGAGAGCAATCCCTTAGGCAAGGGTCGCTCCTCTGGGGGGTGGGAATTTATTTTAGGCCATTTATGCTCCCCTTGGGGGCATATCGGCTTATTTCTATTAGGCCTATCTGCGGGGAAGGGGCAGAAACCACTTAGGCACCAGGGATTGGAGTGT
Organism: Pleurodeles waltl; assembly: GCF_031143425.1. NCBI lineage: Eukaryota > Metazoa > Chordata > Amphibia > Caudata > Salamandridae > Pleurodeles > Pleurodeles waltl. The sequence goes on along the minus strand of NC_090446.1, from coordinate 1,132,689,896 downwards.
GTGTATGTGTGTGTTTTGATCACCTCAATTTCAATTTTTTTATTTATTTCAGCTGTTATTTTCTGTAGGAAAACCTTGTAGGATCTACAAAAATGACCCCTTGCTGAATTCAGAATTCTGTCTACTTTTCAGAAATGGTTAGCTTTCCGGGATCCAGCATTGGTTTCACACCCATTTCTGTCACTAACTGGAAGGAGGGTAAAAGCACAAAAAATAGTAAAAATGGGGTATGTCCCAGTAAAAAGCCAAAATTGTGTTGACAAATGTGGTTTTCTGATTCAAGTCTGGCTGTTCCTGAAAGCTGGGAAGCTGGTGATTTTAGCACAGCGAACTCTTTGTTGATACCATTTTCAGGGAAAACACACACAAGCCTTCTTCTGCAGCCCTTTTTCCCATTTAAAAAATAAATAAATAAAATTGTGCTGTATTTTGGCTAATTTCTTGGTCTCCTTCAGGGTAACCCACAAACTCTGGCTACCGCTAGAATCCCTAGGATGTTGGAAAAAAGGATGCAGATTTGGCATGGGTAGCTTATGTGGACAAAAGGTTATGAGGGCCTAAGCGCGAACTGCCCCAAATAGTCAAAAAAAGCCTGGCACCTGAGGGGGAAAAGGCCTGGCAGCGAAGGGGTTAAAGGATCATCTGGGTCTTGTTTGTTATAAAAAATGACTAAATAAATAATTCTGAATATAGCCTCTTTTTGCCACAAGAGTCAGCGGTAGTATCTGACATGATGAAATGTGATAAAAGTTTATAAGCTTCTTCAGTAACTACAACTATTAACTAACCAGCAAGAAGAAAACTGCAGAAAAAAGAAACGTACTGAGAAGAACTGAGCAGAGTTCAAGAGGGCTCCCTTAACACACACAACGTGTGGTAGAAATCTGAAGGATGGTGGACTCTCAGGTTGCGGTCCTCGGACTCATTGTCTCTGATTGATTCAAGTTTGGCAACTAGGCTACTGAAAAGCCTTTGTTATAGCTTTAGGGCTATGTTTAAAATATAACAGCTATTGTAATTTTAAGTGGAGACTCCCAGTTCACCAACAGAAATGATTCAAGCATGCTTCAAGAAAAGAAACAGAAACAATCTCAGAAATCACTGTCCTTCCTACACCAACTGAGAAATGTATATTACAACACACTGCTCTCATCTCAGAAGCCTGTCTTCACTGAGAGGCACCTTCATGTCACCAACCTTATGCTTTATACTACAGTGTCCCCGTTGTACCCCTGTTTGTATTACCTGGCATGGTGGGCATCATTGGCATGGTGTTCATTGCCTGCATCCCCCCTGGCATCAGTCCACCCATCATTGGCATGGATGAGTAACCAGGCATCTGTCCCATGGCAGGAAAACCTACAGGAAAAGAATGGACACTGTGAGCAACCGCTGTTTGTTACAACACCTGAACCGACAGGACCATATCACCAAACAAAGAAAATGAAGGTCTTTTCCATCTGTGATAGACCCAGGATCTGATACAACATCCTCATATCCATAAGGACCACCCCAAAGCAGCTTCAATTTAGAAAAGAGTTGAGTACACAACTATTTAAAGAAATGTATATAAGAATGCAAAAACAATCCATTAACAAACTACCTTGCTTATCACTAGACTGTATAGTAGCCTTAGCACAGGGCTCAGCTACCTTTTTGGCTAATTTCATGCTATATAAACAACAGAAATGAATGCGCAACAGCACAAAATAATGTCATGCAGCGCCAAAACACACCCCACCACAAGTCAGGGACAGAGAATCTGCCGGCTCGCCATTCCTAAGAAAAAAACTGTCCAATTTCAACCAGAGACAAGTGATCTCCCAAAAAGTACAGAATGGGTGTTACTAACCCACCGAGTAGCTGGGCATGAGAGGAAGGCCTAGAAGAAAGCAATAAGAAATATGTTAAAAGCCCAGGGCTCCATAAAACAGTAACTGATTCTGCATCCTTTGGGTGTAAACGGTCTTTTACAATAAGCTTTGCAGAGCACGTAACTGCCTCTCCCCACTGTGATTCTTTGGCATATATAACAGTAAGCTCACCTAGGCATGCAGGTCCTGTCTGTGCCTGTTACTGCACAATCTACAAGGCAGTGCATTTTGTCTTACTCGTGCCTGTTTGAATTGTATTTCAGTAAGTGTTAGAAAAGGGGTCTTTGGTTGGTAGTCAGGTTACCCTCTGTCCAAGCAAGGACTCTCACTCTAGTAAGGGTAAGTCACACACAATCCAAATTGTACTGTGCCCACCCTCTGGTAGCTTGGTACTGAGCAGTCAGGCTTAACTTAGAAGGCAATGTGTAAAGTATTTGTGCAATAACACAGTGGAACACTACAAAAAGACACCACACAGGTTTAGAAAAAAATATAAGATATTTATCTGATAATAAGCAGGTGAAAACGATCAAGATTTTACAAGTATATGTTAAAGTATCACTGTTAAAATGATAAAGAGTCTTTAGTTCTTAAAAAGCAACAAGTGTCTCTTGCAAGCACAAAGTACCTGGTTTGCATCTAAATTATCCGCACTGGGCTGCAGAGGAGGAGATGCGTGGAAAACGGGAAGGTGTGCATCTGTTTCTCCAGGTGCACACAGACGATGCGTCAATGCTTTTCCACGCAGCAAGGGCTTTGCGTTGATTTCTGGCACACAGGCTTGGATTCTCTTCGGGTTGCAGGGTATTTGGACACCCCGGGGACGATGCAGAGAAATCCTGGGCGTGCAGGATGAAATCACAGGAGCTGCGTCGATCCCGTGGGCGATGCAGGGAAATTTCTGCTGCATGGCAGGCGCTGCGTCGATTCCTCTTGCGGGTAGTCAGGCTGCGTAGTTCTGGCTCAGCGATGCGTCGATCCAATGGGCTGTGCGTCGAAGTTCCAGTCATAGCACTGGCGCTGCACCGATCTCCAATCGGGCAGGCTGTGCGTCGATTCCGGCAGGCTGAGGGTCGATTTTCGCTGCACAAAGAGTTCTTTGCAGAGATGAAGTCTTTTTGGCCCTGAGACTTCAGAAAACAGAGGCGAGCTCAATCCAAGCCCTTGGAGAGCACTTCTCAGCATAGGCAGGAGGCAGCAAGGTAGCAGGGCAACAGCAAGGCAGCAGTCCTTTACAGCAAAGCAACCAGGTGTGTCCTTTGGGCAGCCAGGCTGCTTTTCTTAGTAAGCGGCAGGTTCTGGTGCACAGTTTTCTTTCCCAGGAAGTGTCTTGTCAAGAAGTGTCTGAGTTGGTAGGGTCAGGGACCTGGTTTAAATACCAAATGTGCCAACTTAACCAGTAGCAGGATTTTGTATTACCGTTCTGGCCATACTCCTTTCAGATCAGAATCCATCCACCACTCAAACAGTATATGAGAGTAGCCCTAATGCTAGCCTATGAAAGAAGCAGGCATCACAGCAGTGTAAAACAGCAGTGTAAAACACAGCAGTGTAAAACAGCAGTGTTCATGTCCTGCCTTTTACTTATATAGCAACCTGCTCTATGGGTTACCTAGGGCCTGCCTTGGGGGTGACGTATATGTAGAAAAAGGGGAGTTTAAGGCTTGGCAAGTAATTTTAAATGCCAAGTCGAATTGGCATTGAAACTGCACACACAGGCCTTGCAATGGCAGGCCTGAGACATGGTTAAGGGGCTACTTATGTGGGTGGCACAATCAGTGCTGCAGGCCCACTAGTAGCATTTAATCTACATGCCCTGGGCACATGTAGTGCACTTTACTAGTGACTTATAAGTAAATTAAATAAGCCAATTGGGTACGAACCAATGTCACCATGTTTTAAGGGAGAGAGCGTATGCACTTTAGCACTGGTTAAAAGTGATAAAGTGCGCAGAGTCATAAAACCAGCAACAGCAGTGTCAAAAGGTGGAGGGGGGGAGGCAAAAAGTTGAGGGTGACCACCCTAAGGAGGGGGCAGACAAAAAGTTGAGGGTGACCACCCTAAGGCTGTCAGGTATAACAGTAAGCTGTACAAGGCAGGAAACTCACATTTACCATAATGCCTGTATTACATGTATTACTGACTAGTTGTAAGGAAGGAGCTCCCTGTCTATTCTATGCTTCTGTGGCACATTTTACTGTAAACGCCATCACATCGGTTCTCTCTTACCCCCATACATATATGGCTTGTTTGTGTAAGGCCTAAAGAGTGAGTACTCCCTCACCCCTCATGCTTTTATGGTCTTACAACTGTATTCTCAGCAGTGAGTTACCTTGTGTCTGCATGATTGGTTCTACTGTAAGCTCTTTCTAGTGCCCTGTACAGACTGTAATACTGTAAAATATATTGGACAGGGAATGTCTTGGACTTTTGCTGCATGACAACGTTGTCCATCCATTTACTTCTGAGGAAGGGATGCAGCTGAAGGGATAGGGTGATGGAGTTTTCTCTTTGTCTACTTCCCATACCCATCTTCTCACCTGAATAGGCTCCCTGGTGGGTTGGTCCAATTTTGCCACCTCCCTTCATGCGCGAGTTCAGTGCTCCAGGTCTCTGCAGCTCCTGAAAGGTGAGAAATCCGGTCTGAATCTACTACTTACTCAACTACAATGTAATGAAAGTGGACAAGCCAAGAACACGCTGATGCTGAAAATGTATAGTTATTATGGTAACAGTTACTCATAGGTAGAAGGACTCAGCAAGATCAGTGTAGTGCAGAGAGGATTATGCATGTGTGTGGTGGCTGTGGTACAGTAGTGCACGTGGTATTGTAATTAATATAGCTGTTAAACGGGCAGAAAGGGAGATGGGTTTCAGAGGAAAGTATTGCGGACGATGTGGTCACTGTGATACAGCGTGACATGAAAAGAGAAACTGTGATTATTGTGGTACAAAGGTATCTCGCAGAAACAGACAGAGCAAGTGCAAGTGTGTGCATTAGCAACTTTTCAAAAGCATATTACAAGTAAGTCAAAGAATTACATGTTGCTGCCTTTTTTATGTTGAGCCTAGATGCTTTATGCGGTTCAACCCCACCTATTGCTTGCATATTGCTTTTAATATGTATTTGTCAGTGTCCTTTAAAAATCCTGTGCTTGCTAATGGGCAACCTTCGCTCTTTGTCCCTTCTTTTTGTTTCTGCTTTCCTGCCATGGAGCACCGACCAAGTACTATACCCTTACCCTTTAGGTGTTTATGTGTTCCTTTGTGGTCTACTTACTTTTTCCTGCCCGCTTGTGTTTCAATGTGGGTGCGTGTTCTCTCCTCTGATGGCCAGCACAAAGCCTCAACCTTTTCAGTTGCTCCGACCTCCGTTTTGGACGCCACTCAGCTTTTTATTTTTTCAGCACGGCGCCCATTTCATGGACGCCGCACTTCATGTTTCATCGGTTTCATGTTTCAGGTGACTGCCCTGTTCTGCTGCGCTGCTTTTAATTTGTTTAAGCACGGCACCCACTTCACGAATGTTGTGCTTCATTCAATTGGGAGTGTTCCGTCAGCTTCGGGAATGTTGTTATTTATAGATGCAATCTATGTATTTAGTAATGATTTACAAATGATTACATCTTCAGTGTTTTCTATTTGGTAAAACAAAAACATTTTTGCCGACGTAACTCATACCCATGAAGATGGAAATGGCTCTCTTCCAAAATAGAGGTCTCGTTAACGTCAGCTGGAAAGTAGCCATTTCACTGCCTGTTGTATTTCTTTTTATTCTATGTTTGCACAAGCACAGTAACACTCTATGTGGGCATTATCTGGGTGTGTTGTCCCTTGATGCATGCGATATATGTTCAAACACTGTCTCTTCAGGGGCAGTTTTGCTTTGGCACCACCCTTTCCATTGGTGGAAGGAGCAGAAATATTTCAGAGAGCTCGCAGGGGGCGAAGGGGTGGGAGCCAACCAAATACCAAGCCTAGGAGAGCACTAATATGCTCCCACATCTGCATGTTTCCTGTCATCTTCTTTGTCAACACGTTCCAAGGTAAGCTAGTGGTAACTCTGTGAAGGTAAATGTGAAAGTACCTGCAGAAACCTTTTCTCATATGATATTACTGTTTCATGGTGCTAAACTCTCAATTCAGGGTTATTAAAAGTGACGTAACCCAGGCACTACACTGAATGTAAACTATATCATATGCAAAAATACACTATGCCATTATATGGGAGGCAACCATGTGCATAGACAATGCTCTCCATGAGTGTCTGAAAATGAAGTCTTCCAAGGCAGCTGACATACACCTTCGAGAGCCCCGCACTACTGTGGTGTTCTGCAAAAGCTGATACATATTTGATCTCCCTATTTTCGTTGCTGCGCTCTCCAGCCTCTCTTGATTTCTCAGCAGCAGGCAGTGAAAATGTCAAAGCGGTGCAGCCTGTAGGCTAGTACTGCTCATTTTGATGGACAGCTTTAATCAAGCAGATTCCATTTGCAGCTTGAGTGATACAGTACAGGAGCCCTAGGGAGAAAATTAAAAAAGTATTGTGGCTCTGTCTTTGCACACACACTCTTGCTTGAACCTCAGTACAACTGGCTGACAGAAGCACAAGTGCTCTCTATTAAAGTCTCATGGAAATATGAAAGGAACTCATATGGTCTTGGGTTTCTCTAGTTTAAGCATGGATGAGTAGTCATTCAAGGAAACACATTCAAAGGTATGTCTCTGACATACCACATATTTCCACTACACACCTTCCCACCACACAATTACACGCCACACTATTCCAAAACAAACAATTACAATCCAAAACATCTCTCCCTTCCACTTCCAACAACCGTGTCAACTCTCCCCCACACATCCACTGCCCCTCTCATTTATCCCTCAAACTGCCAATACCCACTCTCATATCCCTGTATCACTGGCCCCTTATCCCTCCCTCACACTCACTGTCTCCTCTCTATACTGCCTGCTCACACATACTAAGCACAGTTTCTTTCCCATGCCGTTTCAAGGTTTCTGTCCCTCAAACCCACGCTCTTCTCCTCTTCTTAAGGTGTCTTCTGCGTACACAGGTCCTCCCTCTTTATGCATCTGTGGCCTGCTCTCCACCTCTTTCTCTCTTTCTCACACACTCTTTCTGCTCCTTTGTCTCATGTTCATTCACCACTTCCTGCACAAACTACCTAGCCATGCCTATCTTTCTCTCCAGCTATTCTGTGCAGCTCTCACTCCTATCTATTCACCATGCCACATAATTCCACTACATAAACTCCACACCACAAAATCCCACCCCACACAATTCCACAACTAACAATTCCAATACAACCCACATAATTCCACTCCACACCACATACATCCACTAAACTCCAAACCAAAACACATAGGTAAAAGACATTGGGGGTCATTATGACCCCGGCGGTCGGTGATAATGTGGCGGTAGTACCGGCAACAGACTGGCGCTACATACCGCCACATTAGCCAACCCTCAATCTACCACTCCGACCGCCATGGTGGTAGCAGCCGCCGGTGCTGGAGATAACAATCTCCAGCCCGGCCGCCACTATTCCATCGCCTCAGGCCTTTTGACCATGCCTACCTCCATGGTTTCCGTGGCGTTTGTAACGCCATGAAAACCATGGCGGTAGGCCCTATCAGTGACAGAATTCCTTCCCTGTCACTGATAGGAGGCACTCTCCCCCCGCACTCTCCAGACACCCCCCACCCCACCTCCATATACACCCCCCTTCCAATTCCCTACCTCCCTACACACACGCAGACACGCATACACACACACACACACACACACACTCACTCACACAGACATACACATATTTATACACACATGCATCCATTCATTCATGCACACATCTGTACTACATTCACACTGACACGCATTCACATATCCATTCATACACGCATTCTCACACATGCACACACACACGCACACAACACTACACATACATTCGCATTCACGCTCACACTCACACATTCATGCACACACACACACACACACAACACCCCCCATTGCCCTCCCTGTCAGAAACCCAACTTACCTGGATCCAGGGGGTCTTCCGGTAGGGGAGGGGATGGGGCGCTGCTACCGCCAGCAGAACGCCACCAGGCCGTATTATTTGTCATAATATGGCTGTCGGCGGTCTACTGGCGTGGCGCTGCTGGTGGTAACACCGGCCGCCAGTATGGCCACAGCCGGATTTCCACCTTTCTTGTGGCAGAAATCCAGCTGTGGTCATATTATGGTGGATGGATGTTAGCCGCAGCAAAGGTCTTTTGGTGCCCATCGCCACCGCGGTAGGTGGCACTTACCGCCTTTGTCAAAATGTGGGCCATTGTCATTCACAAAGCCAATAACTCTAACTCTCGCAAATGTGTTGCTATTGCATTGCAAATGCTTGTTCTATCTAGATGATAAAGACCTATTACTGAGGCTCTCTAGAAAATATTGCCTAAGTGCAAGATGTCTGTCTAGGGGAATGCCAAAGAGGATTGACTTTGTCTTCACTTTGAGGTTAACAACCTCCCATGCGGAAGTTAATGATGGAGCCTTTTTTTTTTTTTTTTTAGAGAAGGCCTACTTGAAAGACTTGAGTTCATCGTGCAATGAGACCCAGCTTAGCCCTCCCAACAAGGTGTCAGAAAGCTTTTGCTGAGACACTATAGTTCCATTATGCTTTTTAGATGCCCATGTCTTATGCACAAAAAATGTGGAATGTGATTATGAGCATGAGAAAAGCCCATCTTTATGGATTTAATTTTGCGGTCTGTAGGAAAGTGCCACTGTTTGCATGGTTACCCCCCCACTTTTTGCCTAGTGTTGATGCCAACTTTGACTGAAAGTGGGCTGGGACCCTGCTAACCAGGCCCCAGCCCCAGTGTTCTTTCCCTAAAACTGTACCTCTGTTTCCACTATTGGCACAACCCTGGCACACAGTTAAGTCCCTTGTAAAAGGTACCCATGGTACCAAGAGCCCTGTGGCCAGGGAAGGTCTTTAAGGGCTACAGCATGTATTAACCCACCCTAGGGAACCCCTCACCCAGCACATGTACACTACCTTGCAGCCTGTGAGTACTGGTGCAGAGAAAAAGACAAAGTTGACATGACACCCCTCTCAGGGTGCCATTCTGACAAATCACTGCCTATGGCATAGGTAAGTCACCCCTCTAGCAGGCCTTACAGCACTAAGGCAGGGTGCACTATACCACAGGTGAGGGCATAGCTGCATGAGCAATATGCCCCTAAAGTGTCTAAGTCCATTCTTAGACATTGTAAGTGCAGTGTTGCCATATTGAGTATATGGTCTGGGAGTTTATCACTACGAACTCCACAGCTCCATATTGGCTTCACTGAATACTGGGAAGTTTGGTATCAAACTTCTCAGCACAATAAATCCACACTGATGACAGTGTGGGATGTATTGAAAAATGCACACACAGGGCATCTTAGAGATGCCCCCTGTATGTTAGCCATTCTGTTACTGAAGGGCTGACCGGTTTGTGCCAGCCTGCCACTTTGAGACATGTTTCTGTACACATGGGGTGAGTGCCTTTGTACACTCTGTGGTCAGAAACAAAGCCTGCCCTGGGGGGAGGTGCTTCACACCTGCCCCCTACAGGAACTGTAACACCTGGGGGTGAGCCTCAAAGGCTCAAGGCTTGGATTACAGTGCCCCAGGGCACTCCAGCTAGTGGAGATGCCCGCCCCCCGGACAAAGCCCCGGACAAAGCCCCACTTTTGGCAGCAAGTCCAGTGGGAAAATTATGGTAAACAGGGAGGAGTGACCACCTCAGCCAGGGCCACTCCTAGGGTGTCCAGAGCTGAGGTGACCCCCCCTCCCTGCAGAATCCTCCATCTTGGTTTGGAGGACAGGGACCAATAGGATTTGGTATGTGCCCCCCTCTCCACAAAGGGAGTGGGCACAAGGAGGGTGTAGCGACCTTCGGGGACAATAGCCATTGGCTACGGCCCTCTGATCCCTAAATCTGGGATTTAAGGACCTCTTGAACCCAGCTCACCAGATTCCTGGCGACCTACAAGAAGAAGAAGGACTGCAAGGCTGAAACCCCCAGCAGAGAAGAAGGAAGACGACAAGCGCTTTGGCCCCAGCCCTACCAGCCTATTTCCAGCTTCAAAGAACCTTCAAAAGAACAACAAGTGGGACCAGCGACCTCTGTCCAACTCCAGAGGACTGCTCTGCACCCAAAAGGACTAAGAACTCCCAAGGACAGCAGCTATGTCTAAGCAAACCTACAACCAAGGACTCCCACCTCACTCCGGATGCGTGAGTCCTGACCCCTGTGCACCTGATGCCCACGGTCCGTGTCCATGTGGTCCACCCAGCAAGAGTGGGTCCCCAGGCGATTGCGAGCAAGTGCCCACCCTGGGTTGATCTCTCCACCCCTCCACAACAACACCTGCAGAGGGAATCCCAAAGACACCCCTGACTACGATGCTCCCGACAAAGGACACACTGCACCCGCAGACCCCAGGCCTTGAAGAAACGGACACCCGGTGCAGTTACTTTCAGAAGGCAGCCCCCCTCTCTGACCAACCGGCGGTGTGCCTGACACCCCCCCCCCCCGGACCTCGCCTGCAGCGTCTGAGTGACCCCTGGGGTCTCCCCATAGACCAGCATTGGAAACCTGATGTCCTGTTTGCACCCTGTACCCGGCCACCCCTGTGCCGCTGAGGATGTGTGCTTCGTGCTACTTGTGGCCCCTCCAGTGCTCTCCTAATGCTCCCTGGTCTTCCCTCCGAGTCGCGGGTACTTACCTGCAGGCAGACCGGATTACGAGTACCCCCTGTCTCCATGGGAGCCCACGTTAAATCTACTCATCTTTGACCTCTGCACCCGGCCTGCCCTCTGTTGCTGGTGGTGGGTGTTTGGGGTTAACTTGAACCCCAAATGGTGGACTTCCTAAAACCCGAGACTGAAACTGTAAGTGTTGAACTTACCTGTAAAACCATCTAACATTTCTCCCCCCAAGAACTGTTTCTGAAAATTGTACTATGTCCATTACTAAAACTGATTATTGCCAATATCTCGAGAACTGTATAACGAATCAATTTCAAACAAAGTACTGTTGATACATGTGTGAAATACAAATCTTTTGAAGTACTTACTTGAATCTTGTGGTTCTAAAAATAAATTAAAATATATTTTTGCAATATAAAAACCACTGGTCTGGAGTTAAGTCATTGAGTGTGTGCCTCTTTTATTGTTTGTGTGTGAACAACAAATGCTTTGCACTACCCACTGATAAGCCTACCAGCTCCACTACACAACCACAAAAGAGGGCATTAGCAAAATACAAATAGAGCATTAGTATTATCTACTTCAGCCTCTGTTAAGCCTCTGGGGAACCCCTGGACTCTGTGCACACTCTGGGCCTCATCACAACTTTGGCGAGCAACAACCACCGCCCGCCAAGTTGTAACCGCCATGCGGCCGCCAATGCGGCCCCACTCCCGCGTTGCCCATTTTGACATCCTCGCTGGGCCGGCGGACGTAAACCGAGTTTCCGCCTGCCGGCCCAGAGGGGATGTGGGCCGCAACATGGGAGCCGGCTCCAAATGGAGCCAGCGGTGTTGTGGCCGTGTGACGGGTGCAGTTGCACCCATCGCGCTTTTCACTGTCTACATAAGCTGCATGGGGCCCTGTCAGGGGGCCCCGCGACTCCAAGTACCGCCAGCCTTTTCCTGGCAGTTAAAACCGCCAGGAAAAGGCTGGCAGTCGGGGACTCGTAATCCCCTGGGCAGCGCTGCTAGCAGCGCTGCCCTGGCGGATTATCACCGCCGGGGCAAATGTGGCGAGAAACTGCCGGCCCCGGCGGTGCGACCACGGTGGTTCGGAAGCACCGCCAGCCTGTTGGCGATGCTTCCGTCATTTCAGCCCTGGCGGTCTTGTACCGCCAGGGTTGAAATGACCCCCTATATCTCACCTTGATATAGTATATACAGAGCCAACTTCCTACACTGTCCATCCAGTAACAGAGCTAAGCGTAGTTTATCTTCAATAACCCCCACTGGTCATTTTTATGGCTTGAAATCACTACAACCAATATTAAGGATTCCCCTTTGAGCAACTCACAATGTCAATATTATGACCAAGGTAGGGGAAATGGATGCTCCCCTTTGTTACAGTGGCCAAGAAACTACATCAGTGGAGCGTTGCAAACCAAATAATTCGTAAAAACTGTCCTTGCTATTCGGTAAATGACAGTTATGGGCAGTTAAAGATGGAGGACTGCTGTCCCCTGTAGTCCTGCATCTCTACATTCACAGCCATTTGTACAATGTATCGTGCTTCATCAACAACAACGAGGGAGGATTTCTGATAAAGGTATCCAAATGATCATTCTGTTCTGTATCAGAGACATGCACAACAGCACAAAGATTTTGATTGCATCCCAGATGCATGCCAAATACTGTGTTCTGATGATGATGGTCCATTAATTCTTTTGGTACCAAGTCTTTATATATTGGAATTCTGCAACCGCTACAACTGGGCCTAACATGCACAACCTCAAAGTTCTAGCGCCTTCTGAAGCTGGGATAAAATTTAAAACAGTATGGTAAAACTAACACAATATTTTGATGTGATTCAAATAATATGTCCTTTTTTAGACAGCGTGATCCTAGGGACACTGATTTGTAAGTTGTGAGCTGTCTTCTGAAGTCTTGGATGTAGTTCCATTACTATGGTATGGTTTACAGTGCCAGCTCAATAGAACTTCAGAATATCACAATTCATTAAGGATGCTATGATAACTCTGGCCTTTGATCTAGTTCCTCAGCAGTTCTTGGAGCAACGAGGAACAACTGATTAAGTTAGAGCCCAAAAACCTAAAACCCAAAAGTGAAATACGATCCTGTCCTAAGAAAGTTATGGCTTAGGGCTTTATATGCCAAAGAAGTGGGCCTAGGACAGATCTTACAACTGAATCTTGAACTGAAAATAAGGTGGACTGGAAGTTTCCAACATTACAAAAAGCAAGCAAAAGGATACACAGAGATAAAATTATGAACTTCTGAGACAGGAAGATGACATAGCAGGAAAACAGATGAGGAAAAGAAGTATCAACACAGATAGAAATACACCTGAGCTTGCTGCTCTCCCAAGCCCATGTACAGAAAAACAAAGAAATGTTTGAAGTGGCTTCCTACTGGTAACGTTATTAAAGCTCCACACAATGTTCCTATGTTCTTCTTTTATTGAGATATGTAGTATTACAGGAAACAGGTCTGTGCACAACAAGCACCGAGGCTCAACTGACAAGCAAAGGTTCCACACGTCATGGACGCACATAGAACCTACCTGTGTCATCATGCTTCAACCACATTCTACCTAAGCGCACACAACAATGTTGCACTGCATAAGGGACAGTAAAAGTTCAGTTTCATATTTTTTTTTAAACCAATGAAAAAAGCCACAAAAATCACTTCTGTCTCCGTTGACCAATAATACTCCAGTGCTTGGATTCACCACTTTAAAAAGGCTTATTGATTAAATACACATATTGAATCAGGTGCACTGAGAAAATGTGCTGCATGATTAGGACCACCTTGTATTAAAGAGTTGTGTTGGATGAGCAGAATTACAGACAGATATTAAACTCACCGTAGGGGATGTTGTCACTGGGTTGAAGAGGTGGTCAACATAGCTGTCAAGCCCAGAGGACTCAGCATTGTTTTGAACTAGGATTAAAAAAACAGACAGACGCACATTAAGAAGCATTCCACTATCTGATGGGTCTCTCCACCAATATATACAGTATTCCTCATGTGACACCTATCTAAAATAAGTACTTTTTACAGCCGCTTCTCCACCAGCCAAGTCACCTTTAAGAATATATTGGGAGATGATCGCAAATTGAAAACATAATCTCACAAGCTGCTGCAGCAGTAGATATGCAAGGAGGCATAGATGGGGATGAGCACATGAGTGCTAAAAGGTTACCCGAGGTCAGACGTTGTGTTGTGGCCTCTTTCTATCTTATGCATTCTCCCTACTACCTTAATGTTCCCTGCTACTCAGCCAGTGAGTGAGGTCATAGGATGGTTGGAATGTTGACAGTGTTTGTGCTTGGATGAGTGGACAGTTGGAGTGAGAAGGGCTGAGCTGCAGGATGCTGCTCCTGGTGGGGCTTTATCTGTAACCTTCAACTAAGTTAATAAACCTACTTCTTTTATAATCTACGAGCATCCATCTTTGATTACAACACTGGCGACGAGGATGGGATGAACCAACGCGTGAAAAAAAGAAAGAAACTGAATCTACAGAAAATCTAAGGAGGAACTAGATTACAGAGGAAAACCAAGAGAAGAGAGATTGAAAACCTAAGAGAAAAATGGAAAACAAAAGAGACTGAAGTGAAGAAGAATGCCCAGGAAGCCCCACCAGTGTCTTTTCTACCAGACAGCCTGTACTCAACAGAAGTTAGAGGGCGAGTGACCTGTTTAACTTCAAGGCAAGCTGTTTAGTCTACTAGGTATGCAGCAAACAGGGAGTGCAGTGGCCTGAAGATTGAGAAGGTGGGCTGCTCAGCTGTGCATGGAGCCAGACCTGTTGTACCTGCTTGTATGGACTGGGCATATTGAGGAAATTGTCTGCTGAACTGCCTGTGTACAGAGTTAAAAATGTATGGCACTAAACATTTGGTAACCTAGTAGAAAGTCAGATGGAGGAACAACTGGTGTCAGCATTTAAACACTATCTGAAGAGTGATCAGTGAACCTGCGCAGCAGCCCCTTGAAGCACTGTCCTTAGGGCACACATTGTGAGTAACAGTTACAGTCTACCTGTTGACTGGGTTGCTGAGTTTCCCCATCTCCTATTCTACAAGAGAGAGATCATTGGGTACCTGATCTGTTTCCAGGAAGCTTTCTGAGAGGAAGACTACAGCGCTGACCTGGCACATGGGAACAGCTCATGTGCAGTGAAGAACATGTGTGCCAATTTTTCGTATGAGGATAAAGAACTGTGCGTTCATTTAAATGGGATAAACTGTACAGTGGCAATGTATTCGGGTATGAAGTCGCTCACCGGCGTGGAGTATTTGAATATATTCCTGGAATAATTTAACTTTAGGTTTACGGTCATGTGCATTTTACTCAATACCATACATTGCTTGAGTGTATTTTTCAATACTGCTACCCTCTATTTTAAAGATGCATTGGGTTGAATTGAGTAATGTTATTTTTATGCTGACATTGTTTGCTGCTGCTGAAATACATTTTTATTGCTGTATTGAATTGAGAAATGTTATGCCGTTACTGACATGTTTTAAAGTTGCTGAGTCGTGGCATGTATGTTACGCATGGGAGGTGCACCCTAATGCTATTTTAGCATGAAATTTTTCTTACCATATTTTGCTTGTGCATATTGGCCTGAAGTTTTAAAGCCATGCTTGATTTTAGAGATGTATAATTTGAGGTTGGATGCTAGAGTCACGTGCAGAGTGACATTCTTATGTTGTGATATTAGTATTTTGATCCATATTTGGGATTGTGTTTTTGACCATCCTTCCTAAGGGGTTAAGGATGTGGGGGCAGTGTGTTAAGCCCAATGTTAAGGGAGGTACACCCCAGTGATGCGTGTCAATCCTTCCTATGGGGTTAAGGATGTGGGGGCAGTGTGTTAAGCCCAATGTCAAGGGGGGGGTACACCCCAGTGATATTTGTCAATCCTTCCTATAGGATTAAGGATGTGGGGGCAGTGTGTTAAGCCCAATGTCAATGGCAGTACACCCCAGTGATATTTGTCAATCCTTCCTATGGGGTTAAGGATGTGGGGCAGTGTTTTAGGGCCAATGTTAAGGGGGTAGGTAGTTACATCTCAATGCAGTAGAGGGTAGGTGAAACCCTGGTCCTGTTCGAGTATAGGGTGATGGGAGTATGTGATTACACCCCAGTGCAGTAGAGGGTAGGTGAAACCCTGGTTCTGTTTAAGTGAATGGTGATAGGGGTACATGTTTACACCCCAATGCAGTGGAGGGTAGGTGAGACCCTGGTTCTCTTTAAGTGAATGGTGATGGGGTAGGTGGTTACACCCCAATGCAGTAGAGGTGAAATAAACTCTAGTCCTGTTGAGTGTTGAGTTGTGGAAGGCAACAGGTTGGTCCTGTTATAGTGTGCATGATGTGGAGGGGAACAGGTAGTTAGTGTTCTCTGTTGGGTGAGCAGGGAAGTTTTGTGTTACTTGTATTGTAAATTTGTGGAACGTATTGATTAACTGTTTTTTACCTTCTTACATCCCATTGGAGTATTGAAGTTATGCAGAGTGAGTGTTTGTTAACCTGTACTGTTTATTTCGATGGGTGGTACTCAGTTTTGGAGGAAGGTTGATGAAGGGTGTTTTGCCGTTTTCCGTTCTGTTGAATATTTCATTGTTTTGTTAAGGGGGGAGATGTGTTGTGGCCTCTTTCTATCTTATGCATTCTCCCTACTACCTTAATGTTCCCTGCTACTCAGCCAGTGAGTGAGGTCATAGTATGGTTCGAATGTTGACAGTGTTTGTGCTTGGATGAGTGGACAGTTGGAGTGAGAAGGGCTGAGCTGCAGGATGCTGCTCCTGGTGGGGCTTTATCTGTAACCTTCAACTAAGTTAATAAACCTACTTCTTTTATAATCTACGAGCATCCATCTTTGATTACAACACGTTGGTATGTGGAAGATCGCTGAATTCTACTGGAAACTGAATTTATGAAACATCAACAGAATCTTTTTAAAGCTGGTGACGTTTTTTTGTATACAAACATTGTTGTTCAAAGGGAGGTCACATGATGCTGCCTGGCTAAGAGTCTGTGATGCTGCTGAGCTTTGGCTCTTTCCTACAAGTACTTCAAATTTTGAGCACAGCCCTCTGGTGTTACATTTAACCAAATCCAAACAACTGACAGGGGAAGAATGCCACCAGAGGTACGGGCAATGCAGATAAGAAACAGAAGAAAACACAAGATTTTACAGCTATGGAAACTATCAACTAGGAAAGCCACCTGCAGACAAAATGGCTGCACAGGGGAACTTGCCTGCACCTCTTTAAGGATCAAGACCCTCTAGTCAATATGATGCTCTGGTGGCAGAAATGGCAGATATGAAAACCACGGTGTGGAACAAAGTGGATTAAGTAGGCATCAAGTTGGACTGGGTGCAGAAAGATTTTGACTCAGCGACAGGGAGAGTCACTGACCTGGAGAGCAGAGTGAGTCCTGCAGAAGGCGGTTCGGACACAATCTCAGCACCCTAAAAGCTGCACATGCCAGAACAGAATATCAAGAAGGGAGAGCATGGAAGAAGAGCATTTTCACATTTCTTACCTGGGGAGCCTGAAAAGGTGGAGCTGGGCCTAATGGAACTTTGGAGGATGATTCAGTATCTCCTACCACAACAAAAGGGGTTGGGGGGCGAGCATACTGCCTGTCATATCAGAGCACAACTGTGGTAAATGTAACACATAATAACACTCACTTTAGTTGAAAGTCTTAAATATGCACCATTGTTGGTGCAGCCAGCACTGGGTATCTATAGACGCATTTCAGAATATTTGTCCTTTTTCAGTAGAGAGTAAAACCTTAAATCTGGGAGTGCTGGCAATGCTGCTCAAAGCCTTTTCAGGTTTCTGCACCACTCCCAGAGCACAAGTGCATCCCAATGAGTTTGCCATCCCAATAATTCTAAAGGAGCCAATCACAAATTGGGGAATTTGCACACTCTCTGGCATACCAGCATAAAATTCGCCGTGATGTATTGTGGTAAATGTAGTGCACTATAACACTCACTTTAGTGGAAGTTTTTTTGCATTACCCATTGTTGGTGTAGCCAATGCTGGGTATCTCTAGACCAGGGTTTCCTTAACTGTGGGACACGACTCAATTTTTGGTGGGTCGCCAAAGTTCATGCAATAAATTAAGGTACCTTAATGTTCTGTATTGATCGTGTCATATTGCTGTGCTTCAAAGACAGAGCTCAAATGTTAAGCTATGTCTGCTTCTACTTATTTTTTAACACACTGGTGTTTATGAACTTCTCCCACTTTACAGTCAGAGACAGAAAAATAAAGTGATTTATGTGGCAATCACGCTGTTGTACATGAAGTTTGAAAGGAAAGCTGGAAAATGTCATTTTTTCCTAACACAACAAAATGCAAATATCTGTAAACTGTACCCATTCAGCAGTTCTGAAAGCAAAATGAAACAGACTTTGTTATAATTCTGAAGTGTGAAAGATTTTAGTAGGAAAAGAACAAATCAAGACACTTTACTTGTTGATGTACAAATAATAAATATTCACTGAAACACGATTTCCGCACATTATCATTTGTGTACAATATCTATAAAACTCTATGTCTGTGTAAATTCAGTGACCGTTTCAATGGAAAATGTACTGCCTGCGAATAACAACGCACCACCATACGATGCTCTAGTTACTTTAAAAAGTCCCAAGTTTCATGTTCATTAAAGCTAAGTTGCTTTCGAAAGCCTTTCGTACTAAAATGTCGGCCGTTGTTCTAAAATCTTTTGGAAGCTCTAAACATGTTTCAGAATATTTTGCCTAAATGCATTTCGTTTATTTAAATTAATTCAAATACATTACATGTAATGCCAAACACACACACTATGAAAATTCCATATGTTTTTGTTGAGGACATTTTTGACACAATATCACTGTGTTGCATTCATTTTGCAAATGATATTGGTGAAACGGTGACTACAGTGAGTAAGAACTGCTGCTTGGGTTTTCTTATGTATTGCTCCCCTGCCGGTGCAGAACCCAAAGGCCACCCGACCGAATCCCTTGGGCCTGAAGGTGCCATATAGGGTCGGCCTGCCCAAAAATTAGGCGCATGGGCTCATAAAACTCCTTTAATTGGGCAGGGCCACTCCGGCTCCTGGAAAGTTGGGGAAGCACAAAGCGGACCCAGAAGCAGGCTCCGAAGACAGAGGCCCCGAGCGTCAACGCTCCTCCCGTGTTGCATCAGTCGAGTGACGGGTTAAAGTCGAGTGGTGACGGTACCGCTTCGACTTCTTCTTACCTGTGCCCAAAGACTTGGAGGAAGAAGGTTAGTGGTAGCTCTGCGAGCGTTCTCGAGACCTTCCCCTTGAGCAAGACGGGACCCTACGCGGAGTCAAGTGCTGGGCCACCACGAGCTTGAGAGACCACTCCTTCATCGCCTTCGGGTGCGTGGCCCGGCAGTTGGAGCACGACTTTGGGTAGTGGTCTCGCTCCAAGCACCACAAACAGACCCAATGCGGACAGTCCTCGTACAGCTTAAAAGTGATGTTTGGGGACATCTCAACACACCAAAAACTCAACAAAAAACTCAACAAAACAGTTGAAATCGTTCAAAAAAAGAACAGGGTAGCTCTTTCCGGATGAGCTCGTGGCGCGGAAAGAAATGAACTGACATCACTGCGCTGAGGAAGCGTCTATGTACTACTCCCGATGTCATCACAGCGACTAGGACACCAACGACAACCACTGAGATGACCGCCGCCACCTACCGACGCGTAAGGATATTGCTCGAAGAGAAAATCTCCGGATCCAGTCTGACACCTGGGGGAAAATTCTAAGGTAAGGAATCTGCAACTAGAAGTCTCTATCAGATAGATCCTTCAGAATCACCAAAGCCCTCAAAAGTTTTCAATTCCACAAACACAGCTGAAGATGTAGTGGCTAAGAACAAACAGTAGGGACTACACTGTAGAAGAAGAAATTACGGACTATGTTACCAAGTCTGCTTTAGCACTCACTTTTTAATTGGCATTTCTGCAGTGGCAAAAGTTGTGCATTCGATTGTATTCATGGATATCTGTATCATAACACAGATTGTCTATGATATAGAATTTTGAATCTGCTTCACACCAACACAGTCATAGTAAACTTCCCATAGGTGTACATCTGTAAATCAAATAAATAATTCCAAGATTCCAATCAAGTTACAAGTGAATCAAGAATTCCAATTCTATCAGCGTACATTACCCTTCACAGTCCCACACAATGTTTGATCACTGCAGGATTTACCTCACTTGAACCACTGTGGTTGTATACCATTAAATTGCTTTTGTTGTACTTATTAAAGGAACAATTAGTTGTCCAGTAGACTTTTTGTGATGTGAGCCAGCTTCTTAGCACTTTGTTGTAAGGGGTTGTGAACAGTTAGCCTGTGGGCATCAGGAATTCAAAATGGTTCCTATGTCTGCACATACTGAACATGTGATCGTTTAACTTGTTTGGAACTCTCACAATCCACCACTTTGACCAGTTCTGAGACTCATTCTTCGTGTGTAAATGTTGTTGGTTTCCTCCAGTGTCAGAATATGCATGTCTTTCTTACTGCTAATGCTAGCCAACTGTGTCTGTTGTTTGTGGGTACTACACAACTGACCAGTAGTTTAGACTGGCCAAGAGGATTAATGGGATTACTGTTACATTCAGCTTGAAACCTATACATCTGTCCAGAAGGGTTGCACTTTCGGGCATTCCCATAGTATGCGTGTTGAATCTGAATCATGCTTGCACCTCAAGCACTCTGAGTGGGGTAGTAATCCTGCTCTATGTAATGTAATTGATGATCAGTGCCAGTTAATAAGGATTTTAAAGAAGGAAAATTTGAGCTTGATTCTCATAGATGTTTTTCATCAGTGGCCAGTATGCCTCCCCATAATTCTGAGGTACACTCATGATTCAATCTCTCCTATCGTAAGGTGTTTGATCCATCTAATGTAGGATTAGAATATTTGGAGTCAATCAAAATACTATAGGTACCAGACATTGCACCACTGTATGCCCCAATCTTCTTAGGGTAAATTAGAATGGGTGATTTTGTAACATCAATTTAATGTTTGCCATATTGGTTATATAGGCAGTGACATCGTTGACTGTATTTCCATTTTTGCAATGCTTATAAGTACTTTTCCTATACTAACTCTGTGAACGACCTCATGTCATTATATGGTACTAGGTGCTCCATAGTGCCTATACCTGCTGGTTTCTAAACATTCCAGTTAATAAGTGAGCTACTTATTTTAACACTATTGTTGTTCCACATTGAGCCAGACAATTAAGCCATGGATCCACAAAGAGTAATCTGTGTGCAGCTCTCCAGGTCTGGAGCACGCATATTACAATTGGATTATGAATTAATGTGTTTGAGACAAGTATTTGTATAGAGCGTCAAGATTTCATTCACATTTCAGTATTTTCCATTCTATAGCGGTCCACTTAGGTGGATCATCAATTTAGGGGCTATAGTATATCAGCTGGGAAAGTAATTAGTTACTTGTGGTCTGGGTGTATAATTTGTTAATTTTTAATCTGAGTTTAGAGGTCTCCCTTATAAATGATTTGAAGGTCTTATCAATTTTCTTGAATAAGGAGTTGTGTATCTCAAAGGCAAGTATGCAAAATATGTAATTTATAGGTCAGTGCAAAATGTTTGTTACACGGCTGTAATCTTGCATAATCGCCCACATTTCATGTTGCGCAAAATACCCAAAATGACAGCATTTCACCACACTGCTTAATTTTCTGTCTGGTAAGAGAAAAATACTAATACGGGAGCATGGGAACATGCAAATAATAATTATTTCACAGTGTTACATGTTCAAATGGCATGCTATCTCAAAACATATCTGTTATATTCATAAAATCCACCATGAAGCCTACAATTACTCAAAACTATGGATTGTCATGTTTCCTTTTTTCTTTCAATAGGCTCTCTTCTTCCTTCCACTTTTCCTATGCCTCCCCTCTTTGAGCACCATCGCCTCTAAGCACACACATGTGCACTTTTATATTTAATGTATTTTTGCAATTTTCCCACTCATTTCAACCATCACAATCTCTCATTCCCTGAAAGCCATGCCCCTGCAAACTAACCTAATGACCTGTAGCACTTCTTTTAACTCCCATTCATCTCTGATAACTCACATACCTGTTCTGCTCCACTAATCATCTCTCCTAACTCCTGTTAGTTCAATGTACCACAAAAAAACTAGAGTGAAAGTATGGAATGGTTAATGTCAGTGTAGAAGGCTAATCCCTATTGCAAACAATGACCAATAATACTGGAATAACCACTAACCTTGGGATCCAAAGTATTGTGCTGCCTGGCATAAAATGCTTCAATGCCTCATCAGAGGCAGTAAGCACTATATAAATGTAATTGCAATTAAAGTTACTATGGTCAGTGCATGCTAAATTACTTGCTAAGTGGAAGGGCACTATGGGAGATGGTGTGTCTGCCTAAGCATCAGAGAGACCAGAAGCATCATGTTTCTCCAGTCACCAGGGCAACACAGAGGGAATGAGTCTGTGTGAATATATGTGCAGCACTGGCTATGTTCTTTTCATCGACTGATTTGCTAATAGCAGGGTCCAAAATGAGGTGACATGGTTTGCAAAATAACAATGGATTTGGATGCAGCCTGAGTACTTACCGGTGGCTGAGATTAATTCAAGCATTACATCCATCACTTTTTTGTATACATAAGTGTGTCGCTCTACGTGGGGTGGGTATGCCCTGGAGGAGTCATGTGCACACTGTGTAGCCGGAACCAAGCTGTACCCGGCTGATAAGGCCATACCTAGGGTGAAACCAGTTATGGGCTGCTTGTGTTCCAGTTCAGGGCAAACCTGGTTTGGCAGCAGGGGCTGGACCATTCCATTTGCAGGAGGGTCAAGACTGATTTGCGTATAGCAGGGTCCAAACTGAAGTGACATGGAGTGCAAAATAACAATGAATTGGGATGTGTCCCCAAGTGATTAGCAGTGGCTAAGATTAATTCAAACAATACATCCATTACTTTTTTTGTATACTTTAGCTTATAGAACAGTCAGACTGGTGGGGCTACTGAGTCCTGTATCACCTACTAGCGTCACTGTGGGTGAGGATGACTTTGAAGAAGATTGTAGTAGTAGTAATCACCTGAGAGTAATTTGTTGGAGGCAGAAGACCTTAAGAACCTCAGTGATCCTTTATAATGTTTGGCTATGTCACAATGAGATTTCTGCATGTCTACCAATGCAACTTATAAGTGCACCTTAGGTGCCGTACATGCCTGCAAACTTAAGGGGGAGGAAGCACACTGCCTCTCATCCCAGCACAGTCCACCCCATTGCATCTTGGCAAATGCAGTATGCTTACTTCAAAGTTGATGTAGTTTTTCACCAAAGTAAGTGCAGGTAGTGCTGTTATGTCTAGACACATGTTTCTGGGTTTAGCCCTTCATCAGTAGAGAGCAGAAGTAGCAGAGGACAGAGAACGGTCATCTGAGGTTGCTGGTATGTTGCCCAAGTCTTCAATATTGAAGACTTGGGCAACAGTCTGATATTTACACTTCTAGCAAAATAATCTCTTACAAGAAATTATATACCTCTCCACAGGCGCATCCTAGGTGAGCTTGTTAGCGCACTGGCTTAAGGGAGCCTTTTAAACATAAGGGGGGAGGGAGCACACTGCCTCTTATCCCAGCATAGTCCACCCCATTGTATCCTGGTAAATGCAGTACGCTTCCTTCAAAGCTGTTGTAGTTTTTCTCCAAAGTTGGTGCAGGTAGTGATGTTATCTCTAGACACAGGTTTCTGGGTTTAGCCCTTCATCAGTAGAGAGCAGAGAAAAGTCACCTGGAGTAGCTGGTATGCTGCCCAAGTCTTCACAGGTCACAGCACCACACCACAGGCACACATGTGCATCCCAAGTGAGCTTGTCATCTCATTGGCTCAAGGGAGCCTTTTAAACTCAAGGGGGGAGGGAGCACACTGCCTCTCATCCCAGCACAGTCCACCCCACTGCATCCTGGCAAATGCAGTACCGCAACTTCAACGTGGCTGTAGTTTTTCACCAAAGTTGGTGCAGTTATTGGTGTTATCTTTAGACATGCCCAGGGACTGGAGTGGCACCACTTGGCAAAACAGGGGATCTAAGCAAGAGACCCCCAGGTGCTGGCAGATGAAGTCTTTGATGTCCTTGGGACTTCTTAACAGGAGGCAAGCTCAGTCCAAGCCACTGGAGAAACTTCACAAGCAGGATACACAGCGAAGTCCAGTCTTTGTCCTCTCTAGGGCATAAGCGACAACTGCAGACCAACCCAGCAAAGCACACACTGCAAAGGGGCAGTACTCCTCCTCACAGCTCTTCAGCTCTTCTCTTTGGCAGAAGCTCCTCTTGATCCATAAGTGTTATAAAATTGTGGGGTCAGCAGTCCAATATCTATACTCATTTCTTCCTTTGAAGTAAGTCAACTTCAAAGAAAAGTCTTTGTAGTGCACAAGACCCTGTCTCTTCCTTGTCCTGCCCCGGATATGCTCTAGGGGGATGGAGACTGTATTGTGTGAGGTCAGGCACAGCCCTAATCAGGTGCAAATGTCAGCTCCTCCCTCCACTCCAGCCCAGGAAGATTCATCTGCATATGCAGGAAACACTACACACCTCAGCTCCCTTTGTGTTACTGTCTAGAGTGAATGCACAAACAGCCCAACTGTCAGTCTGACCCAGATGTCTATTTAGCAGCCAGGCAGAGGCATAGAATGGTTAAGCAAGAAAATGCCCACTTTCTAAAAGTGCCATTTTCAAACTTACCACCTGAAAACCAACGTAAGCAAAATATGTATTTTTAAATTGTGAGATCAGATACCCCAAACCCCATATCTCTATCTGCTCCCAATGGGAAACCATGTTTAAAAGATATTTAAAGTCAATCCCCATGTAAACCTATGGGAGGGATAGGCCTTGCAGAAGTGAAAAACGAATTTTGCAGTATTTCATTACCAGGACATTTAAAACACACCAGTACATGTTCTACCTTTTAAATACACTGCACCCTGCCCATGGGGCTGCCTTGGGCCTATCTTAAGGGTGAATTACATGTAGTAAAAGGGAAGGTTTGGGTCTGGCAAGTGGGTGCACTTGCCTGATTGACATGGCAGTTTAAAACTTCACACACAGACACTGCATTGGAAGTCTGAGACATGTTTACAGGGCTATTCATGTGGGTGGAACAGTCAGTGCTGCAGGCCCACTAGTAGCATTTGTTTTACAGGCCATGGGCATATCTGGGGCACTTTACTAGGGCCTTACTAGTAAATCAAATAGGCCAATCCTGGATAAACCAATTACCAATACAACTTAGACGGAGAGCATATGCACTTTAGCACTGGTTAGCAGTGGTAAAGTGCCCAGAGTCCTAATGCCAACAAAACAGGTCAGACAAAATAGGAGGAAGGAGGCTAAAAGTGTGGGGGTGACCCTGCAAAAACGGCCAGGTCCAACAATGGACAACAAAATTACATAACTACTTGGAGCACCGTGGAAACGGGACATCCATGAGGGCAGATAAAGTACTTATTAGTGGTGTTGTAGAAAGACTGTGTTAGCGTTACCAAGACTCAAAGCCTGCAGGTTTCAGAATAGTCATGAAAATGTTGTCGCAATGACCTTGATCAGTTTAAGTTTGTAATGGCACGATGTGTGAGTTCATATGCTTCAAGTAAACATGGACAGCTTGAAAAACATCTCATACAACATTAACTATGTATTCCTGGCTGTTCATGATGCCATCAAACTGGAGAAGAGATCTGTATGCTCCTGTGCCATTCTAACAGGACTTTTCCTAGATGTAAGCTGCTATATGTCACAAAGATGGTTTTGATCAGTTGTCATGCTCTGTTCCAGTGCCTTCTGATTGAAAGATGCACAGAAATCTGCACTGGAGAATGCTGCACTGTAACTGATCATATGCCAGTTAACTTCGCTGTGGGAGTGGATCCTTGGGTCTGTTCCTGATTTCCGAATGCCCTTACTACCCTACCAATAACAGAATGAGAAATGGCTCACCTTTCGCTCGGTTGGGGTTGAAACCGGGGGCTGGGAAGGGTGGTGGCGGCAGAACAGGTGCCTGCATGAAGGGTGGTGGTGGGATGTGCCGATCCATCCTAAGGATACAACATACCAAAGTGAGATGTGATGTGGAACCTAAATCACCATATCTTGGAGCAAAAACAAAACATAAGGTGACCTACAACCACCCTGCCCTAGAGACTCACATGTTCAGAGGGGGTGAAGGAGAGCTGCCCATCCTTGACTCGTTCATGAGGGGGTAATTGGAGGATGAGTTAGAGCGGTTCAGGTGCTCTTCTGTCTCTGCGACTAAATCCAGGACAAAGTCACAGCCAGCCAGGTCCTGCCAGTCTGCACCTGAGAAGAGGGAAACAGACCAGCCTCGGGGAGTTTCCAACACACCCCTTGGTGGCAAGTGGAGAAAAGGAAATAAGAAGCGGTATAGAGCGAAAGGGAAGGCTCGGCAAGAGGAAAAAAGTGAGGAAAAGAGGAGAGGGGTTTGATGCGAAAAAAGTAATATGACAGGAGAAATAATGCATAACAATTAAAAAAGCATGGAAAATGAAAAGCAGAAAAGATAAGGTGAAAAAGGAAAACAAACGGAAGGCATAAGGGAGAAAAGGGAGAGAAGTATATCCGGAGAAAAATTAGGGGGAGGAAGAGAGAGGGGACGAGGGAAGACAATAGAAACAATAGAAGTGTTAAAGGAGGGCGAAAAGAAGATAATGTTAAAAAAGACAGAAATAAGAAAGATGTATGGGAAGCAGGGTGCAGGGAGGGACAGAACACGAAAGAGGGGGGCAGAATCAAAGAAGGGAGTGAGGAAAAAGTAGTACGAATAGTAAGAAGGGGAGCAGGAGAGACAGGGACAAGAGTGAGAAAAAAGAGAGGAAGAGAAGAAAAAAAAGGAAACAGGAAAAGAATTAGGGGTTGGCAGAAAGAAGGGTTGAAAGTGGAAAGTGAGAGGGAGTGATGGAGGTAAAAAAATGTGGAAGTATCAAAAAGGTTACAAAAAATGGAGACAAGAAAACAGAGATGATCAAATTCAGATGCAACACGGAAATATCCAAACATATGCAGCACGTCCAGCTGTGAACATAATGATTTACACATAATCATGGAAATACAAACATTCTCATGTGGCTAAACCTGCACCTCTGTGGCTCTAGTGAAACTCAGATTAACACCAGACAAAACGCACAAATTACAAAAGGCATCCCTTGCTGACACATACTCCTTCCACGCTTAGATTAACACCTAGACGCATACTTACCTGTTATTGCACACTTAAACTCCAAATCTCATGCACACTTAAATGCAGGTGCAAATACGCCTTCGGGTGTGCAAGCTCACGTGCATGTCTTCATGAGCATACATCTAGATGTCTAAATTAACCCTGCTAAATATACATTCTTAGACTTTCGGTGTTTTCAGACTTACATATGGCAAGTCCTGATTCACATGACTGCGGTGGCTGGGATGTATTAATGCAAGAATGTTTCTCTCAGCAACATCTTCACTGCACTAAATTCTTGTCTTCTGCACTATAAGTGTTAAATGTGGATACTAGAGTCTGTGTTCTCAACTGTGCTTGTCCAGGTCTCAGGCTGCAGCGGCCCACATAGGTGGTGACATAGGCCTCAGAGAAGGGTGCTTTCTCACAACTATTAAGTGATTTTACAGAGACCGGAATGAGCACTAAATCCTAACAAATAAATAGGTACCTGGACCCAAAGTTTTCTTCAGAAGCCAGCCTCCAGCACCACAGGATGCCAGGGCTGGCAAATACCAGGGCCGCATAGTCTTCATTCAAATCATGCCTCTTTCTTCCTCCCCCTCCACTTCCTGCTTCTGTGTCACACTCTTGCAGGTTCATATTTATTATATTTCCATTCCTGCTTTCTCATTTCTCTTTCTTCTCCTTCGTTCTCTCTTTACTGCCATTCTTTCTCTTGTTCTGGATCAAAGTGCGATGATGAAAAAGAAGTCCCATTCCCCCAAAATGAGTCCCTGCAGGCCCCACCAGCAATCACAGGCTCAAATTAAGCACTGACCGCAGTTATCCACATATTGTTGCTTTGGCTTCTGCTCCTGACCCTCTGCTAAGTCCAGGCTGAGGTACAATGCTAAGTGTCAGGTGGTCTCCTCCTGTTTGTCAAATTGTTATTCAGATCACCTAGCTGAGTTTCTGACTCTAATAATCTGGCTGAAGTAGAATTCATGCATTAATTTGTCAAATCTGGGTGATGCTCTAAGCACCTGTTTTGCCACCGAAACAACCATGACCTGCTCTTCTAATAAATACTATCAGCACCAAAAACAATTGTGATTCTGGAGTATCTCCAACATCGACCATATGTCCTGTAATCTGTCACCAATCGTGTGAAGGGGATGGACCGGAGCAACAGTAATCTGACATTTATTTTTTTGTCAGACAAGCTCATTGCTGTGCAGAATTGATTCTGAAATCAGCAATTTAGTGGTTATTTTGTGGTGCACTAAACTATACTCCCACATTATATCATAAGAGAATAGCTACTGCGTTTGGCATCTTCACGGTTAAGCATTTTAGTATGCGCTATTTAAAAGCAGACAAGCACTGGATTGGATGACGTTCTTCGGGCCCTCGCTGATAACATTTCATGTGACCGAAGGTGATTTCTAAAAAGGATTGACCCAAGCCCTCTGTACGTGTTCTCCACCCTACTATGAAAGAAGGAGGTAGGAACAGATTATGGGTCCTGATTTATATTTCGGCGGATGGGTTACTCCGTCACGAAGGTGATGGATAGCCTGTGCCCCGGAGTGTAAATTCCATCATATCCGGTGGATATTGTGACGGAGTAACCCATCTGCCGAAATCTAAATCAGGCCCTATATCTGAATTAAAAACCTGCCTTCGAGATCATGTGGCCTTAAATATGGCTGATAATCAAATATATTTTAAGTTTTTTCATCTAGGTAAATGGGAAAAAACGTCATGTTATATTATACATTGACAGATGGGGTGGCTCTGTCTTTTGATTTTGGAAGAATTTCACAGCACCAGGAGCAGACATTCTAGGGAGCATATATATTGGACCTTCCTTAGCCCCACCTAGTTCTTCTGCTAATCTTCTTTGCATGTCCTCATTACAACGTTCATGGAGTTTGTCCATGTAAATCACCATTTTCAATATCAGTTTCAAAGATATCTGCTTAGAACGCTCGATCATTATCACAGGTGGAGATGAATTTCAGTATTCCAACCTAGAGGTGGTTAGGGAAAAGGCAGGTGGAAAAAAACTTTCATTAACTTTCCAATACTTCAGTGAGAATCCACCAGTCTTTGGGACACAACTGGGTCTTGCACTTCGAAGGCAGAGTACCTTACTTGCCATGTCAGTACTGTACGGTCGACAGCCACCTGTGTTTGCGAAAGGTGTCTCTTTCTTTCGTCACAGTGATGAAATGTCTGTCGATTATGGTGGCTTCTTTGGAGAAGACAGTGCAGATTTATTTGTCAACGATACACCCTTCAACAAAACAAGGTTAAATAACAGAAGATAATAAAAAGTCGGCTGAGAAGTTGTGCTAGTTGAAGATGGAGACCTTGGAGGTGAAGGCTTTGATAATGAGAAAAGTGCTGCAGTGTCCTCTCACAATTTGTAGAGAAGCTTTCTTTCCCCCAAGACAGTGACGGAAAGGGAAGAAGACATCAAGACATTGATGAGAAAAAGTCGCTTTAGCGTGGGTAGAGGTGGGGGGCTGAAAGGTACTACTTTAAGAGAGCAGGTTAGATTACAGTTCTTGATTCTTTCTCTTGCTAAAAATCCCATTGTACCTTTGTTCACCATAGGGGCCGTAAGAGACCTTTCCCAAGATATTGTTCTTTTAGTCGTTTGAGGAGAGCTGCCTACCAGCAGGGACCTCTTCACCTGAAGACAGGGGAACTTCTTGTGCTGCTTTGCAATAGCAGAAAGCTCATACTGATTTGGCAATTTCCAATGTTAAGGTCTGGATAAAAGCAAGACATGCAGTCAGCAGGTGGATGTGCCAAAAAAAGAGCTATTTTCACTGAGTTTTGCATATTTCTTGAATTAAATATGTTAGCAGCCTTTTATGCCATTCTGAAGTGAAGCTCAGTAGAAACCATCAAACACTGATAGCTCGATAAACCTTCATCAAATGCCTGCATTTCAGGGCTATGAACCAGCGCGGTAGGCGCCGCGCTCTCACCTGGTGGTGCCAGTTATGGAGTGCCCGGCAGCGAGAGCTCTGAGTTCCTGCGGCCCCTCAAGGTAAGCAAACCGAGCGCAGCAGCTGTAGTCAGCTACTGTTGAGGGCGAGCCCCGGGTCTCCACAGAAGCAGCCCAGCTAGGTCTGGGTGCGGCTTGTGGGTGCTCCCGGTGAGCCCCCCTCACAGCACTCTTGCTGCAGAAGCTGTTTAACCCCAGGTCCTTCCTGGGGCTTTTCTGAAGATCCCACCACTGCCACTTTGCAGAGGAGCCCCTCTCCAAGTTGGGCCGGGTGACTGCCTGGCTGCTTAGTGTGTGGTTTTGGCCTCTTGCCCGGGTGCAATTGCGCCCTGTGCCCCGGGCCATCCAACAGATGATGAACGCCAAAAGCCAGTGGAGCTAACAAAGTGGAGAAGAGGGGGGAGAGAACCAAGTAATAACAAGCAGTAAACCAGCTAGTAACTTTAGAATGCCCACAAGAAGCTCGCTGCTCCTACAAGCATGTGCCTCTAGGGCCACGAAGAAATCTAAGAGGAAGCTACCCCTTACAAACATGATAAGCTGGTAAATCAAACTGTGCTAATACGACCATCCATGAAGAATGCCGCTGGTAATGAGGGGATAAAGAAGTACCACATATTGAAAAAGGGACATCCGCCTTGTGAGGAGGATCTCACTGTTCAACCTAATCAATTAAACAATCCTCTTCGTTGCCCAAAGTCAGTCAATTGGACACCAACATGCAGGAAGCAGTGCCCCTGGGGGGCGGCTAGGGGGAACTGACAGAGGATTAACTACAGGCTCAAGAGTCCCACATCGAGAACTGCTGGAATAATATCACTGAATGTGCAGGTCAAAGGCCAATCACCATAATGGAGGCCCCCAGGAAAAGGGGGGCCCACTAGAAACCGAGGGTGATGGCCAGGTGCATGGGGACACAAGCCAGGAAACAAGTCTGGAGGAGGCAAGGTGGGAAAGGCAAATGGACAAGCTGCCATGGGTGTTATCTCCTGAAATTTTGGTGGTGGTAGCTGAAAACTTTAATAACTCCTCTTTACGTCCAGCTTTAAAGGGAAGATGTTCTAGGCAAGCCTTAAGTACGGAAGCCATTGTTACTGAAGAGGTGATTTCTTTCCCACTGCCTATGGGTTGTAACACTTGGTTGCCCACTCTTGATGGCAGACCACCATTGCATACGGGCCCTAAAGAAAATAAGAAGGTAGTAACCCCTCGAAAAGCGATATTTCATTCTGACTCTGATAGCTACCAGGGAGTCCCAGAGGATCACTATTTTGATGACAAGGAGATTCTAAGTGTTATGGATTTTGACAACAGTCAGAGGCAAAACTACAGTGCAGTCTTTCCATCAACTAACCCATAGGGTTAAGACGAGCCTCGCAAAAGTATTGCTTCCAACGGTCATCATGCAAGTAGTCCTGCATTATCAAATTCGCTGGAGTGTTTGGCCAACTCCAAAACATTCTTCACTGACCATGTGCAAGGTCTCGAAAAGGTCCAGATCAATAAAGGCCCCCTGTTCTGGGATTCTATGGACAGCACCCTTACGACACTTGATCAGGCATCAATAATAGACGCAGACATACTGCATGTTAAGGACATTGACACCCTGATTGATAAACTTAATGACTTAATCACTAGAGTTCAACAGACTATGGAGAAATCTATGGTGCCTTGTTATTGCCCTCATTGATTAGATACAATTGCTGCTCTTCTGGCTGTTATGACTGGATTGGTGCACAGATGTAAGGTATTAGCTAAGCTTAACCCCCACCCCCCCCACCCCCCACCCATCAGCATCTTCAATCGAACCATCTAACTCTCTGGGGTCTCATAGTAATTCAGAAGGGCATATAGTGAAGAATCTTCCCCCAGTTCAAATTTCATTTACTTGAGAAAGTGATACTAGTCGCCAGGACACAGACCCCCTTGTCATTAAATGCCCTGGGGGTACAGAGAGGGACCCTGCAATCTTGTCAAGGAAAAACAAAAAGCACCTACGGAAACTTAATAAAATTTTAAAGGGTGCACCACAGCGGCTCAGAAATTTTATCCATTCTTTTACAATCTCAAACTAAAAAACCTAGATCTTCCTTGAATGATGGGAGTCAAAGCTAACAAGGTAGAAAAGATGTTAGCCTCTTCCAGGGTCCAAATAAAGATTTGGAAGAACCTATGGGACAGATAGCCACCGGTAATGGGCATAGTAGGTCCCCCGAGAAGTAATGGCGAAATCCCCTTTGATGGAGGTGGGGGACACATCAGAGAGGAACTGAGGTTCCCAAAAGATGAATCCAAATGACATCAGAGTTATTAAGATCTACTAAAGAATGTCAACAAGATCCAGTACGACAGGGAGAAAAGCTTTAACATTATCTAAAGAGTGTCAGACTCTACCACAGACAAGCCGGGAAGAAATGTTATCTGTCCGGTGAGGGTCTCCAGTATGTTGCATTCTGTTGGACACAGAACAAGAAGCTAAGAATGCCAAACAAAGCCTTAAAAGTCATGGAAAGAAGTCCCAAACGCGGGGCCCACAGCTCTCCATGCTATCGAAAATTGGACTGAAACAAGGCATGACAATTTAAGACTATCCCCTTCCCTCTGTGCAGATGAATGTTGGGAGGATGGTGCACCGGGGGGAATTGGAAAAGGGGACTCAGTAACTTCATTTGGAGGAGGGAAGACTCTACCCTGGTGAGATAAATGGGTTACGGAAATTACTGGGGGGTGGAACTCGCCTAACGTCTCAAGTGATATTAGCTCCCTAGAGAATAAAGCGCCGGAGGGCGTTACACTAATTCTCCCCCCAGAATGTGTCTCCGGTGATCGAGAACACATTCTTAATCATGGGAATATTTTAAAACTACACTTCCTAGAATGCAAAGGACTGAATAGAAAGAGATTGAGTATATAGACTTCATTCCTGGAACACATGATAACCCAAGAGAGTCAACTAAAGTTCAATTTTGCCATCCAGAAAGAAAAATAGAGGCGCAATTATATTGTCACAATGGGGCATTTCACTTAGGAAGCTGTAACCCCCTAAATACCTCAGGATTCTGGTCAAAACTTGTTCTACCCTCCCCTCACAAGAAGCCTATCCTTCACAGTAAAAAAGGTACAGAAGACAGAAGGCTAGGGGGCAAGCACCTAAGGGTTATAAATGATTCCTCTAGAAATAAGAGGGAATGTCGGATGATTAAGTAATCTGTTCTGAATATCCTCTGACTTCCAACGAGCTGGGGGCTCCCAGAATCAACTGACCACTCATTTACCAACATTGCATTTCTGCTCAAGGAACATTCGGGGGTTTAAGGACATTGCCCGCAGATGATGATGATGCACTTCAGGCTATCAGTAAGAAGGAAATAATGTGCTTTACCAAAACCTGGCAGTTGGGTCCAGCAGTGTGGCTGGATGATCTTGAATTTTTTGCTCCTGCTGAGCTATCTTCCAAGGGTGGCCACCCTTCTGGTAGGGTCTCCATTTTAATTCACAAATCGCTAGCAACAAGCGTTGCAGTTTTGGTCAGTGGCCTGGGAGCCAACATCATTATAAAAATAGTATCCCCTTTCAACCCAAATTCTAGGGTTTTGTCTCAGATCATCATAGGGTCCATTTATTTCAACCCAAAGCAACTAAAGAAAAAAATATTATGAGATCTTTAAGAAGGTCACATTTGGAGGCCATGTGGCTTTTTGCTGGTGATTTTAACATGTTTCTTCTTGACTCTGCCTAGCCATCAATTTGGGTTCAAGAGGAAGATGTAGCCTGGTCCATACCAGAAATCACATCAGGCACAATTAAGGACGTAACAGGAAAGAGATCTGCCATACTTCTTAATCAACTTGAGCTGCCTCTGTATATACTATTTTAAAGTAAAAAATAGTTTGCACAGAGTCCAAGGGTTCCCCTTAGAGGTAAGATAGTGGCAAAAATAGATAATTCTAATGCTCTATTTTGTGGTAGTGTGGTCGAGCAGTAGGCTTATCAGAGGGTAGTATTAAGCACACACAGGCAATAAATGAGAAACACACACTCAAAGGCTTACTCCAGGTTGGCAGGGAACTCTGAGAGGAGTGCCATGTCGACTTAGTCATTTTCTCCACACCAGCACACACAAGCTGTGAAGCAGTGTGCATGTGCTGAGTGAGGGGTCCCTAGTGTGGCATAAGACATGCTGCAGCCCTTAGAGACCTTCCGTGGCATCAGGGCCCTTGGCACCAGGGGTACCAGTTACAAGGGACTTACCTGAGTGCCAGGGTTGTGCCAATTGTGGAGACAAAGGTACAGTTTAGGGAAAGAATACTGGTGCTGGGGCCTGGTTAGCAGGGTCCCAGCACACTTTCAAATCATAACTTAGCATCAGCAAAGGCAAACAGTTAGGGGGTAACCATACCAAGAAGGCATTTCCTCACAGACGTTATTAGCTGGTTCCCGTCTTTCGCATGCTAGGGATTAGGAAATGTCAGAATGCAATTGTGGCATGTCTAAGTGGGTTACTAAATGTGGTTGCTTGGGGGCTTTGCACACCCCACAATTGGCATTATGGTGCCCCATATAAGTCCCTAGTATATGGTACTTAGGCACCTATGGCATTTGGGCACCAGGAGTTCCTCATGGGCTGCAACATGTATTATGCCACCCATGGAAGCCCATGCAAAAATGTGTCTGCAGGCCTGCCATGCACCCTTTCACTGCAGGTCACTGTAAGTGACCCCTATGGTAGGTCCGCCTAGCCAAAAGGGCAGGGTGCAGGTACCTGTGTGTGAGGGTACCCCTTCATGAGCAGCGGTGCCCCTACGAACTCCATCTCCATTACACTGGACTTCGTAAGTGCTGGGAAGCCATTTTAGGGCAGCCAGTCTTCAGCCTGCCCAAGATGTAAGAACGAATCTCCCTTGGAGTGAAGGAGTCACTCCCTTGCATCTGCAGGCACCAACAGCAACGATGACCGGCCGTGTGGCTCTTCTCTCCTCAGGAGCTGCATAGATCACTGGTTAGCAGTGTAAAGTGCGCAAAGTCCTGAAACCAGCAAAGACAGTGTCAGAAAAGTGAAGGGAGGCAGGCAAAAAGTTGGGGTATGACCACCCTAAGGAGGTAAGATCTAACATGTGTCCCCCCCAGCTGAAAGTAGGAAGAGCTTACCCAACCCCTTGGGATGGGAGCTCTCATTGCTAAGGTGGAAGTATCGGCAGAGACCCTCAGCATTGGCGTGGTCAGTACCCCGGCGATGCACCACCGGAAAGTCCATCCCCTGTAGGGAAATGGACCACCTCAAGTGTTTAGCATTTTCACCCCTCATCTGCATGAGCCACCTGAGGGGCATGTGGTCTGTCTGAACCCACAAGTGAGTCCCAAACAGGTACGGTCTCAGCTTCTTCAGTGACCAGACCACAGCAAATGCTTCTTTCAATAGTACTCCACCTCTGTTCCCATGGTAATAGTCTTCGGCTAATAAAGACTACCTGTTGGTCTAAACCCTCCTCATTCAGCTGTACTAGAACCGCCCCTATGCCATGCTCTGAAGCGTCCATCTGAACGATGAATTCTTTGGAGTAGTCAGGGGCCTTGAGCACTAGTGCCGTGCACATGCTTCCTTCAGGGACTCAAAGGCTTTCTGGCGAGCCTCTGTCCAATTCACCAACCTAGGATGTTTCTTGGATATGAGTTCTGTTAAGGGGGCCACTATAGTGCCATAGCCCTTAACAAATCTGCAGTAATACCCGGTGAGGCCCAAGAAGGCTCTCACCTCTGTCTGGGTTCTAGGTGGTTACCAGGTCTTGATCGTCTCAATCTTGGCCTGGAGGGGTTGCACCTTGCCACCACCTACTAGGTGTTCCAAGTACACCACGCAACTCTGCCCAATCTGGAAGTTACTGGCTTTGATGGTGAGGCCTGCCTGTTGCAGGGCCTGAAGCACCTCCTTGAGGTGGAGCAGGTGTTCCTCCCAGCTGGAACTACAGATAGCAATGTCGTCTAGATAGGCTGTGCAGAATGCATCCTTGCCAGCTAGGGCCCCGTGAACCAACCGTTGGAAGGTAGTGGGGGCATTTTTCAGTCCAAAGGGCATTACTCTTAATTGGTAGTGACCCTCAGGAGTAGAAAAAGCAGATCTATCTATAGCCCCCTCAGTTAAGGCGATCTGCCAGTACCCTGACATGAGATCAAAGGTACTGAGGAACTTGGCAGCCCCTAGCAAGCCTTTGAGCTCATCAGCTCGGGGGATGCGGTGAGCGTCTGTCTTTGTGACAGAGTTGAGACCCCAGTAGTCCACGCAGAACCTAAGCTCTGGCTTGGCACTGGGAGCGGCAGCCTTGGGAACCAACACCACCAGGCTGGACCAGGGACTGCTGGACTTCTCAAATACCCCAAGAGTCAGCACCCTGGCAACTTCCTCCTTGATGCTAGCCCTCACCTTGTCTGACACTCTGTAAATTTTGTTCTTTACAGGGGGACTGTCTCCTGTGTCAATGTCATGGACACACACGTGTGTGAGTCCATGGGTGAGGAAGAACAGGGAAGAGAACTGTTCCAATAACTGGTACCAGTCCCCTCTCTGATCTAGGGTCAGGGAGTCAGAGAGATTGACACCCTCCACTGACCCATCACATTCCTTGGCAGAGAGGAAGTCGGGGAGAGGTTTCCTCTCCTCTTCCATGCCCTTATTTGTCACCAGAAGCATGCTGACCTCAGACCTCTCAAAATGAGGCTTCAGTCGGCTCTGATGGAGCACCCTTAGGGGCTTCTAGGGGACTAGAGGCCCACTAAGTGGACTCCCCCTTCCGCTCCTTGATCTCAAATGGGCCAGTCCAGCGGTCCTGGAGAGCTCTAGGCTCTACTGGCTCTATTACCCAAACTTTGTCTCCAGCTGAGAATTTACAAGGGTGGCCTTCTGGTCATACCATCACTTTATCACCTCTTGACAGGCCTCAAGGTTGCTCTTGGCCTTCTTCCAGAAGCGTTGCATCTGGTTGTGGAGGGCCAGCATGTACCTAACCACATCCTCGGGGGGCCTGGGAGCTTTCTCCCACCCCTCTTTCACTATGCTTAGGGGTCCCCTGACAGGGTACCAAAGAGAAGTTCAAAGGGGCTGAAACCCACCCCTTTCTGGGGCACCTCTCTATAAGCAAAGAGAAGACATGGCAAGAGGATGTCCCACTCACGTCCCATGGCCTCAAGGAGGCCTGTGATCATGACTTTCAGGGTCTTGTTGAACCTTTCTACAAGACCATTGGATTGAGGATGGTAAGGGGTGGAGAACCGGTAGGTCACCCCACATGCATTCCACATGGACTTCATGTACGCAGACATGAAGTTTGTGCCTCTCTTAGATATAATCTCCTTTGGGAATCCCACACGGATAAATATCCCCATTAGAGCTCTGGTCACCACTGGTGCAGTCACTGTGCTCAGAAAGATTGCCTCTGGGTAGTGGGTGGCTTGTTCCATCAAAACCAGGATAAACCTGTTGCCTAGGGCAGTTTTGGGGTCCAAGGGGCCAATGACGTTGATGCCCAGTCTTTCAAAGGGGGTCCCAATGACGGGGAGTGGGATCAGGGAGACTTGAGCCTTTTCCCACCTTACCATTAGCCTGGCAGGTTGGGGAGGACCTACAGAAAGCATCTGAGCCTGTCTGCATTCGGGCCGGTAAAAGTGGGTGATAAGCCTGGAGAAGATCTTGTCTTGCCCCAAATGTCCCACCAGGGGGATGTCATGAGGCAGACCCAGTAAGAAGGGCGGTAGCACTGGGGGACCACCAGCACATGTGCTGCCTCAGCTTCCGGTACCTTAGGCTCACTGTAGAGGAGATTATTCTCTCAATAGATATGGTGATCGCCAGAGGCTTCACCTGCTGCTTGAGCTGAGGCCTGCTGCCTTAGACCCTCAAGAGTGGGGCAATCCTTTTCCTTTCCAGAATTCCTCCCTGGTTGGCTCCCCCTCAACTTGCCAGTCAGCAAGCTCAGGCAGGTTACCCAGGGCAGCAATGTCCTCCCCATTTATCTCAAGGACCTCCTCCTCAGGGACCCTGTCAACCACCACGGAAACTTCTGGGACCGGTTTCCCGCACCCCTTGCCCCTCTCCTTTGCAGCTGTCTGGGTCATTGTTCCAGGCTCAAGACGCCCTTAACTCCCTTCACGGACAGCAATGGTCCTTGTGGTCATGCAGACCCACTCAGGCAAACCTAACATATTCAGGTGAGACCTGAGCTCTACCTACTTCCAGGTAGTGTGCTCAAGGTTGTTGCCTAACAGACAATCTACAGGCATAGCTACCTTCAGAGTGCCAGAGACCCCCCCCCTGACTCAAAGGAAACCAGAGCCACCAGTAGGTGACTCTCACAATTGTCAGCAATTATGACCTGGTGGAATGTATTGGGGATGACCTGCTCTGCTGACACCAGCTGACCCCGGACAGAAGTCATGCTGGCCCCTGTGTCACGCAAACCCTCCACCCTTTGCCCATTAATGGTGACCCACTGCCTATACTTGGAAGTATTAGCAGGCTTGTGGGCTTTTTCTCC
Organism: Pleurodeles waltl; assembly: GCF_031143425.1. Lineage (NCBI taxonomy): Eukaryota > Metazoa > Chordata > Amphibia > Caudata > Salamandridae > Pleurodeles > Pleurodeles waltl. Next base: position 1,132,651,404 of record NC_090446.1, on the reverse strand, counting down.
CAGGGACACTAGTGTTACCTCTATCTGCTCCCCAAAGCTATCTGGGACTACCTCCTCCCCGAGCTCTATGCTAGCCAACCCAGGCGTCTGACCTCCAGTGCGGGGCTGTGCCCTCTTTGGACACTTGGAGTTGCCCATGTAATGACCATACTTGGTGCACTCTAAGCATTGGGGTACACACCTCCCTTTCTTTTTGTCAAAGAACCCCAGCTTCTTTTCAGAATCAGGTTGGGATTGGCTACCACCACCCCCTGGGAATTATTTTGGGGGCCTTTTGAAAACTCATTATTTTTAAGTTTTTCTCCCCCCTTTCTTCTGATGGGAACCCTGACCACCTTTGTGGGTGTCCCCCCCAGATACCTTTTTGGACACTCTGGTGTCAGCCCAGAGGTCCGCCTCCTCATCAAGCTTCCTAGGATAAGTCAGCTTACTGTCAATCAAGTGCTGGCACAACTATGTAAAGCAAACACTGAACATATGCTCTCTCAGGATCAAGTTATACAACCCCACATTTTCATTCACTTTACTCCCCTGCACCCATCCATTCAGTGCCTCACTGGAAAAATAAAAAAACTCTACCCAAGTTTGTGTGGAGAGTTTGTTGCTGTCCCCGAAGCTCTGACGGTACTTCTTAGGGGTCAGCCCAAACCTGGCAACTGGAATGGCTTTAATGAGCAGGTATGTGTTCTGATCCTTTGGGTCTCACTCCCAATAACTGGAACATGTTTCCACAGACCCGCACCACCCATTGATCTTCAGAAATCCCATCGGGCCTTAGTGCAACTTCATATGCAGCAAACCATTTGTCAATGTCATCTCCCACCACATAACCTGGCACCACGTCTTTGGGCATACAAACCTTCTTTTCTCCAGCAGGTCCTGCATGTATGCTGCCACCATCAATGCTAGACTCAGACTGCCTAGACTTGAGGTCCAGTTTCTTTAGACTCAGTTCATGAGCCAGAAGTAGTTTCTTTTCAGCCAAGGCTCTCTCAGCTGGAGCCTCGGTTCTCCTCTCCTTTGCCTCTCTCTGAGCTTTCCTGTCTTCAGCCTCCATATTTAATCTTGCTATTTGCAGGTGGAACTCTCTCTCCTCCCTCCTTTCCTCTGTGGTCAGGTCATAACTAAAGATACTGATAACTGGTTTAGCAGGGGGCACAATTCCAGGGGTGACATCCCCCACTACTGGTGGCAAATTCTCTGTAGAGCATTCCTGTTGCTCCAAAAATTCAACATTCTCTTGTGAACGGACTTCTGCCCAGGCTCTCAGTGCCTTTTGGTACTCCTCCTTCTTGGAGGCACCACGGGTAGGTACTCCCATCCCCTTGCAGAACCCTTTAAGCTCGCTGACAGTGTATGTCTCGAGCTTGGCTAGGTCAAACTCTCCAGCTCCTCCTTGAGACCCAGCCAGAGACATGTTGTTTGAGGATTAAGTTAAAATGTCAAGCAAAGAAACAAAATTGCAGAAAAAGAGAATAAAAATCAAGTTGACCTTTAACTGTGGGTAGGTAGTGTACACGTAGCTATTGTGTGTTACTGCACAAACACAAGTCCGAATCTCACCGCTGATCACCAATATTAGAAATGGGGTCTCTAGTTTGCAGAGGTATACACCCTTGTCCAAGCAAGGACCACAATCCAAGTCAGGGTAAGTTACACACAATCCAAATTATCCTGTGCCCACCCTCTAGTAGCTTAGATCTGAGCACTCAGGTTTAACTTATAAGGCAATATGTAAAGTATTTGTGCAATAAATCATGCAATAACACAGTTAAAACACCACAAAAATACACCACAAAGGTTTAGAAAATATAAGATGTTTATCTGATTAATTTAAGTTCAAAACAATCAAGATTTGATAAGAACAAGTTGAAATATCATTTTTGCAATGATAAGAAGAGTCTTAAGTTCTTAAAAATCAACAATTGTCTCTTGTGTGCACAAAGTACCTGATTTGTGTCAAAATTACACGCACGAAGACCACAGAGGAGGCGATACGTGGAAAAAGGAAGGTGTGCAGTGGATTTCCTGATGCACACAGACAATGCGTTGATTCTTCCCACGCTGCAAGGGCTTTGCGTCAATTTCCGGCGTGCAGTCTTGGATCCTCACTGCGACGCGGGGTCTTTTGATGCCCTGGGACGATGTGTGGAAATCCTGGGTGTGCGGAGCGAAGTCACAGGTGCCGCGTCAATACGGTGTGGCGATGCATTGGAGTTTCTGTCGCACTGCAGGCGCTGCGTCGATTCCTCACATAGGAAGTCGAGCTGCGTCATTCCAGCTCGGCGATGCATCGATCCAGTATGGCTGTGCGTCAAAGTTACGCAGGCGCTGCGTCGATCTCCACTCGGGGAGCCGGGATGCTTTGTTCCGGTTGGGCAATGCAGAGATTTTCTCACCACGGGGTAGGCTGTGCGTCGATTCCAGCTGTGCATCGATTTTCGCCGCACAAGAAGTTTCCTTGAAGAGGAGAAGTCTTTATGGCCCTGAGACTTCAGGAACAGGAGGCAAGCTCAATTCAAGCCCTTGGAGAGCACTTCTCAGCAGAGTGGGAGGCCAACAATGCAGCAGGGCAACAGCAAGGCAGCAGCCCTACACAGCAAAGCAGTCCAGGTGAGTCATTTGGGCAGCCAGGCCGCTCCTCTTGACAGGTTGCAGGATCTGGTTCAGAGTGTCTGTCCCAGGAAGTGTCTGAGCTGGTGGGTTCAGGGAACCAGTTTATATACCGAAAAATACCTTTGAAGTGGGGGAGACTTTAAAGAGTGGTTTTGACGTGCACAAGGTCCCCTTTCAGTCCATTGTGCGAGGGCATGCCACCAGCATTTGAAATGTAAGTGTCAAGCCCCTCGACCATTCCAGCCCAGGAATACCCATTCAGTATGCAGATGAGTGCAGGTGTGACTGAGTATCCTGTGTTTGTGGTTGTCTCGGTGAAATGCACAAGGGAGCTGTCAACCAGCCTAACCCAGACGTGGACTGGAGACAGGCTGGAAGGCACAGATGGATTTTAAGTGCAGAGAAATGCTCACTTTCTGAAAGTGGCATTTCTTAAATAGTAATGTAAAATCCAACCTCGCCAATAAGCAGGATTGTCTATTACCATTCTGGCCATACCAAACATGACCTGTTTACCCCTTTCTGATCAGAATCTACCATCAAACAGTATATGAGGGCAGCCCTAATGTTAGCCTATGAAAGGTGCAGGTCTCACAGCAGTGGAAAACGGATTTAGGAGTTTTCCACTACCAGGACATATAAAACACACAGGTCTATGTCCTGCTTTTTACCTACACAGCACCCTGCCCTGTGGGTTACCTAGGGCCTACCTTAAGGGTAACTTATATGTAGAAAAAGGTGAGTTTAGGGCTTGGCAAATACTTTTAAATGCCAAGTCAAAGTGGCCGTAAACTGCACACACAGGCCTTGTAATGGCAAGCCTGTGACATGGTGAGGGGCTCAATCAGTGCTGCAGGTTCACTAGTAGCATTTATTTACAGGCTCTGAGCACATGTAGTGTACTTTACTAGGGACTTATAGATAAATTAAATATAATTGGGTATGAGCCAATGTTACCATGTTTAAGAAAGAGGGCATATGCACTTTAGCACTGGTTAGCAGTAGTAAAGTGCGCAGAGTCCTAAAACCAGAAAAAGCAGTGTCAGAAATGTGGAGGGAGGCAGGCAAAAAGTTGGGGGATGACCACCCTAAGGATGTCCGGTCTAACAGGGCCTTTCTCCTTTTTTACGCGTTTTTGTATTTCAAACCGCTTCCATACATGTAACTGGGTGCCCTTTCACAGTGTTATAATTTTTATTGCACGTTTTAATCTAAACTCTATTGTACGGTGTGCTTTGCTATTATTTCTCGCTTTCTGTTATAATAGCTGTGATCCCTATCACGCTTTCGGGGGCCGATGCCCTCGGAACATCAGCGACCTGTTGCTCTGAGTGACCCGCAGCTTCATCGAGACTGTTGGAGTGCCTCGGGCATTTTCCCTTCCCTGATGCGACGGCCCCTAGGGAGCGCACCACTTTTGAAGTACACCGCTCTTGACAGGGGCTATCAGTCAACTGCGGGGTTATTCGAGGACTGTCTAAGGGCGTGGGAGGCACGCAGCTCCAAGAAACAAGATGCGCGCTCTTCTCACATTCCATACATTCCCTGAATTCCTGGGCTGACGCATCGCTGCTGATTCCTTCCATTTTCAGCAGCAATCATGTGCCAGCCCACAGAATTGACCTCCTTTCTTCTCTAAGCCCATTACACGCTTCAGATAAGCCGTTTTCCTCTGCGGAGCTCGTGTTTTCTCTGCCCATTTTTAGTTAGAGGGCAGCTGTTAATTTTTTTTCCCCTTTTCTTGCCAATAATCCTTAGTAAAGCCAAGAGTTGTTTTGCCAGTGTTACTTGTCTGGCACATAACAAATAAGCATTGGCTTAGGTAAATCTGGTTGTTGAGCCAGGTCTGTCAAGGGGTTTCTTTCTTCCTCCTTGTCTGTGTTACGCTACACCTAACATGGCCAATCAGACTAATACAAGTTGGGAGTCAGTGGAAGTGACCCATTCCCTTTGACCTAATAATGAGGGATTGGTGGATGTAATTGATGCATCCTTAGAGCAGGTGGTTGCTAAAACTTTACAACCCCTGAGTCAGCAACTGCTAGAGCTGGCAGTCCAAAGTTCCTTTACACCCCAGGCTAGGGAAGGGCCAAGGCCGCTGCCGCCTCTCAATGCGCAGGGGCCTTCGAACTCAGCTATACCCTATGACGTTAAACCACTAATTTCCTCTCCTGACACTTTCGAGCGCTTAAACCTGACCTTTCTGAAAAGACACCTGGATGCCTAAGAACTGCAAGCAGCTACCCAGCCTGTATTTACCCTTGAAGACAATTCCTCTGTGGACTGGGTTCCCACAGAAAGCGTGGCACAGTTTGTTGCCAGCTGGATAGGCAAGCTCACAGACCAAGATGTGTGGGGCCGCCTGAGGGTGAAATACCCACGACCCACTCTGGCCAATAAAGTCACCTCCACACCGGAGATTGATTCCAAGATGACGACCTTTATCGGCACATTCATTAAAGACCCTAAAAAAGGTCTTGATCGATCCCGGAGGGCTTGCCAAGATAATGTCTTGGATGTCCTGGGACCTCCAACAAAGATCCTGGATATGGCGGAAGATGCCATTGAGTCAGGTAACCTCCTCGACCCCACAGTCCTATTCCGGATGAGCCCAGCATGTCTTGTGTTTTCTGGGCAATGTGAACTGCGCCCTCTCCACGGAGAGGAGACGCACTCTTTCGATTAAAATTGAACCCCGGCCTCTACGGAGGCGGATCCTGTCACAAAAGGGGGTCTCTTTGGGGATCCCTTCATTAAGAAGCTTCCCTGCTGTGTCAATACCTTTTCCTCTCTCAATAAGGCACAGCAATCTATTAAAAAAGATTTTTGGGCTCCTCCGGCCACTCCCTTACAAACCACCACAAGACACAAACAAAGCGATCCATGCATTGGCAGGATCAGAAGTGCTTCAGAGGTTTCTACCCCTCACGAGGAAGCGGCAGAGGACGTGCCAACAGACGGCAATATCGTGGAGCAAGCAACACATCAGCCGGTGCCTCTGGTAAGCTGTACCCCTTCTTTCCCTTGCGTGGGTGGGAGGTACCTCAGTGGCTCACCCAAAAGTGGACATCCATCACAGGGGATGCTTGGTTCCTCCAAACTGTTCAAGGTTTTCACATACAACTTTACGGGAATCCAGTCCAACAGGTTTTCAAGGGAAGATTCACTGGTAGTGGATCACAAGGTGGCTGAGCTTCTCAGGAAAGGTGCAACAGCCCACTTGACGTTCCACCCGTGAGGGTTTGTGGGCAACATTTTTCTTGTTGAGAAAAAGGTCAAAGACTTCCGACCTATTATCAACCTGAAGTCTTTCAACAAGTGGGTGGTGTATCACCATTTCAAAATAGAGGATATTCACCTCCTCAGGGACATTCTTCTCCTCAACAACTGGTTAGTGAGACTCCACCTAAAGGATGCCTATCTTACCATGCCCATCTTCCTGCCTCACAGACAGTTCCTTCAATTCGAATGGGGTGGTCCGGTTTACAAATTCACATGCCTTCCCTTCGGATTATCCTTAGCACCTTGGTGTTTCACCAAGGTGATGAAACCAGTTATGGAATAGCTGTGGGCCAGGGGAGTCAGACGCATTGTCTATTTAGATGATATTCTTCTTATACACCAGAACAGGGAGACCCTCCTCCAACAAGTAGATGTGACCAAATCCTTCCTAAAAGACCTGGGTTTCCTCCTGAACTGTCAAAAGTTGGAGTTCACCCTGGCCCAACAAATGCTTTTTCTGGGATTTGAGATAGACAGGGTACAACAGTTCCTTCGTCTTCCCCAGAAGAAAATGGTGTTGATTCGCAGGGAGCTACGGAGAACACTGGAGAGAGAGAAAATGTCTTTACACCACCTTGCCAAGATAGCGGGCCTCCTGTCGTTGTCCATTCAAGCGATTTTTCCCAGGCCCCTACACTATCAGGCACTCCAGCGCCTCAGACAGGGCTACATCTCAGACGAGACCTAACGTACACCAAGGAGTTATCCCTCTGCCAGAACTCTCGCACAAAGCTTAATTAGTGGCTCGATCACATGCATGCCTGGAATGGCAGAGCAATTTTCAGGTCTGTTCTGGATCTAGTCATAGAGTTCGATGCCAGTCAGCAGGGATAGGGTGCTCGCTGTGGAGATATTACCAAACGAGGTCAGTGGTCAGAACAAGAACAGTCTCTCCATATCAACTGTTTGGAGCTCCTGACAGGCTGTTTTGCCATTCAGAGCCTAGCAACCAACAGAGTGTCATGTTCCATCCTTCTGAAGATGGACGTCTCTGCAGTAAGATATATCAATTGTCTGGTGGCACGCAATCCAAGGTTCTGATATACTGTTACTGTCGCCAACACAACCTGTCGGTGACGGCGAAATATCTTCCAAGGAGTCTGAATCAGATTGCAGATTGGCAATCTTGTCATCTAAAAGACTACAGCAACTGGCAGTTGGATCCAGTCCTCTTTCAACAGATCTTGGCCCGGAGGGGCCCTTGTCAAGTGGAGCTGTTTGCGTCCTACCTCAACCACCAACTACCCTGATTTTTTAGTTGGCAGCCAGACCCTCTGGCGGAGATGACCAATGCTTTTCTACAGAATTGGTCCCAGTTTCGGGGTTATGCATTTCCCCCCTTTTCAGTGATAACTAGACTGTTGACCTTGGTCAGGCTGCAGAAAGCGGAGAGGATCCTTGTGACACTGCTCTGGAGATCTTAAGCCTGGTTTCCAGTTCTTCTGGAACTCTCCAAGGCTTCTCCAATCCGACTAACCCAAACCACACAGATGCGGAGGGATCCACACGGCAGCTCACAATCGATGGTTCAGGAAGGCAATCTCACTCAGATGATGTGTAGGATTACAGGGGACACTGGGAAATCCCAGGCCTTTTGGCACATGCTGCATCCCTTATCAAAGGAGCATAGTCCGACTCTACAGTCAAGCGATATGGCTCTGCCTGGTGTAGATGTGTATGTTTGTGTTTGCGACAGGATTTGGATCCCGTGGGGGCAGATGTAGTTTAGGTGGTCAATTTCCTGTCTGGATTGGCGGACAAAGGTGTGGCATATGGTACAATAAACGCATGCAGATCTGCTATTTCTGTGGGCAACGTTCCCCTTCATGATGTCCTAATAGGGTAACACCCTTTGGTGTGCATTCTTCTCGGAGACAATCGGTGATTGATCCCTCCGGAGCTGCGATACTCCACACTCTGGAACGTTAATATAGTGTTACAAACCCTCCAGTCTTGGCAAAACAATCAGTACCTCTTTCATAAGGAAATTTCTGGTACGTTGGCTATTTTATTATGTCTAATCTCTTGCAAAAGTGTGTCATGTTCGTGCCTTGGCTATCCCGGCACATATGTTCACTCCGGAAGGAGTTTCCTTTACAATCTCAAGGCAAACCAAATCCAATACCAGGGTGGTCCATTACCCCTCTTTTCCTCACCATCCTAAGTTACGTGTGGTCCGTTGTTTGAGAGCATATGAGACCATGATCGAAGAGTATTGCATGGCTAGGACAGCTCAATTGTTCATCTCTCTCAAGCAAACCTTTAAACCTGTGTCATCTTCAACCATCGCGCATTGGGTTCGATAGGTTCCTCCAAGAATCCGGGATTGATACATCTTCTTTTGACACTCACTCTATTAGGGGTGCCATGGCTTTCAGCGTTTTTTTTCTCTGGGAGGTAAATTAGAAGATATTCTCAGAGCAGCTGATTGGTCATCGGAATAGACCTTTAAAACTTTCTATTTCAAGCCAATTACCAGCATAGCTCCTCTTGTCATAAATCAGCTTTATACTAGCATAATCCGAGCCTCCAGTCGTGACACAGAATGTAAAATTTCTTAGTTATCATGAAGGAAAGTTTAAATTCTATTAAGGACATGGAGGCGAGGATTATCCCTCCAGAACATTTGTCTATACTTGTTCACCCTCCCAGTAGTTTGGCAGTTCAGCGTGAGGCTCAGTATACACTGTTTGATGTTCTATGGTGTCAATGTATGCTGTGTATGACACAGTGTTTTCTTTTCTTGATGGTACAGTTAATTACCTTTTTTCTCTGCTCCTCTTCGATTCTGTTCGATTGCTAGTGATTCATGACTTCAGGTTATGGGTTCCAGAGTCAAGCATAATCCTCGCCTCCGTGTCCTTAATAGAATTGAAACTTTCCTTCATGATAACTAGGAAATTTAACATTCTTGGAGCTTTTCTTTTCTTTCTTTTTCTGGCAGTTTGCACTTTTCTTGATCCCTGCACTTTAATAATACTTTTTTAGTTGTCGGAATATAGTAGGAGTAAGCAGTGTTATGCACTCAGGTCTGTTTAATAATGAGGAGTGTTACGTTTACATTTAATGTATTAAAGAGATAATATTTATTATGTTTTATTTTAAGTGAGTAGCTTCAGCTGATTTGAAAGATTAGGTAAAAAATAATTTAATTGAATTTTTAGATTAAAGTGTTTGGTTGGCATGATGTAATTATGACCTTAAGAAATGAATGGTTTAGTGGCTATATTGATATGTGAAATATATATATATATAGATATTGTGTGTTTTTGAAATTTAAGAACGCAAACCAAATGTAGATTTTCTTGCACATTTTCATATTATGCCAGTGGGGGCCTTCTTGAAGAGTTGATTAATTCATGTATTTGACTGATACGAGTTATTCTATATTGTTATTGTCTTAAGTAGCTAAACAATATATTTTACTCTACTCTACTCTTCATCAAAAGCTGTGAACCCCAACTATTTCAAGTACCTGAAAACTAAGAGAGAGTGTTCGTTTTCTAGTCATAGACTAGACCGATCCAAGCCTCAACCAAAGACTTCTGTTTAAGGCGTTTGTTGAAAAAATGTCAGCTTGCAGCAAGCAGCACTTGATGGCTTCTGGAAGACATGCAAATAGTAGATTGGATTGGGTACTAAATAAAATCTGCTTTGCTCTGAATACACGAGGCAAACTTTCCTAACAGCACTTCAAAAGACGCCTCTGAAAGAATCGCAGGTGCCTTACCGCTGCTGATGGACAGTGTGTGTGTGAACGCTTGGCAAAGGGAACCGAGCTGGTGCTTCATGTGAGGCTGTGTGGCCTCCGGACATGGTTCTGGCGTCGCACTGCTACCAGGCGGAGGTAGAGGCAAGGATGCACACCTTCCCTTCTCACGCGCACAGCAGCGGTGCACTCAGTGACCAGTATGCACACTGACTGAATCCCACACCTGGAACTAACACTGCTTTCCCGTCTGAGGTATTCAAAGTATGTCTGCGGATCAGGAATGAATGTGACGGGGAGTAAGCAAGGGCAGTTCGAGGATAAAACACTGCTAAAACCGCTGTTGACATATTTTGTGGCTTAACGGTTACAATTTTGAATTGCGGCACGGCACACCCAGCCTTTCACCCTTCTAATGTTGGTGAATTGAACATTATTACACTTGGCAATTGTACCCCGAGTTCTTCACAGTGCTACGAAATGGCAAAACTGTAGGAGTTTATGCGGAATAAAAAATAATTTAAAAACTGCGACTACCACAAAGATGCTCTGTTGGCACGCTGGTGCCTTCGAAAACTGCAGGGCATCTTTTTCACTACGGCGCTGGAATGTTCTGTTTATGGGCGCACTTATTCAGAGATCCGTGACATGCCTCGACCTTCAAGCCATCTTGTGAAAGGGGCACAACTCTATTAGGCACTGTTGTTCCAAGCTGAGAATCGACACAACGCCATAAACCATGGGTGTAAATATGGCAAGGGCATGTACGTGTACCCTCACCACTAAGATAACGAAAAGTGTGGTCATGCATGCTTTTTGACGTCATGACTGTTCACCAGCTATGTGTCCCAATGTGTGTATTACAATGATGACATAGGGGGTCATTACAACCTCGGCGGTCTTGCAAGAAGACAGCCGAGGCTGCGGAAGACAGAATACCGCCATTGCCAGCGGTATTCCTGGCTCCCTATTATGACATTTCCGCTGGGCCAGCGGACGGTAACAGTGTTACCATCCGCTGACCCAGCGGAAATGTCACATCAACATTGCTGCCGGCTCGTAATAGAGCCGGCGGCAATGCTGATGTGCAGCGGGTGCAGTAGCACCCGCCGCGCATTTCACTGCCCTAAATTCGGGCAGTGAAATGCGCGACGGGGCTATGCCTGGGGGCCCCTGCACTGCCCATGCCAACTGCATGGGCAGTGCAGAGGCCCCCAAGGGCACCCCAAGTGCCCTTACCGCCATCCTTTCCATGGCGGTGTCTACTGCCACGGACAGGCTGGCGGTCGGGGACTCATAATCCCCAGGGCAGTGGTGCTTGCACCGCTGCCCTGGGGATTATGACCGCCAGGCGGAAACCTGGAGATAAATTGGAGGGGCCGGCGGTATGGCCGTGGCTTTTGCGCCACGGTCATAATTGCTGGTGGAACACCGCCAGCCTGTTGGCGGTGTTACCGCCACCTTACCGCCGGCTGCCAGGGTTGTAATGACCCCCATATTGTTTATCAGGATGTAAAGTTGGTATTTACTCCACAAGTTTAAAGCATAATGTTATACTCAGATGACTGAAAATGCGAGAAAAACATTGTAAAACCACAGTGAATGCCAAACTGTTTCCTGGAGCTGACGACAGGAGCTGATTATATGGTCCACTATATGATACGGTTTTACTAACGAGACTGGTCCCCAGTGGTATAACTGAATTTTAAACCATATTTCGTACGGTACATTTAATTGAACTTAGCTCCCATTTCTGTCTGGGATATTTTGTTCACTGGAACGTAAAAAACGCAATCGCCCCTTAAGAGGGGTGCCATTGCCCAGGAGGCACAGGACAGGCTCCTTTTTTTTATCTGTTGTAGTTCTTCAAAGTCCTTTATCACCATCATTGATAGGTATGCTGATGTCATAGGCCTGGATCTGGGGGGATCTAAATGAGGACTTTCTTAAGGGTCTCTGGCAAGAGTGGTGCCTGCAGTCTCTTGGCCCCTGCCATTGTCCCTTGTGTACAATGTAACCTGAATGCACTAGTTACATGGCATCGTGCCTGCTAATTATCAGATTAGAAATGTCAAAGTCTATTTTCTACAACATCCCTTGTTCACATGCATACACAAGTGTTGAAATGTTGGTTGTACAAGGTATGAGGCATCTTGGGGTGCATAATTTTCTACTCCAGGCGCCAAGCCATTTGCTTTCTTTCACCAATGATACTTTTAGGAAATAGACTATGCTGTATCATCATCCCCTCCCAGTGGTCACATAAAGCGCCTGGAGTGCGAGTACTTCTGATATTCTGGAATTCACCCGCTGCACCCATGTATCTTGATTCAAGTCTACAGGAACATCAGTGGTACAAAGAGACATCCTCAGCTAGTTCGATAATATTTTCAAGGAAATCACAGCTATTGATGTGAAAGTTGAAGTAGATTCTAGGGTTTCAAAAAAAACAAACTCCTCTCAGCTTCTTTCCATGGCTAGGAAATGGTATTCCTGGCTACAGAAGTGCATACCAGAAAGGTTCAGAATGTCTACGTCAGTGGGAGGGGATGTCCTGCTGTCTTATCAAGCACCACTTCTGGCAATAACATAAACGTATCTACTTAAAGCATGCTTGACACTTCTACAGTGCCCTTTGCCAGCTCATCAACCATTAATGTGTAAGTGTACATTAGGGTTACAAAACAGGGTGGAAACGCCACGCTGGACAATGGAGAGATTACTTCTTCGTTAAATGTTTTGATATCAAAGTCTTCCACCGGTGTGGTTCTTCATGTTGATATAATATCTCATTTTTTTACATTATGAGGTGAAAGGTGTCGTAATGGGATTAAGCTATGAGGCTAAAGGCATGAGTCAATTTGTCTTTTTCAAAGACAGTGTACCCTATGCCAAATCACCAAATTTGAAAGATGCCAAAGGTAATTCTTTTTAAGACAAGTGTGAGACAGACTGGGAATTCAAACTCGGCAAAGAAGAGTACTCAATTTAGTTTTTTTTCCAAAGAAACCATTTCTAAATCACTAACAGCTTGTAGGTAGTTATAATGTTGTATAAAAAGGCAGATGTAAGAATCTTCCAACGCATGTGAATTTGGACTGGATTCTTGATTCAAGCCTTTGTCTACAAGCTCAGACATGCAAGCCCCATGCAGGCACACAAGTACAGCAGATTGACAGGGACATGGTCAGGCTAGGCACATGTTTAGACTCGCACACTACCTTGATTTGAGGATCCATGAGGCAAACTCTTCACCTGTTGTCCAAGAATCCACCTCAGTTGAGTACACCTCCTCTGTGAAGCACAAGAGGTGAAACGAGAGGGCATTAGTAAGGCAGATGAGGCTCAGAGAGCACTGACTGTGCACCCATGAATGGGGTGTTTATTATGGATGGATGAGCAGGAAGGATGACACCTGACCTGATAAGACTCCTAAAACTCACCGGTAAAAGTGTAGGCCTCCAGCACCATCTTCCCCTTTCTCTCATTGGCCGTCCATTCCAGCAGGGTGGGTGGGTGTTCGCGGCACACATTAGGACCAGCTGCCCCCTGCTGAGCGGACCTCAGGAGCTTGTTCTGGCACATGGCCCGGTATCCCGCCAGCCCGTGGTCAGACACATACCTGTAGACAGAGTCAGAGGTCGAAGGTTAGTGGTGCTGTGTGGTACAATGCGTGGTGCAATGAAAAGCTCAGAGCCTAAGTCAAAGGATGAAGATGCTGAAAAGTTATTCAGTAGTGGGTATAGGTCAAAACCCGGTGCAAGTTTCCATGGAAGGGGGTGGTATCCAGTTCAAATGACAACTGCGGACATTAAAGTAAACAATCAAGCTAAGTTGTTATGGCGGAAACAATCTTTCAAGATGGAAGGTAGATAGTGGTCCCCACTAAGTATTGCAGGAGTGTATAACGATGACGGTTCCTAAAGAAATCCTATTCCGTCATACCAGCACCTCAGTCATAAAGCCATGCTAATGGACGCTTGATAACTACAGAAGTATACACATATAAAGCTCTGCTTCAAGGCAGCATTTCTGTTTTTTATAAGCATTGACATTTCGGAGTAAGTGTACTCAAGATAATGAAATAAAACACTTTGGTAACTGGTGAATAAACGCTACGATCATTAAATCACAAGACCTTTAAGAGAGCATGGTCCCTCCAGGTCTCAGACCCGGTAGTAATTAACAGCTAACATTGTAACGGGTCCTATCGTGTCCTATTATTCATGTCCTTAACTTTACAGACAAAAACAATGAACAATTTCTTAGCAGTTATATTTCACGTTTTACTTAATTTTCCATTCCCTAAGAGCCTTTGTTATTTCTTGGATGTGGTTGCTGTTTTTTTTCCCGAAGCACATTACTCTTGTGTAGCACATACGCTGAACTGAGTTGCATCCATGTGATTATAATGGACGATGATTTAGAGCTCTGGAGCTGCGGCTGAAGGCAGTGCAAGTTTCTCACAGTGGCTGTCACTAGGTCAAAAAGGATATACAGAATCAGAATACACGGTCATCCACTCCTTGGCCTCTCTGTAGACAGCTCAAACCAATGATCCCGTATTCCAGTTGCAACTGTGATTCTATGCAAATGTGTGTGAAGGAGATGCACAGTTGTCAAAATATTGACAAGGTGAAAGTAAAGAAAATGCGGAGCTTACAGGTGAGTGGGTGCGTTGTGTGTTTGAGGGGTGGTGAAGTGAAGGAGAGGGAAGGAAGTATATAAAGAGAGGAGTGGAGAGACGTGCTGAAGAGGGAAGAGTCAGGATTGAGATATGCAGGTAGCTGATTTCGGAAAGATGTTAACAGAAAAAGCACAAAAGTGTCTAACAGGAAGAATGAGAGTGAGTGAGACCCTCTGAAGAGGGCCACGCCAACCACAGCACTCAGTAGAGTTTAATGCACAGTTTCACTATTTCAGCTTTGAAACATGTACTATTTAGCAGCGTGTCATCAATGGCTTAGCAAATGGCTGTCTTTGCACTCCCTGTTGGAAACGAGGCTGCAGAGAAGCAATTTAAAACATGGTACACTACAACACTTATTTTGATCTCAAACAGGGTTTCTTAACTCGATTGCCTATTCTATTACACATGGCGCTACCATGCTTGAAACAAGTCCTCTCCTCATTAAATAGACACTACTGCGACGTCTATACCACTACTAGGGCTTCTGGTGCAAACAGTATGGCTTCCACTGTGCGGCTCTGCCTGTGGGAAGGAGAGGTAGGCGGCTGATATAGCTGAACTCTGTTTTCTAAGGTAGGGATGTTAGATTTTAATACGCTTATGAGGCCGAAGGCCAATTTCTCACATACCAGCAAATTAAAAAAGAAATTTTATGTATTGCGGTACACAAGGCTAGCTGAACCCAGCACGCGTGCAGTAATCCAAATTATATACACAATGGGCGATTCTAGGGACTTGATAAAATGGCTATACACTTCCTTCATCCAACAGATAGATCAAACTCTGGGCACAAAGGGAAACAGATCTACAAAGACCTCTCCCTGCACAATTTAGACTGAACCCAAGCACTATCATGACCATATGACACTGTACCACAGAAATGTGGGGAGACAAAAGTCAAATACTAGAAACAACGCTAGACCACATGCCAAAATGGAAGAAGGTGTCACAAAGAGACAACCAGGAATGCTGCCTATGTAACCTGGCGTGCAAATATTAGGGCACGCGGTCTGTATCTGCCTAGCTTTGGCTATCCAAAGAAGACAAATGCTGAAGAAAGATTTCAATGAATTAGGGATCAGTTCTTGTAGACAAGCCCTAATTGAGGCACTTAATGCAAGAAATCCCATATTGAACATTAGGCTGGTCCAATTTCTGGAAACTTATTTCCCTAATTGCCCCTCCAAAAACGTAGGGACTTCGGTAAGCAATGAATCACTTAGAGCATATACCAGAGTTAAGAGATAACTATCCCATACCCAATTGATCATAAGAAATAGGTTAGAAGAAAGGCTATGATCTCCTTGGTCCGAATTGCACCCTAACCCTAAGTTATGAAAGCTAAGTATTGGACTTGAAAATATTTTGAAATAAAGCCAGGTGCCCCCTCCCACTCTAATAACCCTCCCCCCCCCCAAACCCTAGCAGACAGAACAACGCTGGGGGAGTTGAACCATATTACTATGAATTTAACTACCTTTCATATGCTTGAAAACTGCTTAATGGGGGACAAATAGGTCGGAAGGAGGTAGGGTGGTTAACCATGTAGCTATGGTTTTAACATGTTTTTAATCAGGTTATATATCTGTAATCGGAGCTCAGAGGGGTTAACTTGCCCAGTGCACTGATCATGTCATGTTTTATTGTATTAATAATGTTTTGTGCAATTTTATGGAGACAGAGCATTTTATGGTTTTTATTAACTAATAAAATAAATATAAATATATATAAACATAACAAAACAGACCAACATAACCATCTTAACTCAAAGTAATTGATTCACAATCGGCAAACTGGCTAAACTCGCTTTTTGCAGGTTTGTGCAGCAATGCCAGTCTACATTCTGGAGGACTAATTTCACTGGATTGTTGAAGATGTCATATATGGAAATGGATATGTACAGTTTCTTTGCGATGCAGTATTTGAGTAGCTGAACAAGAGTATGGGCCCTTTATGAGTTATCAGTTTCGGTTGATGAGTTTTGTTGCGGACTGTAAATCAATTTCTCTGAGTTAAGATGGTTATGTTGGTCTGTTTTTGAATGGATTTTGCACTGAAGAAGCGGATATTCAGCGAAACACGTGTTGGCAACTGCAGTGGATGGCAACTTCAGCTACGTCTTGTGGATGGATACATTTTGGCAACTATAATCAATATATGATATACATGCTATGAACACTATGGGGGCAATTATGATGCGCATGTAATATTATTGGTGCATTTCACTGCTGAAAATGTTATATGGGAAAACAATTCTCTTGATCAGATAAATTATTTGGGGTGTATTTAGTTTGTTTTTGTGTAAAAGTTTCTAGTATTTGAGTTTTGTCTCCCCAAATTTCTATGGTATAGTGGAATATTTTGTCAGGGGGATAAACTTTCTACTGTGGGTGAGAGCGCAGGGCCACTTCTCAGTTATCCCATACTTATATTGCATACAAGACATCGCATAATACACGATTTAAACTGTTTCAGTTTTACATCCTAAATAGAGCCTATTTCACACCACATAAAGTTCAGGGCGGACTGCAGTCAAGGCAGTTCCTGCCAATGTATTGTAACTTTGCTGTATGGCTCTGAAAAACATGATGGAGCTGTATGGCAAAGTTACAATTTGTTTTTATTTTCAAAAACAAAACCTCAAAGCGTGATTTTGTTTTTGAAAATAAGAAACAATGCTCTAACCGCCATGGGAGTTCTCTCCCAAGGCAAAGGTATCATTTTGCAATTTTCACTGCCCCTTACCACCAGGGTTTTTCTGGCAGTCAAAACTGACCTGCATGTCCATCCATCTAAATTAAGTGGGCGGATGTAAAGGTCAACTTCCAATGGCCTTTAGTCTGTCAGACTGTTTGAGCGGTGTAGCTATGGCAGAGATGGAGCAGTCTCATTGTTACACTAAAGGCCTGCCAACATTTAAATTGCCCAACCCCCGGTTTTTCATCCCGCCTAAAGCCCTGCATATTACAGATATTACAGGGGCTAATGGAAGCATATGAGAAAGCATACAAATGCAAGTGTAAACAGTACACTATTTGGGCTAATCAAGCTCGAAGTTGGTTTGATACAGGTCTGTGTCTTCTGAAGTGTCTGTGGGCTTCATAAACGGGTTTCTTGGTGAAGATATGATTGTTCTTTCCTTGAGCTACCTACGTAACTGGGGAGCATTTCTCAGCTCAGGAACTTCCAGATAATGGGGATATTCCCTTGTGATTTAATACACAGAACCAGACCTATAATTCCACACAAGACATTAACATATTTTCCTCCGTCAGTTTCTGTTCTTGCTTCCTCTCTGCCCACCTTCCCTTGCAGTTCTTGTTCCCCACCACCTCCTTGCCCATTAGCTCCCCAGCCATGCTCACTCACCCGTCTGTTGTCCATCTGCTTCCCAATCCTCTCCTGGCCAATCTTTGTTGTCAGCCTCACCTGCACTGTTGTCAGATTGCTTTTCAAACCACTCCCACCAAACCTCTGTTGTCAGCTTGCTGTCTCATCCCCTCCCGTCCGCCCTCTGTTGTCTGTGTGCTTCTACAGCCCCTCTGACCACCCTCCATTACTTGTGTCCTTCCCCAGCACCCATTGTCAACTTGCTGCACATCCCCTTCTGCCCATAAAACTTTCTGCCACAGTGACACCCGCCCACCCTTTGTTGTCTGTGTCCTTTCTCATGGTCTTCTGCGTGTCCACTCCACCTTCCCTCCATTGTGTCTCGTTCTCTAACCCACTTCCCAGTTTCTTTTTCAAATAAAAAGTGCATGTGTGCTGCCTGGGTCATAGCACTTTTTGAAAAATTCCCAAAGCTACTAAGTTCTCAGAGGCGAGACCTATTGTCTTTGGCAATGGTTGTTGATGGGCGTGCCAGAGTTTCCCTGTCTCCTGGCTACCCTGGCTCGTCATCTCTCAACAGAAATATTCCTGATTACTTCTTGTCATCAATGACTGGCAGATGGATATATCTACAGCCAGTGCTTAATCTGAACCAGTGACTGCAGGAAGAGTCCACCAGCACTCAATTTTGATGGACTGGCACTTATTTATCCTCATCAGATATTTACCGGAAGCAAGGGAGAGTAAAACACACAAAAGGGAAAGGAGGAAGAGGAGAGAAACAGAAACACTGACAGAAAGATTAAAAAGCAGGGGCTGGCAAGAGTGAGATAAAGGAGCAGCACAGTAAAGTGTGGTAGTGGATTAAGGAGGCCTGACACTACTCAGCCTTGGTATTTGGAACCCTGATTTTTCAACAAGCCACTGGAGCAGAGGTTTGGGCACTAGCACTCATTCTTTTACAAATTAAGCACTGCCTGAATCCATGCCTTGGTTCCCATAGCACAGCCAATTTGGTTTTAATAAAAAAGAAAACATCAAGCCTCTTCTTAAGATAACCAGAAATTATACTACCCGCTCATTGTTGAAGTGAACCATTTTGCAAAAAATATCTTCCAAGGTGGAGCAGTAGACAAACATATGAAGCAAATATGCAGCGTCCACTGATTACCTCTGGCATCTTGATGAACCTCTCAAATGTGCACTATAGATCTCTGAGTGCAGTAGGCACAACATAGCATCTGATATTGTGTAAACCATACGTACGCTCGCCAGACATGTTTTGTGATACTAGATAATGACTTTGCCAGCTCCTCTAAATTTACAGCATATCCTATCTCCACACTCCAGCTAACATCTAATTAGTTGAAACTGGTGCCACCTTCACTTTTAGTTATATCACAGAGTTATATACTAATTTTAGAGGGAGTTTTAACCACCTGTTTAGGTTCTGATCTATAAAACAATGCAGATGTTTATCTCCAATGCAGGCAGATGCTTGTAGATATTTCAATGACTTTGCAAAAGAAAGGCTAAATTGAACATTTATAAAGATTTAAAGTAGTAGGACTCAAATATCTGTTCAATAAATGTTAGTATCATAGAGTTCTTTGGGCCCCTAGCTAATGGGCACCATCTTATGGTGGTCATCGATGAACATTTCAATTTTTTTTTGGTAGACAACATGTCAAAAACTACTCAAGACAAGGTCACTGAGAGTCTGGGCAACATATTTGCAGTGTGAGGCATACCAGACACTCTCAAATCTGGCAATGGTCCATTGTTGAACAGCAAGGAGTTTAAGGAATTTCTAACCAGACTCAGTTTCAAACATCAGAAAAGCACACCCTGGTGGCCTCAAGTCAACGGTGTTGTGGAATAGTTTATTGGGACCCTGAAACAAGTGATCCGATGTGCATTGATGGAGGGAATTGAGATGAGTCAGGGTTTATACCAAACCCTCTGTGCTTATTGGTTGACCCCCTCACTCTACCACTAGTGAGAGTCCTGCCACTCTGATGTTTGAGAGAGCTATAAGAACCAAGTTACTGCAGTGGACCACCAAGCAAGTTCTTAATGATACTGAGGTTCATGCTACTGATACTGCTCAAAAACTACCCAGTCCCGACTACCTTCATAAGTGATAATATTATCCGAATCTAATATTTTGCCCCAAATTAATGAGACTGAGCACAGTTGTGGTGCCTGGAACACCTTACCATATATGTTAACAAATGGAGTAGCAATTGTATTGTCCTAAGCCAATATAATTTAAACATCGAGGCTGGTTAAACTTAAGGATTTCTTTTCCGTACAAGGTGTATTAGAAAATATAATTGAAATATTAGCTAGGCCCCTCAACAGCAAACACAGGGGTTGAGATTGTAAGGTTGTTGGGCGCAGCAGGAACAACCAAAATCACCTTCGTAATAGTGATTTTTTTCAGTTGGCTGCCACAGAAACATGTACGGTGCTGCCACATTTCTAAAACCTACACCACCATCCAATACCACCAAAAAGAAGAATACTGGCGCTAGATGGACCACATGGATCGAGACTTTCGATGATTTCATAGGCGCTCTGTTAGACATAAATGATGAAAAAAATCATTACCTAACACCTCTCTGAATATCCAACGGTTGATTCGCGTGATGGAAGCAGCTCACAGACCTAATCCGTATTCCGGTTGCCTTTCAATCGATATCAACCAAGCGTTTGACACACTTGGATTGGAATATATGTTGGCAGAGCTGTCCCGATAAAGGGTTTACCCTCTGCCTTTATCTTGTGGTTGAAATTTTTGTATAAAGCGCCAACGCCTAGAGCCAAAGCAGGGTCCTGCATCTCGGGATCCTACCAGGTAATGCGTAGCATGCAGCAGGATTGCCCCATTTCTCTGCTTCTTTTTGTATTGGCAGTGGAACCCATAGTGCAACAGATTCGCAAGAGGCCAGGGATAAGGGGATTTTAATAGACAACACAGTACATACCATATCATTATATACAAAAGACATGATATTGCACCTGGAGTATCTCTTAGAGTAGGAAAAGTCCCAATTATTACTGAAGTTCGGAGTATTGTCTGGACTTCAAATTAATGTTTAATCATATACATACTCATTCCCGGGCACATACACGGAATATAAATTCCGATTTGGAAAAGCGCAGATACCAATGGCACCATACACATTTCGCTATTTAGGGACCCAAGTGTACCGAGAACCTGAGGGCTTACTAGAAGGTAACCTCATATGTACCTCAAGGCACTTAAATCCCAGGTGGGTTTTTGGATCACACTTCCCCTGTCGGTGGCTGGTCGCCAGGCCTTAACAGAAATGGTTACGTTGTCACGGTTGCTGTACCACTTGCAAGGGTGTTTAGACTATTAAATACCATACTGATTGAACTCAGTTGGGGGAACCAGCCGCTGTAGTGTTAGCCTAACTAAAATTTACTTTCCGACCAGTAAGGGAAGAATGGAGGCCTCAGCTTTCAAAGCCTACTGCATAGCCAGACAATTACAGTTGCTGGCATACTGGCTGGCCGGCCACCACTTGCCTGAAACAAGCTATACAATGGCCCAGTTTTGCAGGGGTCGGATATATAGGCTTGTCTGCCCGGGCACTACAACGTTACACACGGGGTCCCTTTTACTGCACACTGCCCTATTCTATTGGAAGATGACACTGGGCACCTGATGGAAAGGAACCCCAGACACCCAAGTTGCTCCAAGCACTGCATACCATGGGACACAGTAGGCACTTAACAAGATAGCTCTGTAGGGGACTCGGCGAGCAACTTAATACTCCACTCACTTCTCTACAATTTAAATGGGAAGACAGGGAGCTATTGGATAAAGAATGGGTCAGCCTATTAAAATACCCCAAAAAAGTCTCACTGAATTCGAGATTTAAATTAAATTAATTTACCATTTTAAATAGAGCTTATGTCTAAGATGTGATGCTCTAGGCATTGATCTAATGCATATGATATGGCCGTGTCCTTCGTTGACTGGTTACTAGAAGGAGATCTCAGTGATGCTGATGGACGTGACTGGTCTTGACCACTGGACCACACCGGACCAGTGTATATTGGGACTGTACCTGCGTTCCAAATGTTCTAAAGTGGTGACCTGCTTTACGGGACTAGCATTATTATTAGTGAAAAGACTGATAACGCAGCACTGAAAAGCCCTGTTGGCCCCAAAGGTTGGTAGATGGTGGGAGGAGGTACTTCACTGGGGAAAGGCTGAGAGTGAGGCTTTAAAGCAAGAAGAATACAGGGGCCTACGTAAAAAAAAAATATATTTATTTTTGGAATGGGACATATTACTGGAAGGATTTAGCGCACAGGATGGGGACCTTTAGTGTGTGCAATAAACTGGAGCTATCAAGGTCGGACTCAGAGCGTACTGGTTGTCGGCAGGGGCATTCCCCCAACTATTCCTTATATGTGGTGGACCTTCTAGGGCCTTCGGACCGACCGTGCCTACTCTCTCCCCTTTAGGCTACTCCGCAGCTTCAGAAACGACACAGCTGCAACCCCCTAAACCCCATGCATAGCTTTCACTGACCCATAGCACACAAGGCAGGCTCCCTCAGAATGGTTTCGCACAACAGGTGAAAAGTTTTGGTTTAAGTGCAGGTGGGATTTTATATGGATGACATTTCAATGATCTACTACAAATTTGTCCTAACATTGGAAGTAATTGTTAACCCTTGATGCAAGAGAAATGTGTCTCAAAAGTGACTTGCGTAAAACGTAAAACATGAAAAAGCAGTAAAGCAATAAAGTTTGTGTTAAAAAATACTTTAAAAATCTTGCTGGTGATGGAGTGAAAGAAGTGATGAAGAAAATCTCACCAACTGAGACAATGTCATACCGTCAAATCAAAGAAGCTTTAAGGACCAAGTTCAATCCGATGCCGAACGTCAGCTAAGAAAGGTACATTTTGAATCAAGCAAGACAACAAGTTGGTGAGATGATGGATGAGTTAGTTGAGAGACTTGATGTGCTTATCAAACGTTGCAAGTTTAGTGAATTCAATGATGAGGAAGCCACGTGCCTCAGAGTCATTGATGGCTGTTTGTTGTATTCATTCAGAAGATGTGTGTTGCAAGAGACACTTAGAGCCTGATTTAGATTTCGGCGGATGGGTTACTCCTTCACCACTGAGTACGGGTGAGTAGTGCGTTTTACAAATTCTTGATTGATTGATTGATTCATTGATTAATGAAGTAACCAGTCCGCCAAAATCTAAGTCAGGCCCATTGGGCCTGATTTAGATCTAGGTAGTAACGGTTCTGCCGCCTGTTGTCCGTCAGAAAACTCCTCCGCCGCCTTGGTAGTCCACCCACCTGATTTAGATGTTGGTGGGACCACCAGAAAACAGTATCTGTGTCGATGGTGCCGTTGGAAATAGTGGATGGCGGGGAGACTCCAGCCATCCTTCCTGATGAGCAGATTACGATGTGCCTTCTCACCAAGGCAACTGTGGCAGTGTTACCTGCCCACCGAGTCGGCAGATTGGAAGGGAAATGAGGTAAAAACCAAATTTTTTCCCCATTTCCACTTCAGTTTTTGACTGGACACAGCTGGACAAGACCTGGCCGCTGCTGCAACTGGTCCATGAAGGACACACGGCCCTGCTATCGCCGAATTCAAAGGTAAGCATTCCGTATTACTTGTGTGCATAGATTAATCATCGCACATTAGCTCGGGACCACTGCAGTCATACATGTCACAGTAATTTTCTAAAAAATACCTGTGACATGAATATATCTTGAAAACATCTGTTGCAGACATTAATGGGGAAACACTGGTATGTGACGCAAATCGATCACATACATAATTGTTATTTTGGTGTAAGTATTCATTACCAATTGTATGCTTGCACCAAAAGCACAAAAACATCAACTTGTCAACTATGGCCATGAGTGCACAATGCAATGGCACTGTTTCTGCCCGCCTGCCCAGCCGGGAACTCAAAATAGGCCCGGCGGAGTTCAGGCTGCCTGTGTGGCCTGATGGCGGAAAGACATTGGCTAGCTGCCTCTGCCGCCTGCCAATGTCATAATGAGGGCCTTTGTTTCATGTTGTCAAGTGAAACTAAATGTACAGCCATCAGACAAACATGTAGAGGGTGCAGAAAAGAGAACCACTTCATAAAGCTTTGCAAAATAAAAGAGAAACCAACTGCATCATGGTGAGATGAGAAAATGGACGCCAGAAGGTTCCAGAAGCATTCTCACCACACTCACAAAGACAAAAGGCAACCTCAACTGTGACAGGTGGAAACAAAACAAAGTTGAACTTCATCAAATTCATTCTTCAGGAGTTCCTCAACATCACCACTGAGTGACACCGAGGAGGGTGTATGTGCAATGATCACAGATAAAAAGGAGCAACGTGCTCATGTGGGCCTTGTAGCTTGCAAAGAAGACGAACGTCAAAAGCAAGTGCTTTAACGAAACAAAAGAACTCATATAGATACTGCCCTAACATTAAACTGAAAGTCAAAGGATGCCCCATAACCTTTCAATTGCGGTGTATCAATCAACATCATGCCAGTCAAACGATTTAATAGTCTGTTGCCTGTACTGCGACCCAAAGTGTCAAATACGAAGGTGTACGTATGGGCTGCTTCCAAACTGTTGCGGAGTCAAGGATAATTGACGGCGACCTTGCAGCATAAGAAAACATCTGTACATGCCCCAATCCATGTTCTTCAAGGTACTCCATCTAGGGCATGCCTGTTTAGGTTTGTAACTGCTGCTGACATAGGACCGATATCTATCAATTACAACCTAAATACTCAGTCTGAATTTGTGAGTCATTTCCCGTCCCTGTTTAATGGCTTAGGTAGACTCAAAATAATAAAAGTGCAACTTCACATCAATGAAGACATTCGGCCTGGTGCACAGAGACACCACAGAATAGCATTTCATCTACAAGATGTGGTTGAGAAGGGACCAGAAGCCTTGCTGAAACATGACCTTATTAAGCGCTCTACTGGTCCCACACCATGGGTGCCACCCATAGGGATAGTGCTGTAAAAGGACAGTGGAGGTGCAATGCACATCTGCGTGGATATGCGCAAAGCCAACAAATCAATATAAAGAGAGATCCTGGTCCACACATTGTAGATACGATCATGTAGCTGAATGGAGCCAGTCTTCTTCCGTCTTGACCTGAATAACGGATACCATCAACTTGAACAGGAAGAAAACTGCAGGTTCATTACCACTTTTTCGACTCATGTTGGTTTGTTCAGATACAAAAGATTGAGCTTTGGAGTGTCATCTGCGCAGAAATATTTCAAGATGTGATACGTAGAATTATTCAGCCTGTTACACAAGCCTTCAATTACAGTGATGATATATTGGTGTTTGGAACAACACAGGAGGAGCATGACAAGGCTTTCAAACAAGCGTGCAAGTTACGTGCAGATGCAGGTCTCACATTAAATGCCGAAAAGTGTCTATTTCACAAAACAAAACCCTAGTTTGTTGGGCACATATTTTCTGATGGAGGGATTATTCCTGATCCAGACAAAGTGCGAGCACTGCCAGTCACCAGCCATCTGTAAGGTGTCACCATGGTACTGTCCTTCTTGGGCATGGCCATCTATTGTTCAAGGTACATTCATGACTTTGCCATAGTGAGTGCCCCATTGTGAAACCAGACAAAAAGAAATGTCCAGTTCCAATGGTCATCTGAATGTGACCACAGCTTCAAATGTATAAAACATGCAACTGAAAACTGTACTGAGATGGCTTACATTGATCCTAAACTGCACACTGGGATCACTGTTGATGTGAGCCCGGTGGGCTGGGAGCAATCCCCGCTGAACACAATAGACATCCAAACGCGCAAAGACACATTGTGGCATCTGCCAGTCTAAGCTTATCTGACAAAGAACAAGCCTATTCCCAGCCAGAAATGAAAGTCTAGATGTAGTATGGGCCTGTGAACATTCTCATGTGTTTCTGCATGGAAACCATTTCACAATCCTCACAGACCACCAGGCGCTGATCACCATTTTCAGAAATGTGAAGGTCAAGATGCCCCCTCGCATTGAAAGGTGGGGGTTATGTATACAAGAGTACAACTATACAATTGTGCACAAGCTAGGCTAGAATCAAAATCCTGCAAATTGTTTCTCATGAGTACCCCTAAAGAGGCACAGTTCAACGTTAAAAGCTACTGAGGAACACATCAACTTCATTGTAAAGTCAAGCACACCTCATGCTCTGTCCACTGAACAGATCTTTACCTCTACAAATGCTGTTAAGGACATGCTTGCTCTCAAAACATAATTTTAGAACAATCATGGAGATGGAGTGTTCGACCTCTCAGTGACAATGTTGAAATTCAAAAATACCAAATGTCCAAGAAGAACTGTCTGTCACTAAAGAAGGCATTGTGCTAAGAGGATCCCTAATTGTCATACCTGTAAATCTAAAACAGAAAGTCATTGAGCTTGCTCAGGAAGTACATCTTGGCACTGTACCCACCATGAGAGATCAAATGTGGTTCCCTCACCTGATAAGAAAGTTAAGAGGGCGTTAAAGGAGTGTCATTTATTTAATTGCCTGTCTCCTAAGGTGACCCAGCAGCCACTATGTCCAATCACCCTGCACATGTTTGGGAAAGAATAGCCGTAGACTTCTGTGGACCCCTAGCTAATGGGCACCATTTAATGGTGGTCATCGATGAACATTCACATTTTCCTCTGGTGGACAACATGTCATCAATTACTCAAGACAAAGACCCAGTGCATCTGGACGACATATTTGCAACGTGGGGCATACCGGACACTCTCAAAAGTGTCAAAGGTCCACTGTTGAACAGGAAGTAGTTTGAGGAATTTCTAACCAGACTCAGTATCAAACATCAAAAGCACACCCTTGTGGCCTCAAGTCAACTGCGTGGTGGAATGGTTTATGGGAACCCTGAAACAAGTGATCCAATGTGCACTGATGGCCGGAATTGAAATTAGTTAGAGGTTATGCCAAGCCCTCTGTGTTTATCGGTCGACCCCTCACTCTACCACTGGTGAGAGCACTGCCACCCTGATGTTTGAGAAAGCTATAAGAACCAAGTTACCGCAGTAGACTCCCAAGTGAACTCTGAATGGTATTAAGATTCCTGCTACTGATACTGCTCAAAAACGTCACATGAAGACATATGCTGATCAATGTCGTCTAACTCAGGAGATAGTGGTCAACGAGGGTGTCTTGGTTCTCGTCAAACAAAAACAGAAGTGAAAGAAAGATCCTCCATTTGATGATGAACCTTTGAAAGCTGTGAAGCGTAAGGGACAAATGGTAAACAGCTAACCATCCCAGCAAATCCATCACAAGGAACTCATCACATTTCAAACATTTGTCTCACCGATCATCTGTCCCTGCAAACTCAAAGAAGGCCAAGCCACCTGAAAGTCCTAATCAGACACAGACCCTGTACCCTTAGGTCCATCCCGGGTACAACTCAATTACCTCATGCTACACGGTCCGGCTGAACTGTGCGAGCACCCAGTTTGATGAAAAGTAATGCAGTTATTTGTTCATGTTTAGTTGATGTCTTTTTGTTTAACAAGGGAAGAGCTATAGTGTTGTTGAACTGAGTGCGCTATGACCTCGTGGTCTGGGCCGGACTCAAGGAAGTGATTACACAGTCAATCTAGAAGTTGTCAAGGTGTGGTCTTTACTGGTTATGAGATAGTGAGAAGTCAGTTTAATGTTGTACGCTGATGAAAAAAGACGTTGACTGCAAGATCCGTGTGTGGCATGTTCCTGTATAATCTCCCGGACTCCTATTGCTTTTCGTGTTTACTGTCACAGATTCATGTTTTCTGGTTGTCTCTTCATGGTTTCCTCTGTGCCTCTCTGCATTTCTGCCCGCTTTTTGTATTTGCCACGCTCACTCAGTTCTGACAGTTTTCCCTCTTTCTGCCACTTTCGCTCACTTCTGCGTTTTCTCTTTTGCTCTTTTCAGTTTTTTTGCTACTTTTTTATCCTTTTCTCAAACATTTTTTGCTCTCCCCATTCTTTCTTGCTTTCTGCAACCAGCATTCCAGTCTCACCCACCACCCCCTGTTTTCCTATCCCTCCAATGACCTACTTAATGAAGGCTGAAGAGTGCATGCGCCACTGATACGGCAAAGGAGGCCCGCCTGCTCCCATCTGTGTCCAGAAACTCCAGTCCTCCCCCTATCTGCAGCTATCCAGCTGCAGTTACCCCTCTGCAACCCTCTGGACTCTCAACCCCAGCCCCCACATGATGAAAAACACCTGACTTCAAATTCTATTTGACAGTCAACGTCACCCTGAACAGCAGCCTCATCCACAGACCACTAAGACCACACACTAATATCACCAACACCATTGTGCACTTTGTTGCACCCCTCATCATCAACATGAAAGCCTTCATCCACCTCAGAGACCTGAACTTCCACCTGGAAGACCACTGCGACCTGCGCACAGCCGCTCTACTCGATGACTTAGGTAACCTCAGCCTCCTTCAACACATGACAGGACCCATGCAGTCAGGCAGTCACCTCCTGGCCCCTATTTTCTCAACTTTTAACATCTCATTTGACAAGTCTACGCCAATCACCTGGATCGACCATGCCCTCATCAAGTTCACCATTGTAATCCTGCACCAACACAGAACAACCACCACCAGGCCAGCTGGTCAAACTGGAATAACATCCTAGAGAAGACTGGATGACTATCATCATGGAACGCCAGCCAGAACAACGAAAAAGCCTAGCCGTCACCATCACAAACTTTTCAAAAACTGGATCACTGCCTGTGCAATATCCTGGGCCTCCTCAAGCCCAACAAAGCCGCAAGATCCAGACAACAAGCCAGCTGGCAATCGAGGAATTCAGGATGATGAAGCACCACTGCAAACAACTGGAGCGCAGATTGAAAATGAGCCAAGACAATGTGAACAGAAACACCTACAAATCTACCTTTAGATGCTACCACAAGCAGATCCAGATTGCCAAACGCTCTATGCTTGCAAGCTGTTTTGACCCCTGTACCAACAGCAGCCAAGAGATTGTCATTGTGAAAGATTTCACTGCCAAAGCTGCCGCCTTCAACAACATTATTCTTTCACATGACATCTGCAACAAACTCTCACAGTACTTCAGATGCAGGATAACTCACACCTACAACAACTTTGCCCCCATTAATCAGACCTTGCAACATGACTCCCCATCTCAGCCAAGGAAACCGCTCTGACAACTTGGCCCACCATCCATCTCCTGGATGGCCCTGCTTCCAAAATGAAGTCCATCGGCTCTAGGGCCTCTTTGGACCCCTACCCCATCACACCTTCACCAAAGGACTACAACCCATCAGCACAGCACTCAACACGATCCTGAACACCCTCATCTCATCTGCCACCTTTCCAAACACTTGGTAACACATCACAGTACCCCCCTTCTCAGAAACCACCTGTAAAAACAACAATGCTTGCCAACTACAGACCCATCTTTATGCTTCTGTACCCAGTCAAAATCCTGAAAAAACCTATTAACACATGTCTTACCAACTATCTCAACAGCCACCTACACCTTGATGTAACTAAATCTGGCATAAAACCCAGCCACAGCATTGAGACAGACCTCACTGCTGCTTCAGAAGACATTCAGGTGATCCTGGACAGAGAAGACATGGCTGCCCTCAACCTCCTGGGCCTCTTCATGGCATTTGATACAGTATTCCACCCCATCATCATACGATGACTGCATGGGACTGGAATCCAAGGACGTGCTCTCAGCTGGGCATGATCCTTCCAGATGCCAGCAACCTCATCTCCAGATCCTCATTGTACCCAGCTCTCTTCGATACATATATGACCCAAACAGAAAGCATCATCCACGCGCACCATCAACGTCCTTTCTGATGCTGACAACACTCAGCTTATGCTCTCACTCACAAGCAAGACGCTCAAGACCTGAGCCAAGTTTTGCCAAAGTGACTGACTGAATAAAGACCACTGCTTCAAACTTAACACAGCCACACTGACCCACTAGCTAGTGCCTTAGTGCCATAACTCTTTTTCCTCATTATCATTAGTAAAGGCTCACACTATTCTGGCTAAATTATCCCTGCACATAAAGAAACCCTTGGATCATCTCACACTCTCCTGGCTAAGTTTTACCCGGCACATCTAGAAATACTTGGACCATAGTCCATGGGGTTCTTTAATTATCTTCTTAGCACAGCCCTGAGTACGATCTCAAGCATTAATTAACCAAGAGACCAAAACGTCAACGTGTTTTCTCCTTATCATCTCAGAAAAATCAACTGCATTGTTTACATTTGTGTATCAAATTACCATCAGACAACTTACTGTGATTAACTCTTTTTTGGAAATTGATTTTGTAATATAACTTGTTGTTGGGATTCATTTGGAAGAAGTAAAACTTTCACCCCACATGTAAGCCTATTCTTTATATTTCTTTATGTTCCTTTATATTTTTATCCGTTAAGTTTTGTACTCTTTAGTACTAATCTATAATAAACAGTTCAAAGCACCAATGGGCTATATAATGCTATGTAATGAATACTTAATTCTGTGCTCGATTTTTTTAATTGAAAAGTATGTTTGCTGAATGATCCCCTTGTCTGCATTACCTTTGCTGCTGTATACTTAGACTCAAGCTCCCAAAGGGTTATTGGGTTGCCCTTACTTTGTTTACTCAAACTTCACACTGACAACCTAGAAGTCATAATTGTTGGGAAAAACCCATCACCATGGGACTCCACCTGGTGGCCAACTGAACGCAGACCCCCACCCAACCATGCCAATAACCTGGAAATATCAACAGCCAACACAACATGTCCGCCCAAGTCAACTCAGTCTCAGCTTCATGTTTCTACAATGTGATGATGCTGAAAAAAATCTGCAAATTGTTCCCATCCAGCACCCACAAAACAGTCACACATACCCTCACCACACGAATACTAGACTACAGGAACACACACAATGCTGACATCAGCAAACAACTCACCAGACGACTTCAAACCACTTGAAATGCGGCAGCCAAGATCACACTCAACTTCCATGCAGCACGCATATCACCACAGCACAGGGAGCTCCACTGACTTCCAATTCACCAACTAGCCCAGTTGAAACTCCTCACATATACCTTCAAAGCTCTCCACAATACGGGTCCAGCCTTCTTCAACAGACAAATTTCATTTCATCAACCAACCAGATACCTCCGCTTGACCGCACTATTTATTGCACACATCCCACACATACACAGAGCCAAAACCAGCGGTTGGGCCTTTTCTCACATCACACCTTAAGCAAGGAATTACCTTCTCTTACACATCAGACCTATGTCCTCAAATTTAGAATTCTGCAAGAAGCAGAAGACCTAGTTTTTCGAATAAGTCACTTGCAAGCCCTAGGTCAGGCTAGAATTGATAGTGTCCTTTACAAATACACATGACATAATTTTCATTTCCTTAAGTTTTATCACCCTATCAAAGAAAGAGGAAGATAAGCGTATGTCCTTGGCAATGCCTTGATTTTCTCAAGTAAAGGAAGGTAATATGGTGCCCATACATTATTTGTAGCAATGTGCACACTGACACCTAAATATGATACCTGCATGCACGTAAAATGGGTTAGGTTAGCTATGACATTAATTTGAAGTTTCTCTGTTCAGAAGATATCACAAATATCCCCCAAAAATATTGGAGAGACTCTCAGTTGTTGACACTACCCTGTGTATGTTTGTGATAATCTGCAAAGGTCAGGACCAGAAAATATAAGCCATCCACTCTGAAAGGCTCTATAGTCGGTGCCCCTGAAATGGTTGCTATTCATGGGTCTATAAGTACAGCAAAGAGACCAGAGGCATAGAATATCACTGCTTTCTCCCTCTACCATCCATACCAGTCCCACTGTCAATGTATTGCCAAGCCCAGCATTAACATACTCTCACTTTGGGACAGAAACAACAGAGCGATCTCCTAAGGTCCACAAAGTCTAAGCCTGGTAATTTAAGTATTATGAGCAACACTTTAAGACAAATGCACCTGAATAAATTAACTCAGGGGTCATAATTAGCCATGTTACATAAGGACGATAAAGGCCTTAACAAAAATACCCCAAATAACAGGAAATCTAACATTAACATGGCATGTATACAATGATGAGGCCTAGAAATGGCTAGGTGGCGTCACAAAGCCTAGCTCACAATAACTTACTTAAGAAGTGGCTTTTCCAGAGTGGGTGAGGGAGTGATGCAGTCCAGCAGGGCAGCGGTAAGTAGCCAGGCACGCTGGGCCTGCCCCTCCACTGGATGCTGATATGTCAGGGACACCAACTGGCTGAGAACCTCATCACGTAGAGCAGGGTGGGCAAGAATCTGCTGGGCGATGTAGTTGCCCAGGGTTACTTCCTGCCAGTCTTGTAGCCGGGTGTCCCCTACAAAGCGAAGGATCTGAAAATAAAATAAGAATATGGGGTAGGTGAGATGGAGCAAATGAGTTGAACAAAGGAATAAGCAAAGAAAGAACTATCTAGATAAAGCAAAGACCACAGGCGAGACACAAGGCAGACAGAGCCAGCTAGACAAAGAAGTGATGGCAAACCAAAAATAACAGCATATTTAGATGAAACAGAGTGAGCCAGAAACAGCAGCAACTATGGGAGAGATGAGTCAAATAGGCAAAGGATAGACCATGACTGAGACAGAGCTAGCCAGGCACACGAGACACCTTAGGTAAAACATAGTCAGATGGGCAAAACAGGTACTGTGGAACAGCCAGCCAAAGTGTGGTGAAGAGCTGGAATGAGTGATCGCAAATCGAGACGGCTGGTGAGTGAGTAACTACAGCTGAGATAGAGCCTTCTGGACAAGCAGAGGGACTGGCTGAGAGTCAGCCAGGGAAACAAGCATTGGCATAGCCAATCAGTCTTGTTTTTGGGACCTAAAGACTTTGGCAATTTCTTTTTGTGGGACCATACACCATCAGGACTGTGCAGCATTTTTTAAATTATTAAAAAAACTTTGAAGGTAACATAAAAAGCATCACCTAAGTACAATAATGAAAAACAACTCACATCTAACTACTGCCTCATGATAAATACCTGGCAAAAACTAAACAAAGCAACACATACCGAATGCCAACAGGACTGCTTATCTTTAAAGTAAGGCAAATATACACACACAATATACTGCTGTGAAATCCCAGTGGAGTGGAAGGAACGCATAGAGTGCAATAACATAGTCAGTGAACTGCTCTGCCACTTCGTAGCTCCACTGGCAAGTAAGCCTTTCTGTTCTTCTGAACTCTGACCTCTGTCAAGAGTTTGAGGCCCTTCTCCACCTGCAGGCTTCTCTCTCTCCCTCTCTCTCCCCTGCTGCTGCTGCTCTGCGGCCCACCCCACTCCTCTCTCTCACGCTCTATCCCTACTGCTGTTGCCCCACCCCCTTTTTTTCCTGCCATTTTCAGCTCCCACCTCCCAGCTGTCCTCTCCTCCCCCCTACTTTTAATGGCAGCTGCTGCTTGGTAGGATGAGCAACCACACTAACCAAGTCAGTGAACTGCTCGCCGCCTCGTAGTTCCACCGGCAAGTAAGCCCTTCTGTTCCTCTGAACTCTGACCTCTGTCAAGAGTTTGAGGCCCTTCTCCACCCGCAGGCTTCTGCCTGCGCCTCATCCCTGGTGTCTAGTGGGAGAGCTCTTCTCTTCTACTAGGCTGCCCTCTGCCTCTTTTCTCCTTTTTTCCTCTTTTGCTTCTGTTTCACTCTTTGTGTGCTTTTCCTTCCATGTTCTGTTCCTTTTGTCTTTCGCTTTCTGCGTTTCAATCTCTCCTCCCCATTTTTTCTCCCCTCACTCCACTCTCTCTCTCTCTCACTCTCGCTCTCCCCCCTCTTTCCCTCCCCCACCGCTGCTGCCCCCGCGGCCCCGCTCCCTCCTCTCTCACAGGCTGTATCCCCGCCGCTGCTGCCCCTGTGGCCCGCCCCCTTTTTTCGTGCCATTTTCTGCTCCCACCTCCCAGCTGTCCTCGGGACGAGCAACCACACTGACCTAGTCAGTGAACTGCTCTGCCACCTCGTAGCTCCACCGGCAAGTAAGCCTTTCTGTTCCTCTGAACTCTGACCTCTGTCAAGAGTTCGAGGCTCTCCTCCACCCACAGGCTTCTGCCTGCTCCTCATCCCTGGTGTATAGTGGGAGAGCTCTGCTCTTCTACTAGGCTGCCCTCTGCCTCTGTTCTCCTTTTTTCCTCTTTTGCCTCATTTTCACTCTTTGTGTGCTTTTCCTTCTGTGTTCTGTCCCTTTTGTGTTCCTTCTGACTTTCGCTTTCTGCATTCCACTTTCTCCTCCCCGTTTTTTCTCCCCTCACTCCGCTCTCTCTCTCTCACTCTCGCTTTCCCCCTTATTTCTCTCCCCCACCGCTGCTGCCCCCGCGGCACATCAGCATGGCATCCACCAACAGGGGAAATATCATCTACTGCCCTCCCGGACTCTGCACACCTTTCGCCAACTCCATCACGGACTTCATCTCCGCACAAGCCATCGCAGCCACCAACTGCACCTTGCTGGGAGACCTCAACTCCCACCTTGAGAATCCACAAGACCCCAACACCACAACCCTCCTAGACAACCTCCACAATATAGGACTTCGACATATTGTGACAGAGCCAACACACTCTGCAGGACAGACCCTTGATCCCATCTTCACTACAGGAACCGCTGCTACATTCAGCCACACCACGGAGCTCCCATGGACAGATCACCGATGCATCCACTTCACCTTTAACTCACCCACCATCACCAGTCCCCAACCCCAGCCATCGCACAGAACCTGGACAAGAATAACCAACGATCAGCCCATCGCCACCCTCTCCATCGCTGCACCCACCATCGCACGCAACGAGGACCCAGCACAGCAGCACGCACCTTCCACAAGTGGATCACCGACTGCGCCAACACCATAGCCCTCCTCAAAAAGAACAACACCCACGCAAAGAGAGCCAGCTGGTTCACCCCCGAACTCTGGGAATCAAGACGCACCTGTCGCCGCCTTGAGAAAATCTGGAGAAACACTAAATCCCCATAAGCACACAGCAACTTCAAAGCCGCCACCACTGCACACCACCAACTCATCAGAAACACCAGAATGAAGGCTATCCAAGACAGGATCTCCTCACAAGCACACAACAGCAAGGAACTCTTCAACATCATCAAGGAGTTTGCCCATCCCAACAACCAGACAATGGAAATCCCACCCTCACAGGACCTATGTGACAGACTCAACACCTACATCCACCACAAAATCAAGACCATCTATGACAGTTTCAACAAGGACAACCCATTCACCGAACCCCCCCATCCAACAACCGATACCAACAAACCCATAATCTCCACCTGGACACCCCTCTCCATCAAAGATACATTGAAACCCATGAAGTCCATCCACTCCGTGGCCCTCACAGAACCATGTCCCCATCACGTCTTCAACAGAGCTGCAGACACCATCACCCCAAGCTCTGCCTCACCATCAACTGCTCACTAGCTGCCGCCACCTTCCCCAACGACTAGAAACACTCCAAGATCAAACCCCTCCTCAAGAAACCATTGGCTGACCTCACCGTCCTCAAAAAATTCAGGCCCATCTCCCTACTTCCATTTCCTGCGAAAGTCATAGAAAAAGCAGTCAACAGCCAACTCACCACGTTTTTAGAAAGCCACAACATCTTTGACATCTCCCAATCTGGATTCAGGTCAAACCACAGCACTGAAACAGCTCTCCTGTCCGCAACAGATGACATCCGCTCCCTACTGGACAATGGATTGACGGCGGCACTCATCCTACTTGACCTCTCGGCAGCGTTCGACACAGTCTCCCATCACACCCTGATAAGAAGACTCCATGAAGCCGGCATTAGAGACAAGGCCCTCGACTGGCTCCAGTCCTTTCTCTTTGGCAGAACGCAATAAGTTAGACTTGCCCCCCTTCCTCGCAGAACCCACACCCGCCACCTGCAGAGTGCCCCAAGGATCCTCCCTCAGCCCCTCACTGTTCAACGTCTACATGGCCCCCTAACCACAACCGTCAGATGACACCCAACACATCCTCTCCCTCTTCAACGAAACAGACAAGGCCAGACACAACTTCCATGAGGGCATGAAAGCAGTCGCCAACTGGATGAGAGATAGGTGCCTTCAACTCATCACAAACAAGACCGAGGTACTCATCCTGGGCCCCCAACCCAATGCATAGACAACTTCTGGTGGCCACCCACCCTCGCAAACACACCCACCCACCCCCGCCAGCCATGCCCGCAACCCCGGAATCATCCTGGACCCCAACCTCAGCATGAACCATCAGATCAATGCAGTCACCTCCACCTGCTTCCGCACCTTCCGCCTCTTACGCAAGACCTTCAAATGGATCCCCCTTGAGCATAGAAAGACTGTCACACACGCCCTCATCACCAGCAGACTAGACTAAGGCAATGCACTCTATGCCAGAATCAACAAAAAACTCACCCGCAAATTGCAAAACATCCAGAACGCTGCTGCCAGATTGATTCTCAACCTACCCCGACAGTGCCACATCTCACAACACATACGCACACTGCACTGGCTCCCTATTGAAAAAGAATCACTTTCAAAATCCTCACCTACACACACAAAGCCCTCCACAACACCGGACCTGCCTACCTTTACCAGCGACTCAACTTCCACGTACCCCACAGGACCCTACGCTCAGCCCAGCTCTGGAAAACCAGAACAGGAGGATGCTCCTTCTCCTACCTCACCGCCACCACCTGGAACACCCTATCCATCCACATCAGACAAACCATCTGCCTCCCCAGCTTCTCAACCTAACAAGTAAAGAGCGTGTGTGAATTGAAGCCAGACAGGCAGTATGAGCCTGTCCATATAAACACTATAAGTAAGGGAGAGGCAGCTTGGTAAAGGAGAAATGTCATGAAGGACTGTCCTAGCCAAGAAAAGTAAAGACAGTAAATTTGAATGCTCCAACTGAACAAACACGAGACTGAATCTGAGAGAAAACCAGCTGGACAAAGCAGACATTGCGGCTAAAAGAAACCAGAAGAGTACAGCAATGTGGGAATGTCTAGTCAGTGCAGAGTTTGAGCCACTGGAGAAAGAGTCTTTGTATCTGGAAAGTGTCAGTCTCTGAAGAGACCCACCTACTGCTAAGCCTGAGCCACTGAGAGGTCAAAGGACCTTATTCAAATTTGGTTTGTGTTTAGGTGCCATTGATGTCAATGTATTCTAAAATCGGTGGGTGTGGCATCTGCCACTTTTTGGCATAATTCCACCATCCACCCAATGCTAAATAAGAAATTGAAGCCTCTGTAGCCTACCAATCAACACTGAGTACCGCTGTGGTTCCAAACTGGGAGCCGCGGCTCCCTGGTGCGCCACCAAAACTAGCCAGGGGCGCCGCACACAGTCATCCAACAGATCAACAGACCAACAGATCAACTCATAGGATGGGCTTGCTGTTCTATTTATATTAATTTTAATGAAGAAGTCAATATCTCGTTATATTTATAAATAGATTGTGCATCACCCCTATAAAACATGGCTGTTGTAATTAAGGTCCTTGCTTTCTTTTAGTTGTCAAAAGGAACTGATTCTGACTGACACTGCACATTCTGCGATGCTGGAGAAGCATCAGAATTAACATGACAGTGCCTAATTACTCTCTAATTAGCCTGTCTGATACCACCTCCTTTACATATTTGTTTTTAACAGGAAGAAATAAAATAGTTTTTTAACCAGGTACCTATCTCTTCTAATTGAGGGCCGAGAGACACAAAATGCCATTACATAGATTATGTTTAAAATACATTTTTAGAGAGAGATATTCCTCCTAGGAAATAGTGTTGCGGCATCCCACACATAAAACCTCACTGGAGATTACCCCTTTAGACTGTCTTAATTCTTAATACAAGGGTGTCCAATGTAACTCTAGGAGGGACCTAAAAGAAAGCAAGGACCTTAATTACAACAGTCAGGTGTTTCTTTGGCATAGGAGTGTTAAACCACTTGGAATAGTGAATCTTGTGCAGACTTCCATGCCCACACAGTTATTTTCCATTCCGAGGGGGCCTAACTCATACCTGTGAGTTAATCTATCTTAGATGGGTACCCAGAAAACATGTAATTCTGCACAGGATTCGCTATTCCAAGTGGTTTAATGCTCCCTGTGAAGTAGCGCCTTCTTGCAGACCAAGGAGGGGGAGGAAGGGTGTCTTTGGAGAGTAAGAAAGGGAAAGGGAAGAATAGATTTGGCAGGGGAGAACACTCCATGCTCCCATCATGCTAAAGAAAACCTTTTTCAAGGACCAGGGAACTTGGCTCATTTGCTGTTGAAGCCAAAGCCTCTTTCTGATTTTACCATCCAGAATTACAAAAGATTGTGGGAACACTGGGCCAATCTTCATCAGGAGGAGCAGAAATCTGTTCCTCCTGATTCATAATCAGGGCTTTTACCTGCAACTTTGCGGAAGGAAATTTGCATTTCTTAATATATATTTCTGTATTCCAGCCAGAATAGATGCACTCCAATAGTTTCTACATAGGGTTTTAGTTTAAGTTCTACATGTGACTGACTTGATAGCTCTAGAATCAACAAAACAGAAACCCACTGCCAGGTGCACATACCTGTACAACTCTATTGAAAGGTTTTGGACTATGGCTGTCCTCTCAGTGCTAGATCAGAGAAATAACCACTCACCAACTTGTAGATCTCCAGTGCATGCGAGCACTCCTCCACAGGTAGTCGTGTCAGGGACTGCTGAAGTGGCTGTCCAAACTCAGGTAGACTGGCTACCTACAGGGAGAGCAGAGCATAAGTAGCAGGTAGATTTGACTTTCCTCTGACCCACAAATTAATAGGGGGTACTGCTAACACCACGTAAGTTGGCCACTAGTCATGTGTGGCAAATACCTTACAAACATATCATGACCTATACAACTCCTCAAATATGCATTACCTGCACACTGTACATTCCATCACATAATATTCATCAGCTACATTTACCCACAACTTTCCCCCATTTCTTAGGCCTAGTGCATCACTTGAAATATTACCTGTTGGCCACATGCTGCATTTATTCTCCAGTCTCTTCAAACAACAATTGTAGGAAATTTGCCTTTTCTGCATGGTCACCCCAGATTTTCTACCTTTTTTCTTGGCCATTTTGTATTGTGCTGGCTTTATGACTCTGCACTCTACCACTACTAAACAGTGGTAAAGTGCCTGTGTTTCCCCTTGCTGTACATCAGACCTTCCAATTTGGCCTATTTAACTTTCCTGTAAGTCCATTGTAAATGGTGCCTTACGTATGACTAATGATATGGAAAGTAGAATGTCTTATGTGAACTGCAGTGTGCATTTACACACAAATCTACATATATAACACAAATATATTTCTTTCAAGAGCACTGCCCTCTGCGTAGGCTGCATTTTAAATGTATTGTGATGACACAGGGCTGGGAAAACTGCCTTTGCCTTGTAGAAAAAGCATATTTTTATATATTCATGAGTCACCCCTAAAGAGTGCGTTGTAAGCCCACAGGGCAGGGTATTATTTTATAAAAAATATGGCACATTTTGGAGTAAAATAAATGCCAAAAGCTATTTCAATTGGTAGGCCTGACTAGACCTTTCTCTAATAGGTATAAGTAATTACTTTACACCTCCACTCAGGAAAGGGTTAAAAAATGCTTCATAGTTATTTCCTGTTTAGTTTGTAAAATGTGACTTAATGGCAAAGTCACATTTTTGATAACTTAAGCTGAAAAGCAAGTTTGGAAAATTAACTTTAGGCTGCCAAACACAGAACTGGCTTAAAGCTAGTTCTGCCACTCATCGCACCTCCAGAACTAAAATGCATACCCTTGGCTGAGGGACATAACAACCCTGGCTCAGAGGATAATGGTTTGCCTCTGGGGCAAGGAAAGGCCAAAGGGTATTCAATGCTAACCACTTAGATGGGAGTAACTATCTGGAAGAGGACAGGAACATTTGGGAGAACAAATGGCAGCCTTAGCAATTGCAGATGCTAGAGAGAGCTTCCCCGATTCATTCTCAGGACCTTCCCAGAAAATTAGGTTCCAACAACAGTAGAAGGAAAACAGTCTTGACCTTGTAAGGTAGGGGATAGGTCACAATGCTGAAGACAGGCCTGTCTGGGGGCAGCTGGGACCCGCCACCTTGAAACAGGGACTCTTGGGTAATTTTACAATAAAGCAAAGAAGAAATGTTGCAAAAAGAGGTGGGGGGACTGTGAGAAAATTGTTAGGACTGGGTGTCAGAATCCCTCCAGGCCCTGGAGGTATGCAGGATAAATTTGGTAACTTCATCACCACCCCCCCAAAACATTTCTTGGTCTTGGGAGACTCCATCTAAAGAAGAATTCTGACTACTGGATCCTGCTAGAAAAAGAGGACTGAACTGACACATGGACTCGAGGGCTCCTGAATCCTGTTGGCATCCACAAACTGGAACTCCTGATTCCAAGTGGCCCCAAGTGGTCCCAATTAACTAAAGAGGACTAGACCCTATAGGAGACCGGGCTGGAAAGATGCCTGGTACCACGAATCCTGCCATGAGGAGCTAGGGGCTGCGGGACTGACCAGAAAAAGCTCTCCCAGCAGCTGGGGACTATATATGAAGGCAAAAGATTTGACAATGACAAACTGCTGAGTGTATCCAACCTCCATTCTAGCACAGTCAGTCTCAAATTTCACATAGGCCCAGTCCACTGCAAACTGTTCTTTTTTTATACTGCTTAACGTTTTTATAGGTACATTTTGCCATAACACTTTAAAACCCATATCTCTGATTTCCCTTATTGTATTTTGATTATCTTGATGTCTTTTTGATTATTTAATGTTTCTATATTTTTTCAAAATTGCCTTGGAAATGTTGTTAGGTGGTGTTCTTTGGTTTAACATTTTTGGTACTGCTTGAACTTAGCATAAACTTCTCTGCTGCTTGTGCCATAGCCACCTGGGGTGTCCAACCCCTAGTTTTATCTAACAAAAATAGTATTATTGAGCTGGTAGGGCACACCTTCCCAAATAATTATCCCATTTTTGACAACATTCATTGTATACCCTGCATTTCTCTGGAGGAATCCTCTCATTAGTCATGTGTCCTCTGTATACATGTGTCCTCTGTATATTTATCTAGATATTGACTGGTATAATTATATAGGTTTTTGCAACACACTAGTTGTTGTCCTGCAATAAATTCAAAGTGTTAAATAATTTTTTAAGTAAAAAGTGAGTAACGGGGTTCTGAGTGATGCCCTAGACAACTCGAGCTATGCTGTCTTTGTCTAGTGGATGTTATTTAGGCTCTCTCTGGGAAAAACCTCCCTGTAATTTATTGATACCCATCTATTTTACATATTAAAGCTTCTTATTCTGAAAGACATTCTAAGTAGGGGTTGCCTCAGATACATCTGGTTCCAGTCCTAGCACCTTATCAGACGAACACGTGGAAGATGAATGGCCCAGCTGTCGTCAGAGAAGGCAGCAAGATTAAGATGAGTTACAGTACCCTCTAGAACATCTACCATAAGATTGTACATTTCTGCTCTAAATGTATTAAAACTGGAAAGTAGAGATGCTGTGTGAAACATTTTGGCTTGAAGGATGTTCCCACATCACAAAGAGACCACTGTGAACAAAGAAGAAGACCACAGCTGTGCTAAGTAGTTGTGGGCATAGTACTATTTGATAGGGAGTGTCCTGCTGGCTGATGGCTGTGCCTAAGTTGCATACGAGCTTATTGATCAAACGCTGGCCAAGGCATGGGCCACTAGCTTCATGAACCCCTAATGAGATTAACCAGACCTTGACTCAAAGGGCTTGTGAGATCAATAATTCAGAACATATTGTGGGTTGCATACTGGTTGAGATTTGTTACTAGGTGAAAAATGCCAAAGATCTTCTAACAGCATTGTGATGACTTCATTCTGCAATTGCAATGAAGGCATTAGACCTGTCAGACATAGAGTGGTCTTCCCCCAAACCCTCTGCCTGCTTGCCTCCATTTTTCTGGATTTTGCTTCTGTTGGCCTTAGGACTCTGGACAGTTTACCACTGCTAACCAGTGCTAAAGTGCTTGTGCTCACTCCCCTAAACATGGTTTGATTGGCATATACCTGATTGCCATATTTAATTTAGATGTAAATCTCTTGTACAGTGGTACACCATATACCATTGGCATGTAAATTGAATGCTACCAGTGGGCCTGCAGCACTTATTTTGGCACCCACTTAAGTAGCACCTTAAAATATGTTCCAGACCTATATTGCAGCCAGAATGCAGTGTCCCACTGACATGTCAACTTGTTAAACCCCTGTTTTATTACGTATAAGTCACCCGCAAGGTAGGCCCTAGGTAGCTCATAGGGCAGGGTAAGGTGTAATTAAAAGGCAGGCCATGTACTTTTAATTTGTACATGTCCTAGTAGAGAAAAACTCCCAAATTAGATCATCACTACTGGGAGACCTACCCCTCCCGTAGGATAACACTGGGGATTCCTCATTACATTTAATAAGCTGTAATTCCTAAACAAGAGGAGGTAGATATAGCATGTTTGATACCTGTGAATGGTAAAGTCGAATGTACCATTACAAGTTTGAAAATGCTGTCTTTAGAAATGTTTTAGAAACAACAATCGTTCAAGGAGGTAATATTCATATATAGCATAAATTAAGAAAGAGAAAAAAATTAAACTAAGAAATGGTGCTGAACACACAGGATTAAGCAAAAAAGCCAAGATTGTTATTGAATTGTGATTCTTTTCATAGCTTAATATAAAAACAAACAATAATGGCTCCACATATTACACTAAACAAACATATATGGCAATATATAGTGTAAACAAAAAATAACACAGGCAAAGGGTTTAAAAATCACCTAAATGGTCCACAAATAAGGAAACCCAACACAGTCAATGTTTTATTCCAATTTGCCAATGATGCATCAACCACATTTCAAACCTTGAAATTTAATGGGTCATCTTCATGATAAACAAAATTGGAGTACAAGAACAAGGATACTACTGGTCACAAAGCAAAACACGCTACTATCCACAGAACTTCTCAAAGGAATCTCTTCTAAAAATGAGCATCCAATCCTTGTAGCGTTTCAATCACTTGGAAAAGAAAGAGTGCTGAATCCAAGGGCCAAAAATCCTGATGTCTCTCTGAGACTTGTTCGGCAAGGAAATCCAACTAAGTTGGAGAATTATTATTTCAAGAAAGCGCAATATGGCTCTCCTGAAACCACCGCTGTAGAATTCACAGTCAGCATGGAAGCAGCTTAGGTTACAGGCTCTAGAGGACCTGGCCTGCAGCCTCCCATGTGTGCAAGTTTGGATGCTTATAGGGGGTTGGCTCCAGCCAGGCCATGTGGCCACCAACCACGTGAACGGCCAAAGGCCATGCGCGGCGGTGGTTGGATTAATGTATAGTAATAAAAATTACTAAATGTAAAAAAAACAAAGAATTTCACTGAAAAAAAAACAAAGGTTACACGGACATTATAGTTAGGAAATACATAAAAAAAAAAAACTGAAATTCACTGAAAAAAACGAAAGGTTAGAGGGATTATAACTCGCGCCCTTGCCATGCACTGCTAATTACCCCACAAATTACGGCACCCATGACATCTTTGATAATATCAATGTAATATTTGCAGTCAAAGTTTTTAGTAAAAAACTGTGCATGGCGGGTGTGCGAGTTACAGTTACCTCAGGGCACAAGTTACAGTTACTTGAGTTAACTCTAACTGTAACTGCTGAATTTCTATGGTTCTGTATGCTTGAAATGTGAGCCTATCTATAATGTCCCTCTAACGTTATATATATATATATTTATATTAATATATATATAGAGAGAGGGAGATTTTTTTTAAATATATATATATATATCA
This sequence comes from Pleurodeles waltl, assembly GCF_031143425.1. Lineage (NCBI taxonomy): Eukaryota > Metazoa > Chordata > Amphibia > Caudata > Salamandridae > Pleurodeles > Pleurodeles waltl. The sequence goes on along the minus strand of NC_090446.1, from coordinate 1,132,607,793 downwards.
AACGGCGGTCACCAGTAGGTAGTTATAGTTAGGACCATGTTTCCATAGAAAAAGTATTTTTGGCACTATTTGACGAATATTCATGAAATTTTCCAAAAGAGTGCCCCGATGATTCTTGTTGTGCATGGAAAGTTTTGGGGTGATCCATCAATCAGGGTCTGAGAAAAAGGCGGGGTCAAAAAAGTTGTGTTTCCCATGTTAATTTCCATAGGACCTTTAAACACGACTACAGAACGAACCACTGGACAGAATGACACAAAAGTTTTCAAAAAGGTAACTTTTGGTACGCGGATCATGCTTTTGCTTATTTGGTGTAAATCCGTTCAGTAGTTTTTGAGATATTAAAAGGGAAACCACATTTGTTTATCTGGGCAGGACCTACGCACAGATATCATGGTGAGATCTGATTGCCTCACAGCACTTCAACCAGGAATTGCTGGCAGCCGTCTTGGGACCAATATATATGATAGCACCCCATTGAAATGCATTGTAGTGAATGGCAGGTTTTGAGGGACACAAAAAGGAGAACCTATAAAGGGTGATAGCAACTTTTTGTTATAATATAAATCATTTGTTGATGGTACCATGCTAATTTTAGGAATTGTAGTGTGTTTTAAGGTGACTTTACCCTGCTGGGATTTCATGCATCATGTTTGAGGGAAACCTGTTTTATCAAGACTTTCCCATAGAGGTTAGGGAAGGTGATCCAGAAGCTAAAATGAGATCATATTTTCTATAAATTCACTTGTGTGTCTGGGCCTAGTGCCCGCGTCAGGATCACCCCAGGGTCATAAGTAGTCCTCAAGCAAAGACTACCGTTGACCCCTGTGTGATCCATTCCTGTCGTGGGCACTAGGCCCGGGCACACCAGTGGAGTAGCGTTTTTGGGGACAAGTTGGGGGACCCTGGGTGGTAGGAAGTTTGTGGATCACTGCACATTCATATAGTTTACGTTACAGAAATGAAAGGAAAAATTGTGTTTTTATTGAATGTTTCACATTTGCAAGGTATTCTGGGAAAGAAAACTTTGGGGGATCCAGACAAGCGATACCTCCCTGGACTCCCCTTGATGTCTATTCTTCAGAAATGTCTGGGTTTAATAGGGTTCCCTACATGGTTGCCGATTCCAGGACTGAGTAGAACACCCACTATTGTTATAATTGCCACAATACATTTTGGGCCCTTCCCTGACGTAGGCATTTGGCCCACCCACGCAAGTGAGGCACCTTTCTTTCCTGGAGACTTGTGGGAATGTTTGATGGTAGGAAATTTGTGACAGCCTGCAGATTCCAGAACTTTCCATCACAAAAATGTGAGGAAATTGTGTTTTTCAGTCAACATTTTAGGTTTGGAAGGGATTCAGGGTAAGAAAAAACGTGGTGTGAGCCACACCAGTCAGTTCACCCTGGCTATCCCTAGGTGTCTAGTTTTCAAAGATGTATAGGTTGGCTAGGTTTCCATAGGTGCCAGCTGAGCTAGGGTATAAAATCTTGAGCTACCCAAAATTTGATACATTCATGTTGCGTTTTGTGATGTTTCCTGTCGCAGGCACTAGGTATACCCACACAAGTGAAGTACCATTTTTATCAGGAGACCTGGGGAAATGCCGGGTTGAATGAAGTTTGTGGCTCCTCACAGATTCCAGAATTTTCCATCACAGAAATATGAGGAAAATGTGTTTTTTTAGTCAACATTTGAGGTTTGTAAAGGATTCTGGGTAAGAAAAAAATGTGATGTAAGCCAGTGGTTCCCAACCTTTTGACTTCTGTGGACCCCCATTTTATCAATACTGGAGCCCGGGGACCCCCACTGAATCATTATTGGAATCCGGGGACCCCCACTGAGTCATTACTGATAGTTGGAACCTAATATTATTACATTTTCTAAGCAGTCGCAGACCCCCTGAGGAGGCTTCGCGGACCCCCAGGGGTCCCCGGCCCACAGGTTGGGAACCACTGATGTAAGCTACGCAAGTCAGCCCACCCTGAATAACCCTAGGTATCTAGTTTTCAAAAATTTATAAGTTGGCTAGGTTTCCATAGGTGCCAGCTGAGCTACGGTCAAAAATCTTGAGCTACCCACTTTTGGAAAAAAGGGACCAGTGTTCGGGGGAAAAATGTGATGTGTCCATGTTGCGTTTTGTGACGTTTCCTGTCGTAGGCACTAGGTCTACCCACACAACGGAGTTACCAATTTTATCGGGAGACCTGGGGGAATGCGGGGTTGAAGGAAGTTTGTAGCTACCCACAGATACCAGAACTTTCCATCACAGAAAAGTAAGGAAAATGTGTTTTTTTTGTCAAAGTTTGAGGTTTGCAAGGGATTCTGGGTAAAAAAAAATGTGGTGCGAGCCATGCAAGTCAGCCAACCCTTAATAACCTAGGTGTCTAGTTAATGTACAGGTTGGCTACATTTCCCTAAGTGCCAGCTGAGCTAGAGTCTAAATCTCGAGCTACCCACATTGGAAAAAAGGACCAGTTTTCGGTGGAAAAATGTGATGAGTCCATGTTGCATTTTGGGACGTTTCCTGTTGCAGGTACTAGGTCTATCCACACAAGTGAGGTACCATTCTTATCGGAAAACCTGGTGGAATGCCAGGTGGAAGACGTTTGTGATTCCCCATAGATTCCAGAACTTTCCATCACAGAAATTTGAGGAAAGTGTATTTTTTTGGTCAACATCTGAGGTTTGAAAGGTTTATGAGTAAGACAAAATGAGGTGTGAGCCACACAAGTCAGCACACCCAGGATAACCCTAGGTGTCTAGCTTTAAAAAATGTACAGGTTGGCTACGTTTCCCTAGGTGCTGTCTGGGCTAGGGTCTAAAATCTCAAGCTACCCATACTGGGGAAAAAGACCAGTTTTTGGTGGAAAATTGCGCTGCGTCCATGTTGAGCTTTGGGATGTTTCCTGTTGCTGGCACTAGGCCTACTCACACAAGTGAGGTACCATTTTTATCAAGAGACTTGTGGGAGCATAGAATAGTTGAACATTTGTTATAACCTATTGGATTTTGCTGCATTTGTGCCTTTCAAATGAAAGCCAGTGTATAAGAAAGAAAACATTTTGAAACATACCCTACAAACCATACACTAGGATGGGTACCCACAAATTCAGAGATGTAGAAATGACCAACTAAACTCTATATCTTGTGCCCATTTCAGAAACACATAAGTTTCCTTGATACCCTCCTTTCACTCTGCCTATTTCACTATAAGAATTGAGCTATACTTTGTATTCAATATAAAAAAACAGAGTATGGTGCACCTCAGTTGATGGCTCTGGGTACCTTGAGTTCTTGGAGAACCTACAAACCCTATACGTCCCTGCAACCAGAAGGGTCTAGCAGATGTAAAAGCATATTGCTTTTGCCAATCGGCCATTGTGACAAAAAGCTACAGATTAAAATGTTGCCACAAATGCCTGTTATTTCCTACTCATTTTTAATATTTCTTTATTTCAACAGGTATTCTCCTTTGCAAAACCTTGAGGGATCCATATGTATATGACCCCTTGCTGAATTAGGAATTTTGTCTACTTTTCAAAAAATCTATAGCTTTTCTTGATCGCCCATGGGTTTCACACTGGTTTCCACCACAAACTGGAAGTCGGTTGAAAGCCCAAAAAATAGGGAAAATAGGCTACCTCTTAGAAAAATGCCAAAACTGTGGTACAAAAGTAGGTTTTTGGATTCAACTCTGCATGTTTCTGAAAGCTGGGAAGATGGTGACTTTAGCACATTAAACCATTTGTGGATGCCATATTTGGGGGAAAAAACAGACCCTTTTATCTGGATCACGTTTTGCATATTTTTCTTTAAAAAATTAAAATTTTGCTATATTTTGGTGTCCTCCAGGGGAATCTACATACAATTCCCAGGATGTTTGGAAAAGAACACAGGACGCAAGTTTGGCATGGATACCTTATGTGGAAAAAAAGTTATGGAGCCCTAAGCGCAAACTACCCCAGATAGCCAAAAAAGGGCTCAGCCTTTCAGAAAGGCCCAGCAGCTAAGGGATTAAAACAAGTTCAGGGTTGCTTTTAGCTTCCAGTGGAATCTTACAAAAAAAAAGAGACCTTGTACTGATAATGGTCTTCTGCAAGATCTATTTTTTAATGTACTTACAAGAATATTGTGGAGTGACATTTTATCTCATTGCACAATGAAAACGTTACTTACCTTCGGTAATGCCTTATCTGGTAGAGACACAGACTAGCCATAGATCCCTTAACTTAGAATTCTCCCCAGGCGCCAGACTGGATCCGGAAAACATTTTCAGCAGCTCCTCTGCGTGTTGGTAGAGGGCGCCATGCAACTCCGTATCGACGCCTTCCACCGGATATGACAGCGACAGAGTCCATATAATCCCTCATCGACGCGCTAACGTCAGTTTCTTCTGTGACCAGAATCCGCGCAACAATGCAAAGCCACCATAGAAACTGTCAATGGAACAGTGTGCCAAAAAGAGAAAAAGATGTAATTGTAAATTACCACCACTGAATGGAAATGCTTGGTAGGATGAGACCAAGCAAGGGATAGTGAGGTACAATAAAGTAGTTTGCAGAACAGGGAGGATGGGTGGGCCGGTAAGGAATCTGCTGCTAGTCTGTGTCTCTACCAGATAAGGTGTTACAGAAGGTAAGTAACTTGTTCATCTGATAGAGACAACTAGTCGCAGATTCCTTACCTTAGAATAGATACCAAAGCAATATAAACACAGGAGGCCGGTCTGCAAACACATCCCACCCAATCCTTACAAATAAGTTATCGATCTAACTGAAGGTGGAGTAAACTGGCACAATTAGAGACAAAGGTGAGAAAGAATATTCAATCCACCAGAAGAGTAGTGGAAGACCACAAAACATTGCAAGAAGTCATGGAATGTCATGGGGAGAGGACCATATGACAACGAATAAGGGATCTATCGTAAACAACATTCAAGAGGAAAATAAACATGTATAGTCCTAAGGTAGGAGCTGTACCGGTAAAAGGGCTAAGGACCAAGGTGCAAGACCACCTAAAAAATCACTGAGACAATTGGGAGGGAACACCCAAGGAAGGGCCACAGAGGATATGTAAAGAAGAGGAGCGATGCCTACATGCCGCCTCAGCAGGATGCATAGGCAAAACCAGCAATAAATAAAAAGTCAACACTGGTAGGAAGAAGTATGTCGAAAAATAGATGGCACTTCTCCAGGTACACCAACGGAGGAGCTGTCGAGAAGTGTAACATAACCTTAATGCATATAAAAAGGGATGAAAAGAGACACAAGGCAAAAAGGAATGCTAACGGACAAAAACCCAATAGAAGCTGGCAGAACAACCTGCCTATAGGAACAAAAGAAACCTTATGGAATATGAAACAAGGTCAACACCAGGCGGGAAATCATAAAAGGAGGCGACGCCAACCATAGACGGTCAAGATAATGGCAACGAGTCGTCCAGCAGATGGAAAGAGTCGCTGAAGGAAGAACCATAGGAAAAAGTAAAGGTGACGTTGACTCCCAGAATGTGATCTGAACAGTGGACCTGCATGGGGTGCCAGATCAAAGCAATAGGATATACCAGAGACTACCGCTCTGAGCAACACAAATATGGCCAGAGAAAAAAAATGGCCACCAAAAGGAAGAGACATAAATACCGTTATGTAGCCGACAGGGAAGGATTAAGCAAGTTATAGGAGACAGGATGAAGCAAGTGCTAGGACAGGATTAAGCAAATGCTAGGACAGGAACCCGTGCACTAAATGCTGGAACATAGTGGAGAAAACACAACAATGGTACACAAAAAGAAATGGAAGGGATAGAAACAACCTGAGTAGACAGGGCTAACAGTCTTTATTAAAGACAAGAACCCATACTCAGAGAAAAGAAGCCCCGAACCTTCGCAGAACAGGGCAGGGGGAAGAAAGGTGTAAGCATCCTGACATCGTTCTATAACTGGAGCATCAAGGTAAGAAAATACCTTTTATAAATAACTATACAGGGAGTGCAGAATTATTAGGCAAATTAGTATTTTGACCACATCATCCTCTTTATGCATGTTGTCTTACTCCAAGCTGCATAGGCTCGAAAGCCTACTACCAATTAAGCATATTAGGTGATGTGCATCTCTGTAATGAGAAGGGGTGTGGTCTAATGACATCAACACCCTATATCAGGTGTGCATAATTATTAGGCAACTTCCTTTCCTTTGGCAAAATGGGTCAAAAGAAGGACTTGACAGGCTCAGAAAAGTCAAAAATAGTGAGATATCTTGCAGAGGGATGCAGCACTCTTAAAATTGCAAAGCTTCTGAAGCGTGATCATCGAACAATCAAGCGTTTCATTCAAAATAGTCAACAGGGTCGCAAGAAGCGTGTGGAAAAACCAAGGCGCAAAATAACTGCCCATGAACTGAGAAAAGTCAAGCGTGCAGCTGCCACGATGCCACTTGCCACCAGTTTGGCCATATTTCAGAGCTGCAACATCACTGGAGTGCCCAAAAGCACAAGGTGTGCAATACTCAGAGACATGGCCAAGGTAAGAAAGGCTGAAAGACGACCACCACTGAACAAGACACACAAGCTGAAACGTCAAGACTGGGCCAAGAAATATCTCAAGACTGATTTTTCTAAGGTTTTATGGACTGATGAAATGAGAGTGAGTCTTGATGGGCCAGATGGATGGGCCCGTGGCTGGATTGGTAAAGGGCAGAGAGCTCCAGTCCGACTCAGACGCCAGCAAGGTGGAGGTGGAGTACTGGTTTGGGCTGGTATCATCAAAGATGAGCTTGTGGGGCCTTTTCGGGTTGAGGATGGAGTCAAGCTCAACTTCCAGTCGTACTGCCAGTTCCTGGAAGACACCTTCTTCAAGCAGTGGTACAGGAAGAAGTCTGCATCCTTCAAGAAAAACATGGTTTTCATGCAGGACAATGCTCCATCACACGCGTCCAAGTACTCCACAGCGTGGCTGGCAAGAAAGGGTATAAAAGAAGGAAATCTAATGACATGGCCTCCTTGTTCACCTGATCTGAACCCCATTGAGAACCTGTGGTCCATCATCAAATGTGAGATTTACAAGGAGGGAAAACAGTACACCTCTCTGAACAGTGTCTGGGAGGCTGTGGTTGCTGCTGCACGCAATGTTGATGGTGAACAGATCAAAACACTGACAGAATCCATGGATGGCAGGCTTTTGAGTGTCCTTGCAAAGAAAGGTGGCTATATTGGTCACTGATTTGTTTTTGTTTTGTTTTTTAATGTCAGAAATGTATATTTGTGAATGTTGAGATGTTATATTGGTTTCACTGGTAATAATAAATAATTGAAATGGGTATATATTTTTTTTTGTTAAGTTGCCTAATAATTATGCACAGTAATAGTCACCTGCACACACAGATATCCCCCTAACATAGCTAAAACTAAAAACAAACTAAAAACTACTTCCAAAAATATTCAGCTTTGATATTAATGAGTTTTTTGGGTTCATTGAGAACATGGTTGTTGTTCAATAATAAGATTAATCCTCAAAAATACAACTTGCCTAATAATTCTGCACTCCCTGTACATATATAGCTATATATATGTGTACAAAGGAAGTTTTATGCACACCCAAAGGATATAGTGAACTGCACCCAGGATCAGACAAAACAGTAAGGAGGAGGGCTATTATGTCCATGAAAAGGACAAAGACTGTGGCACATGGCTAAAAAAAACATGTGGGCCAATACACAAAGAGGATATAGCAGACCATGAGAAAGTTAGAAACAGAATAGGTGCACCATAAGGGCAACATAGTGTTCCCACTGTAAAGTAGCAAACCAGAAAAGACGTATCAATAAGGAATAAAAAGGAACACTTCCAATGGAAGATGTACCATGGATTTGAAAGCAGAACACCTCCTTGCAACAAATGGGAGAGGACAGGACCAAAAACAGAGGTGGGCCCACCAGAAAAATTGGGGGAGAAGACCGGAGATACCAGTAGGGTCCTTTCACATACAAGGAACTATATATATGTTAACTTCCAAAAGAAGCACCTAACAAGGTCCCTATTGGGAACAGCCAACATAAAAAAAATCTAAAAGTCTCCAGCAAGTGCTTCTAAGAGCAGGAAAAACAACTCTCACGAGGAGGAATCCTGTAGACGGTAAATCTCTTAGGCGAAACGTCCATAAGCAGAGACAACAGAAAAACCCTCTCTAAGAGGAATGAGACCAAAACAGGGTCACTAGAAATAATGGAATATGTCCACGACAAATTGAAAAAGAATGCACACCTGCAGACACAGGAACACAAACTAGGGCACTGGGTAGTTGGAATATAATAACAAAGAAAAGGCACCTGCAAGGAGCAGGAACACCACACCGAATGTTGTACTGGTAGCAAGAAGCACACTGCCTGTAAGGGTGGTAGAAAGAAGCAATAGGGAAATAGAACAGCCACTTAACAAAGGAAAGAAACCAATACAGATTTGGATGATCCTCCTGTACCACCAGGAGGCCTCAAGACTGAGTACCACCGTAAGCGTCTCTAAAGTGGCATAAAGCTGTGTCGGCATGTGCACCAAAAAGTGCTGTCAAAAGGCATGTCAAGTAAAGATGTTTCCACAGCGTCCGAAAAATTTGAAGGATGCAACCATGCCCGCCAACGCAGAGCCACTGAATAGGCCAAAACACTTCCAACAGAATCAGTGGTATCCATACCACATCTGATATTAATCTTGGCAGATTGCTGACAATTCCGTACCATTCCTAGCTTCCTCAGGTAGAGAAGGCAAAATGCGCTCCACTGAGTCACACAAGACATGGGAGAAGCGAGCAAGGACACAAGAAGTGTTGATCGAACGCAGGGCAGAGCTAGATGAAGCGAAAATCCGCCTACCAGAACTGTCCGGCTGTCTGGCCTCTCGCTCTGGAGGGACAGGAGGGACATGAGTAAGACTGATGCAGCTAAAACAGTTTGCACCACAAAGCTTTGAGCAGTCGGATGCCGCTGGAAGGAAGATGGATCCTCTGTAGCTGTACTGTGTCTATGTGCAATAGAGCATTCCACATGGCTGGGCCCAAACCGCCAAGAGGATATAATAAAAAGCTTCACAATAAGGAAGGACCATCTCTACAGAAGACCGGTCAGGATGTAAGACATCAAGTAAAGGGTCCGTGGACAATTGAACAGTAGGAAGTTGTAAGTGCAACACTTCCAAAACACACTTTAACATGTCTGCTAGAGAAGAACTTGCTTCTGAAGCCAACCCGGGGTATGGCAGGAGGCTGGAAGACGGGGAGGGGTCCAGGCCACTAGCTTTGCCCAAGTCAAATAACCAATTAGAATGTGGAAGCGGAATGGTGTCGGAAATGGGAGGCAGACAATCAAAACCTTGCTCCTCCGATTGAGGAACTGGAGGGTGGGCCCCAGAAGACATAGGGCAAGAATCTGAAATAGCCGAATCCATTGGCACTACATCTGGCGTCAGGGTCAATGTTGACCAATGTCGAGAGCGTGAGACCTCGACATCAGAAAGTTCATCAATCGACTCCGGTGAGACAATAATGGGGGCGTCGAGCGAAGTCGAGGGCACCACACCAGAGATGGCAAGGCAGAACTTGACAGTGACAATGGACCTGGTAGAGAAGAATCAGGAGTGGAAATTGGAAGCCTTGGGAGGCCGTGCACTAATGCCGAAACAACTCAGGAGAGAAAGTCGGGGGGCTGACAAGCACCAAGGATGAAGCTGCCGGTGAAGATCCTGCCAGGGCACCCTCCACCTTCTTAGGGGCCTAAGGTGCTCCAGAGGGAGGGGTGACTCAAAAATGGCATGCAGGGATGAATAATAGTCCTGCATTGGGTTGAGAGTTGCCCCGGGAGACGCAGGGCAGACTCCTATGTGGAGTCGTCCTCAGAAGAATGGGAGGAGCCGCATGGAGGCCAGAGGAGGACGCAACTTCGACCACGGACGACACTTACCTTGAGGCGTCGATGGAGCCACAAGCAAACGACTCAGAGCGTTCACACAGAAGAGCTTTGGAAGAAGAAGGGCTCAGACACCTACGGGAGTCTTGGGAAGACTGCTACAAGCCCGCCACCAGGAGCTTCATTTGCCGCTCCCTCAACGCTTTTGGCCTCAAATGTTGACGGGCGTCGCAATCGTTGGTGTCGCGATGGATGCCCAAGCACCACATACAGGCAGAAAGGGGGTCCGTGACTGGCATCTGTCGAGCACAGGACCCCACAGGCTTTAAAGCCAGGAGACATACACACTAATCCATCTGATAGAATCATTGAAAATGGGAGGCCAAATGGCCAGAGGAACCACTTCTCCAGATCCACATTGTAGCGTGGGAAAGACAAAACTGATGTCAGTGCCTCGGAGGAGGGATTATATGGACTCTGCTGATGTCATGTCTAGTGGACGATGTCAATATGGAGTCACATGCCGTCCTCTACCGACGCGCAGAGGCAGTGCTGAAAATTATTTCTGGATCCAGTTTGGTGCCTGGGGAGAATTCTAAGGTAAGGAATCTGAGGCTAGTTGTCTCTATGAGATTGTAACCCTTTCTACCCTGGGTTCACTACTGCATGAAAACTGAAAAGCAAAACATCAGGCATCAACATGCAGTGAACCCGTTTTATTGGTCCACGCACACCCTCCACTTGAAATCTGCAAGGCAGGGACATACAAGATATGAAGTAAGTGGTCTGCGATTCTATTACTAAGGGCCTGATTTACAGAGCCTTTTTATGCAATAAACAAATTTACCTCTGAAAATTCCTCCAATTACCCCTCTTAAGTATTCACACAAGTTGTGGTGTAAGCATAACTACATGTAATCATATGTAATTGTATGCCACGTCTGTGGCAATTATACCCCACACGTCATTGAGAGAGGACAGATCAACATGTGGTTTGCATAGGGAGCTTGTGGACTGTGAACATTCACAAACTCTTATTGGACCCTTTCCTACCCTTGGACACTAGTGAATATTGGCACCAGCAAGTGGGTGGTATAAATTCGCTTCCATAGTGGCAAGGGGAACAGATTACACCCCCAAACTTCTTGATGGTGCAGGGGAAGGAGTTTCCCCACAGAGGAAGTATTTTCCCCTTGGAAAAATATGTGGGATTACACAGCTGGTTTACTAAGACTCCAAATATATCAATATGAGAGAGTAAAACATGATCCCAGGGACCCTTTGATAGCTCTTCAGCTGCTTGTAATTAGATCACAGACTTGGAGCCACGCACTTTATTCAGTGAGTCACATACACAGGCTTGGAGCCCAGCTCTTCTTTTATAGAGATACATAGACTCTTCTCTGCTGGGAATGCAACACAAAAAAAATCACATTACAGCAAAGCTGCTTGGTGATTAGTCATGTAACTGTGGATGTTTAGGTGCAAGTTTCCGAGCCAATTGAAGTAGCAGTAAAGAAGCCAAGGACAGTAGCGACTGGAGATGGTGCAGAAACAGGTGGGTGTTACACTTGCTGTGTAGGGTAGCAGTAGTGTATTCACAATAAATGTTTGCATTTGTGGGCACCTCTCTGCACGTGTGTGAGTATTTGAAACAGTGTCAATTACAAGCAGACAATGAACTTCTATTTGGGCATCTGGTGCCATGATACAATGATCATACTGGCATAATGAAGCCTTTTTATGGCATAAAGTCTGCTTCGTTCGCTTAATGAAGCCTCCTGCATTAAGGTGATGCTTCTTGACATATTTTGGGCACCCTTGACTTATTGGTGGCTGCCCTTGGCATAATGGGGACCATGCCTGACTTACTTTGGGCATTCAGACATAGCATAATGATTGACTTGGCGTGCAAGTGCCAATGCTTGGCATCCTTGTCTTAACTGTGGTAACCAATGGCATATTGTTGGCCAATCCTGGCCTAGTTGTGAAGTTCTTAAAACATTGTCTTCATCCTTGGCATTATAGTGCCATGCCTTGGCACAATGATGACCTTGACATAGTGGAAGCAATCATTCTTATATTGTGGGCACCTTGGCATGAAGATTGCCATAGGTTGCATTTTTGGCATAGTGTGGCTACTTGTGATGGTAATACATCAGCACTTAAGGCAGAATGTGTGCATGGAGGGTGGTTGTATATGTGAATACTTGATGGAAATTATAAACTGATGTTTAAGGAACAAACGTATATATGAGAAACAGGAAACCTATTATTTCAGAGAAAAATAAATTATGTCTATTTCTGTTTTAAAAAATGACACACTTTCTTTTATCTGAAACGAAAAATATTTAATGATAAAATGTTTGCATTTTCATAACTGATAAGCTGCTACATTGTCACTACTGTACTTTTGTTTCATGTGGTCAGTATAGTAGCATTGGTAATATTTGTTAGAAGGTTAAAATGAGTTCCACTAAGCAGACACAGCTCTCATTTAAAGACAATACTCCTGCAACAGAATATGTGTCAGGGTCATTACCTGGAAATGATCGACGATCAATAGGTAAAACTGTGTGGCCTTCTCTGTAAGCTGGCTAGCTCAATGTCATTTAGTGCAAAGAGCTTCTGGACACCTTTCTTAGCCACATCTCCAGTTGTTTGTTGAAGTAACTGGGCTTATGGAAGAAACTATAAGGAGACCAAAACCTCAGAAGATAGGCAGGTGCCAGCCACCAGTCTTTATTATGGACAAGGACATATGGCCGTCTTTCTTTGTCTTGTGAAGCAATGGGACTGCACAAGATGGAACACAGGGTGCAGATATAGTTGAGATAACCCTTATCTGCATATCCTCTAACAGATGTAATATTGCAGATGTGGCCTCTTGGATACTTGTGGAGGTGTTTTAGAGGGTGGATAAAATAAAAAAGGTTATGTTATGTGGTTTTGTAGAGCATGCTTATCACCTCAGGGGTATCCATGTGCTGGAGGTTGGTGAGTAGGCAATCAGGCTCCTAGTTGAATAGAAGGGATGGGGAGGTCCTGATGTGGCGTGGAAGGTCGTTCTAGCATTAGGTGGCGATATAGGAAAAGAAGTGTCCTCCCGGGTTGCTCCTGTGGATGCGGGGTATTTGCATGAGGTGGAGGGATGCTGAGTGCAGTTGCCTGGTGGACTGATGTAAGTTGAGGTGGTGGTGGAAGTAGGCAGGTCTGACATTGTGGAGGGGTTTGTATGCGTTGTATGCGTTGGTGATCAGTATGAATTGGCATCACTTCTCGATTGGTACGCAGTGTAGCTCTCTGAGGTTGGGCGTGATGTGTGTGTTGCATGGACTGTTGAGGAGGAGTCTGCCTGTGGTGTTCTGGGTGGCTTGGAGTCTTTGTGTGAGTTGATTTGTGATGCCAGAGTAGAGTGTGTTGCCATAGTCTAGTCTGCTGGTTATGAGGGCCTCTGTGACCGTATGTATGGTGTCAGTGGGGAGCCAATGGAAAATGTTGTGGAGCATAAGAAGGAGGAAGAAGCATGATGGGGTGACGGCGCTCACTTGTTTGATCATTGTTAATTTGTCATCCATGATGATGCTGAGGTTTCATGTGAGGGAAGAGGAGGGGAGGTTTCAGTTCTGTTGTCCACCGGGAGGAGTCCCATGGAGAGCTCTTGTTACCAAAGATCAGTACTTCAGTTTTATCTGTGCTGAGCTACAGGCAGTTCTGTTTCATCCAGTTTGCTACATTAGACATGCAGGTTTTAAAGTTGGACCAGGTGGTGTGGATGTTGTAAGTGAGGGAGAGGATATGCTGGGTGTCATCCACGTAGGATGTGATGATGATTCTGTGGGATCTTATGACATGGGTGAGAGGCACCATGTAGACGATGAAGAGGGCTGTGCTCAGCAACGATCCTTGAGGGGCACCGCAGATGACATTCTTGGCTACGGAAGTGTAGGGCGGCAGCCTGGCTCACTGGTTCCTGTTGGACAGGAAAGAGGCCAGTCACCTCAGGGTCGCGCCATATATTTCAGAGTTGTTGAATCTTGTGATGAGGGTGCTGCAGGAGATGGTGTCAAAGACTGCAGAGAGGTGGAGTATTATGAGTGCTGCAGTTTCCCCTTTGTCCATGATGGTCTGAAAGTCATCAGTTGCTGGGATGTCCGTGCTGTGAGTGTTGCAGAATCCAACTGCAAGATGTCTAGTAGATGGTGTTGTTCCAGATGGTTGGAGATTTGATTGTTGATAGCTTTCTCCATGACTTTGGATGGGAAGGGCAGGAGTGAGATGGGCCTGTAGTTGGTGAGCTCTGATTACTGCGTGCTTTCAGTTGTCCAAGAAGGTTCCACTTTAGAGGGAGATGCTGATGATGGTGGTGAGGCGAGAGCTGATCAGAGTCCCTCCTAGGTTGAAGATATGGTGAGGGTGGGGGGCGGTGAAGACCCCGGAATGGATTATTCTTATGAATTTGATGGTGTCTTGTGAGGTGAGGGGTATCCAGTTTGTGATCCAGCTGTCTGATTTAGAGGTTGTGGGCAGCTAATTTATGAGGTCTTGTGTCTTGTGTTGGGGGCTGAAGTTGCTGTAGATGTTGAGGATTTTGTTTTGGAAGAAATCAGAAAGGATGTCATAAAGGTCTTGTGAAGGGGTGATGTATTTCCTGAGCATGGACTTGTAAGTGTTTCTTGTAGTGGTGTCCTGACTGGTTCTCTATTTTCTCTACAGCTTTTTGCAGAGTTGTTTGGAGTTTCTGAGGCTTTTGGTGTACCAGCTGGCCTAGGTGCTGGTTTCTCAGTTTCAGGCATTGATCATGGAAGCCAGGGTGTCTGCGCTGACAGTGATCCAGTTGCTGAGGGCTTTGATGATGGGATGCAGGTCACCAAAGAGGTGTGGTTGGTGGGCAGTGGGGGATTGGAGAGCATTGGTGAAGAAGTGGACGATGGAGTGGTCTGTCCAGGTGGGCAGAGTGAGATGGCTGAACTTGACCTGGTCACCAGGCTATGAGGATGAGGTCGAGGGTGTGACCTACATTGCGGGTGGGGCCGTGGATTATCTGGGTAAGTCCAGGATCTCAAGGCTCTCGAGTAGGGCTGTGGAGTTAGGGTCTTTGTGGTCTTCGAGATGACGGCATTTGGTCGGACCAGGGTCTGTGGTGCTGGGTGTGGTCCAGGTACAGACAGGCATGCATTTGGTATTTCAGCAGATGTGCAGCAGCTGACATTAGGTAGGTCCTGGGAGAGGGGGAAATGTGTGGGGTTGTGGCAAGGGAAGCACAGGGCGCAGGAGATGGGAGAAGGCACACAGGTAAGGATCGGGGAGGCAGGAAAGCACAGGTGGGGGAAATGAGAAAGTGCAGGAGAATGGGCACAAAGGAAAAGTGGGGTACAAAGGAGGAAAACGCAGGGCAGGAAGAGGCACAAAGTAGAAAAAAGCGGGGTACAAAGAGTGAAAAGGAAATTGGAAAAAGGGTACAAAGGCCCAAGACTGAAAGTGGAAAGTGGAAAATGGGCACAAAGAGTCCCAAGAGTGAAAGTGGAAAAAATTCACAAACAGGCCCTAGAGAAGGAGGGTAAAGTGGACAAACAGAGGCAAAAAGAGTGAAAGTGGAAAATGGGAAATAGGCACAAAGAGACCCAACCAAGAGAGTAGAAAGTGGGCACAAGGAGCTAGAAAAGGATGAAGAGAAGGGCGAGAGGAAGGAGCAGAGAACGAGAGAGAAGGAGTGCAAGAATGAGACCGGGCCCCAAGGCAGCGAGATCGGTAAGTTGGAGCTTGGGCCTGGGCTCCAGCTGCTCAGCCACCATTAAGTAGGTCCTTAGGGTGGGGGAGGGAGAAGAGGGCAGAGCTAGGGAAGGGTGGTAGGCAAGAGAAGGCACACAGGTAGGGAGTGGGGGAAGGTAGGAAAGCACTGGAGTGGGGGAAGGGGAGGCAACAGAAAGGAAAGCGCAGGAGAATCAATCAACCAGTAATTTCTAAAGCACAGCTAATCACCCGTAGGGTCTCAAGGCGATGTTTGTGAGCATGCTTTTCAATTGAAAAGTCAGGTCTTGAGGTCCTTTCTGAACTGCTTCAGTGATGCAGTCTGTCTGATTTTGAGAAGCAGCATGTTCCATGTCCGGGCTGTGAGGTAGGAAGATTACCTTCCTCCTGCTGTTGTTTTCTGGATCTTGGGAACGGCTGCGAGAGTGAGATGAGAGGAGCAGAGTTGTCTTTTGGGTATGTAGAAGGCGAGAAAGTGGTTGAGGTACGCTAGTCCTATGTTGTGTAGAACAGGCTCGAAGGAAAAGCGGGGCACAAAGAAGGAGCACAAAGAGGCACAAGGAGAGGGAAAAGGAAAGTGGAAAATGGGCACAGAGGTTCAAAAGTGAAAGTGGAGAGTGGAAAACGGGTACAAAGAGGCCCGAGAATGAAAGTGGAAAGTGGATGACTGCATGTTACTTTAGCTGTTTTTGTAGACAGTGTGTATCAATGACAAACACTACCTCTTTATTTGCTACGGTGCCTACAAAATTTTGTCAGAAACTTTTGAATGTCCATAATTTGCAGGTGACAGTCAATACAAAGCAATAATGTTATAACACTTGTGGATTCATAGGTATTGCAATGGTCATAATATAATGGATTGTGTCTTATTGATGGTATCGCAAGCAAACAGGTACTCTGCTAACTTTTTTGTTAGCTGTGGATTTTCTCTCAGCACTAAGCAATATTTGTGCTCAAACATAAGAATTCTGTGGTCACCCACAGATGCTGATATAATCTTGCAGCACTTTATGAGGGTACCCTATGTAAGTACCGCTTCAGTTCGTCTTTAAGAAGACAAGTCAAGGTTTAGGAGTCAAAACATTGTCAACAATTTAAAACATTGGACTGTATTGCATTAACCACTATTTGGCATTGGCGGCCATTAACTATTAACTGAATTCCAACTGTAGCATACCAAAACAGTCATTGTTACTTTTTTCTGCTGTACAAGTGCTATCCACTCCATTTAGTATGGCACATTGTTTCACTTGAGCTCAGCAGGCTTCCCCTGTTTTAAAATAGCACTTGTACTGTTTACAAGTATGATGTATTTACCAATATTCGAAATACAAGCTTGTACACCTAATTCCTGTAGGCTTCTTTTTTGCATTGCTGCTTCAGCAAAAATATTTTTGTTGGCATCCTTCACTCAAGATTGGAACTTGTAGGAGGCTGTCTCAGTTTATGGTGTACGTCTATGGTGTGGCACCCAATACTGAGTCCAGGCAACCCTTAGTGATAATGAATAGGTTCCAGATAGCAAAAGCTCTCTCAGGGTACTGAAGCTTATTCCAGGAGGAATGTAAAGCACTTGCAATACCACAATAGCCAGACAGTCACTCACTCACAAAAAAGAGCCACACAAGTGTTGCAAAAATAAAGGATTCTTTATTACAGCATTAACTACTAGACTAGCATTGGTATGTCTCCCTTTGGAGACATCTACACACAATATATACACAAAATAACTTGCAAAAAGTAGCATAAAATACACAGGGCCCTATGGGGGGGGCATACCATATACTAAGAAAGTGGAATGCAAAATAGTGAACCCAACCAATGTAAGTATGGTGGTTAGCTGGGCAAAGATGAAAACACCAGAGATAAGTACAGCAACCAGGTGCAGAGGGGTTACCTACCCAGTCGTCCCATAGGCTAACATAGGAAGTAGTGGTTGGAGTTCGTATGATTCAAGACCCTTCCCAGTTGGCCCCAAGGAAACCAACAGACAATAGGAAAGTTAAAGAGTATCCCCACCGAGGATACCCAGGAGACAGGAGTACCTACACCAGGGACCCGGATGCATGGGGAAGGGGCTCTCTCTGAAGTCAGTGGAAGCCTCGGATTGTCCAGCTTCCGTCGTGACCCATGGACCAGGCCGGTGGAA
The DNA here is from genome assembly GCF_031143425.1 of Pleurodeles waltl. Classification (NCBI taxonomy): domain Eukaryota; kingdom Metazoa; phylum Chordata; class Amphibia; order Caudata; family Salamandridae; genus Pleurodeles; species Pleurodeles waltl. Next base: position 1,132,589,999 of record NC_090446.1, on the reverse strand, counting down.
CCCAGGGAGGGATTCCGGAAATGGAGGACCTGAAAAGGAAAGGGACAAAGTCCAGCACCCTCAGAGGTGCCCAGGTGGTGCAGGTGGCAATGCCTACCCTCCTAGAGGTGAAGTTCCTGCAGTCAGTGAAGGAAGAAGTCCAGCTGTGGGGTCCAGGAGTTGCAGAAGATCGCAGGAGTCACCTACGAGCTGTCCCTTGACGGTCGTCGGGTTGCAGGGGCGGTCAGTGACCAGCCAGGTCACCAACAAGCACTAGCAAATGCAAGCAGGAGCTGAAGAGGTATTTGCAGAGTTTTGGGCTCCAGCAAGGTCCAGGAGACTCAACCCTGGAGGGTGAGTTAGTGCTGGTCCCCAGCATGCAGGAAGGACAGCAGAAGTCATGGAGCCCCCACGAGTGACCCACAGATGATGGACACAGGAAGTCACAAGTAGGCCTCAAAAGCACAACAAAACAGAAGTCCAAAGTCGCAGGAGTTGCAGGACAGGGGCTGATCTTCAAGTTGCAGAGTGCTGGAGGCCAGGGCTTCTTGATGCCTGAAGATTTCCTGGAGGTACAGTCAATAAGCCTTGGCAAGAGCAACAGTCGTGGTTACACCGGGGTTCCAGACCAGTGGCAGGAGCAGGGGTCCATAGTCTCCCAAATTGGTCAGAAGAGAAGCATGACCCAGAGGAAGCCACAGACCCACAACCTGTGATGCAGAGCCTTTCGATGTCCTTGAGTTGCCTGTGGAGGCAGGGGAGTGACTCCTTCACTCCAAGGGAGATTCCTTCATTCTTCCAAGTGCATAGTCCTTGTGACCCTGGAGGATGCACAGCCTTGGATGTTGCAGAATTCTTGCAGGATCCGAAGAAACAATGTTGCAATGGGAGCCTTCCCACCAGAAGCAGACTTGTTCGGTTCCAAAGCAAACCAGCAGTGGTTCCAGAGGCCAGGAGCAGAAGATGTCTTGCAGAGAGTTCCTTGTAGAGTCTTGCTTGATGAATCTGAGGACCCACTCTTGGGGGAGCCTTTAAGTAACCCCAAAAGGGGGTTGGTCACTCTCTGAAGTGATCCACCTATCAGAGGGGGTCAGTGACAGGGACGTCATCTACCAAGCCTAACCAGTCACGTGCTCCCAGGGGCCTCTGCACTACTTATTTACAAGGGAGAGCTGGACAGTGGGGTGGTTACTCCCCTGTTCTTTGTGCAGTTTCATGCCAGAGTGGGGACCAGGGGTTCCCTAGCTGGTGCAAATCGTAGTATGTAGAGACAGCACCAAATATGCCCTTCAAAGCAGCCTGGTGGCACTCAGAGGCCACCCCACTCCAGCCCTTAGACACCTAATACACGGGGGAGGGAGTCACACCTCTCACTTGCAGGAAATCCTTTGTTCTGTCTTCATCTCCATGAGCCAGGCTCACCAGCAGGCGGGCAGAACAGTGTCTGGGTTCGGCAGCAGTGTGGGCTGGCAGCCAGACCCCGTAAGGCTGCACAGGCAGAACTGGGGGATTCTCTAAGGAACCCCAAGAGTACAGGGGATCATACAACTAGCACTAGAATCTGTGTAGTTGCACGATTCCAACATGTTTGATACCAAACATGCCTAGGTTTGGAGAAGCCATTATGTAGTTGAACCACTCAAGTTGACTAGTCAACTACATGCCTTAAAGATGGTTTCCCCACACATACAAAGCCCAGGGAATGGGTTCTAGGATTTGTAGGGGTAATCTGCTCATGCAACGGTACCCTGACACTTAGGGGCCTACACCCTGCCCGTGGGCTGAAGGGCCTACGAGAGGGGTGACTTACAGTGTCTAGGTGCAGTGACCAGGTTATAAGGAAAGTCTTATATCTTAGGCGAAAGGTGCATGCACCATTTCACACAGCCTGCAATGGCAGGCCTGTAGATACAGTTTGCATGTGCTCCCATGGGTGGCACAATACATGCTGCAGACCATGGAGGCCCCCTGCTGTACCATGTACTAGGGACTTACATAGGTGCACCAGTATGCCAATTGTGGGTGTAAAAATATTATCATCAACCAAATTTAACAGCCTTCAGGAATCATGGGTTCTCATATTACCCAGAATCCAAAGAAAGACGGGTGGATCCACCCCTATGATACAGTCATGCCATAGTGACCTATTGTGGTCCATCAGAGTCTTGTTCTCTTCTGATGGTGTGCCCTATCCATCTCAATCTTTTCTCATAATGATGGTACCCCATCATTTTGGTCCACAGATTGTGCTTTTGTGATTTGGCTAACATCTGTTCAGTAGTTTTTGAAAAATTAAGGCAAAAATAAATATAGATATCTGGAACATTGGGTCCACAAGAGGCTTGAGAGACTCTCACGAGAGCACTAGTTTAAAAATGGAGCGCACTGATTGGCCCAGGGAGCTTTTCTTCCCTTAGGCCAATTCGCTCCCACAGGAGTAAGACTCCTGCGGGAGCGAGCCCTTTCATAGGATGCCAGTAACATCAGAAAAATGTTACTGCCAGTTATATAGAACTAAAGGACTTAGCCCCCGATCTTGAAGTGTTAAATAAGAAAATATAAGGGGGCAGGGTAAGGATTCTTTGTCCCCACAAGCCCCATGAAGGGAGGGGGGACCCGGAGTGACTCCCCCACCCAACCTATGACAAAAAAAGTGAAAAGATATCTGCAAAGTTTGCCACAATCAAACGGGACTCCTGCGCGATAAAAAAATTGTGGCTGGGGCTGCATTTATCAAATATAGGCCCTGCAAAGACCACCCCAAGGGCTGAAATCATAAAAAAGGGGTTGTGGCTGCCTGGTCCCCTCTCTGAGGCATTATAGGCCCTGAGGTACGCAACCAGGCACAGCGACAAAGCGCAATTGAGGAAGCCATAGCATGACCCACAGAGTCAGTTGTGTTTATGCCACAGCAAATGATAAGTGTTGCTGCTTGCTGCCCATCCTGAGTCATAGGAGTAAGAGTGCTCCTGATCTCTTCCAGGAGGGCAGGCAAGGTATTTGCCAAATAGTCTCATAAGGAATGAGAAAACCATCCTGGAATGCATACTGTATTCACAGAGCACAGAACAGAACTTATGGAGGAAGAAAGATGCCTGTAAGGGAGCACTGGTTCCACCCCAATTTGACTTTGATTGAGAACATCAATTAGTGGATTAGAAGCTAATTCCACTGATGGAAGAGTGAGATCCAGCACCACAGCAACCCTCTTCAGCATGTCTGCAAAAGAGGAGCTCACCTCCGTAGCAAGTCCAGGAGGAGAAAGGAGGCATGATGCTGGAGAACAAACTAACCAGTTGTCCTCTCTATGAGGTACCACCTCCTCTACTGTCTGACCACCATGCTCTCTTTAGGCTTAGTAGGAGAAGCCTGAAGAGACTCTTGAAGGGGAAGATCAGGGGTAACAAGCATGAGCAGCACCACACTTAATGATGTTGAAAAGGCAGTGCTTCATCGATCTCAATGTCAGATGAAGAGAGGAATTTTACTTTGATTAGTGGCATCAGCGAAGTGGCCTGATAGGATATCAGCGCAGAAGGTGTGAATCCCGGAGGGCCCTGCACTGGTGCCGTAACAGCTTTGTCAAATGACGCTGAAGGCCTAACTGAAGCCAAGGGCAAACCCACCAGCGTGGACACAGTCAAGGCACTTCTCACCTCCTTGGAACTCACAGGAGCTCCGGAGGGAGGTGATTGAGCAAAGACAGTGAGAAGGGCATTGTAATAGTCATGCATTTGGTCAAGAGTTGCCCCATCTCCTCGAAAGGGTGGGAGTTTCTGAGTAGACTCTTACTTCATCCCCTCAGTCGAGGATGCCTAGAAGCCATATGAGGTGAAGTAGGCAACCGCAGTGACTTCAACCGCTGACATTGCTTACCTGTGGACGTCAATGTAGAACGCCGTCCATGAGAACGACTTCTTGAACGGTCCTGTGAACGGACCTCAGTCCAGGAAGGAGGCCGCAATAGACGTGAGGACTGTGATGGCTGCAACATCCTTGCCGGTAAAAGCTTCATACGATGCTGACGTCGACAAGAGTCGCACTCCTTCGTGTTGTGATACTCACCCAGGCACCACATACAAAGGGAGACAGGGTCCGTAGCCGACATCTGCCATCCACAGAACCCACAGGGCTTAAACCATGAAGACATGAAAGCACACTGTTCCTTTGACTGAAACTGTCAAGATAGGCCAGAAATGGACTGGACAACCTTACCGGATGCGCATGGCAGCGTGGAAGAGAAGGAACTGACGTCAGCATGTCAGAAAGGGGGTTATTTGAACTCTGCTGACGTCGCATCCGCTAGATGAGGTCGATATGGAGTTGTGCCACACACTCTTCCAACGTGCAGACTTGTTGTGGGAAGTTTTACGGATCCCAGCTGGCGTATGGGGGAGGATTCTAAAGTAAGGAATCTGCGGCTAAATGCCTCTATCAGATATGGTAGCTACCCACCACAATGTAAACTATAAAACAAACAAGCACACTCATTGGATGATGTCATTAGTGATGTCTTCAATTATGTCATTAGAGATGCCATCAGTGATGTAGTAAATAATGCCATAGAACATATCATTAGTGGTGTAATATGTGCGATCATAAGCAGTGCATGGCGGGAGTGCAAGTTATAGTGGTGAATTTCTGTGGGTTCTTTAGTCAAAACGTTAATGTTGTTACTGACATATTCACTTGACTATAACGTTACTTTAACCTTTTTTTGTGAATATGTGTGTGTACAGTATTATATATGTGATAGATATGCATATCTATATTTATTATATATATATATATATATATATATATATATATATATACACATATACACACATTATTATATACATATACACATCCATATATATCCATAATAATAACTTTTGTGCCATTTGACATATCTTCACATAACTTTCCTCAAACAATTCACCTATCTCAGCATCTTCCTGTTAAATTTTGGGGTGATCCGCCAAGTGGGGACGAGTAAAAAGTCGGTATATTAGGAGAACTTGGGCCTCTCCCCCACTTAAAGCACAGGGAAGGTATGGAAAATTCCTGCACCATTGTGCAAGGCTGGGGAAGGTATAGGAATCTGTGTGCATGTGCGTTTAAAATACCCAACTACCGCAGCTGGACATGGTTCTGGACTTTTCTAGTCAGGAACAGCACCAAGCCAGATGTCACTTTTCCTCTGCAGTTCAATTTTTTGTTTTAAACTGCCTTCACCCTTGATCAATGAGTGAAGGCTACGAATAATCCTCCACAGCACTTAGTCAAAGTTGGGGAGGTCTGAAAAAGAAAACTCTCCACCCCTCCCCAAGGAGGGTCGGTTTGTTAAATTAGGAGTGCAGGGGGTTAAAGTCGAACCAGGCCAGGTGCAAAATAAATAAATAAACATTCTCCAGACTTGCCAGAAGCCAAGGAGGGATGTTTAGCATGATTAAGGAAGGCATACCAAACACTGCTTCCCCTAACTTTTTAAAGTGGGACGGGGGGACCAAATTGTGCGACAGGGCTGACTACATTATGCAGCAAGAGAATGCAAATTATGCGGTGTGATACAGTACATTTTGTGTAAGTATTACCACATTATTTTGAGATTTTTACAAATGTTAACTCTACCAGGGAAAAGGGTTCATCTCATCAGTATCACTTCGACACCCAAATAAGGAAATAAGCAACAGAACGGTGACCAGTCAATCTTTGCAAAGTGCCTCCTAGTCCCTCTATCCATATAGCAACAGGTGCATTTTTTGCACCGTTTGATCTGTTTGAGATAGAATTTTTTTTCTGAAATCTTGCATTATGCAATAGATCATGGATTATGTAGCAAATGTGTAAAAAAACATAATTGTACAAAAAAACGCAATATCTGCACAATTGCAAAATTCCAGTGGCCCTGGGAAACATATACTGGAGCACCTTAGTGCTACCAATAAAATAAATGAAGAATAGAATATCAATAACAATGCACAAAGTCCATGAAGGGGACAACAAGAAATTGATTTCTGGCATTGACAGTCACTAAAAATGATCAAGGATGGGATCCTATTTGCCACATACAAATTCTGGAATCACGCCACATACCAGTCATAAAAACCTGTATTGACACAGATTCGAAGACAAAAAAACCATTTAACCTGATGCTAGAAAGCACCAGCCAACAGAACTAAGGTGACAATGGCAGTGTTAACTGATGAGGGACGAACTGCAGAGCATAATCTTTTTTATAAACTTGTAGAAAAAATGAAGTGCAGAGGAGATATTGAGAAGTCATCACACCGGTTAATAGACTTACTTTTATTTTGTGCACAAAACACACTAAACATAGCGTGTACACCATTTCTTCTACATACGAGTATAAAGCATGATATCAATGAGGAAACATATGGAAAAAAACATTAAGTGGGTTACTAGTTAATGCATCTGACCTAGTGTATTCTCACCTCAACACATGGACCTTTTTATGTCTAGGCAAAGGTGGGAGGCAGCAGTTCTGGACACCAGTTAATGTTCACTGAGCTAACTAAAACTTGTGCCCCCACCATGCCCAGAGTTGTTATGAATTATTATTAGTATTAGAGATGCTATTTGTCATCAATTACATCTGCCGCGTTGCGATTTGTGCATCGATGAACACGTTCACAGAACATTATTACCTTGATAGGCAAGCCTGACCTGAGGGCCATTTTGCCCTCTCGGTCCTGCGAGAATTTCTACTCCCCAAACCTTCCATCTTTAAGAGGTACTGCTGTGGTATTTTTTCTGAAGCTGAGGAACCTGCGGTTACGAGTATCATTCGAAAGAAGAAGTTACTTACTTCTGGAAATGTTCTCTATGGTGCATACCCTGCCTAACTGTAGATATATCACTTCCCCGCATCTCCCTATTCTGTGGAGTGAACTCCAGAACATCATAATAGGATCCTAAGTTATGTTTTGGAACACTGACATCTGCATTTTTTGCAATGCTCCACATCTAAAGGTGCGTAAGGAGACAGAGTGCTAAACTGACATCAAAGCATTGGGATGGTACATATATGCGTGAAAAGGCAGGTCATAATAAATTTTTAGTTTGCTGTTAATTGGAACCTTTCCAAATGTATTACTCAACAAACTAAAAATGATCATGCTAATAAATTTTAAAATAAAAAATGACTTTGATAAAAAATGGTTAATTCATCATAAAAGAAGTAAATCTCCTCAGTGCACCTTTCCCCTGAAATAGCTTATTAAAAATATCTCTATTGTAAAAATCTGGATAATTTCTCATGGAAAATAGCAATATTTTCAGAACAGAATTCTCTTGAGGTTACTCGACACTGCCCACGAAACGGTCACCTTACAGTTTGCTCATTACGTTGAGCACTTTGGCCATAAACTCAACAAATATGGCTACTACCTGCCATATGTTCTTTGGAATCAATGCAATATGACCTCAAAACAGGTCCTTGTGTTTAGTTCTTGAAAGGGTGGTCCAAGGAATTTCTTTTTCTCACAAAGGGAAGCTTGACAAAGAAAAAGGATGTGCGCGAACGACTTGTTGATGCATGCACAAAAGCAGTAGGTGGCACTGACTGCCATACTTCCAGTTTTTGGACTATTTCACCTATGTTGAAGAGACTGCAATGTGGTCTTAAAAATCTGAGCTTGGTTCCTCAGGATATCATCAACTTTAGGTGGACTTGTGGTGCCAACTTTTCTTAAGTAGCAACTATAAATGGATTATATTGTTTTTGTCTGTAGGGTTTTAATATCAACAGCTATGAATGTTATTGTTTTTGAGCGTAAGTTTGAAATTCTCATACAAAATATTGAGGTTCCATGGCACAGTACTGTGCAGTTATGACTGCACAGCAAAGGCTCAAAGGGTAGATTTGGAGTGGGATAGTTCCTGACCTGAGTGATTTTTTAAAGCCCCCTTTTCAGCTTTGTTGAATTTAAACTAAAACTTTAGTGGTGTTGGTTTTTGTTCAGGGAATGCTCTAAGAGGCCAAATTTAAGAAGTAGTTGACCTGCTCTTACTGAATTTGGTATCCAAATGATGGATTTGTATAGTTTTGACTGTTTCTGTTTCAGCCATCCACTAAACTTACCAGGACATGCTTCAAGTTGGAAGATAGTTAACATTTAGAACTCTGAAAAACGGTGTTTGAGCGGGGCCTGTGAAGTGGTTTTCTGCACATCAATTCTGGATCCTTAGGTGGCAAGGGTTGCCATGTGTTGTTTTTGATGACCTAAAGCTAAGGCGGATCATGAAGCATAATTTCTGTTGTAGTTTAAACAACAACAAAAATAACTACTTTTTGTTTTCGGGATCTGTTCTTCTAAAATGAACAGTGATCAGCACAAAGGAGAGATTGATGGGAACATGTTTAATTTTTGTATGCTATATTACATTACTGGAAAGAAATTGTGTTGCTACTTATTCTAAGCTACCAGCTTTTTAATCCAATTTATATTAACCAATTTAAATTAACCAATTTACATTAACCAATTCTAATATGTTTTGTGTTTGATATCTCAGTATTATTCGTCATGTCTCCAACTATATAGGGTGATCAGTCGTCCCGTTTTTGCCGTGACAGTCCCGTGTTTCAACAGCTGTCCCGGCAGATTTGGAGAAATTTAGCTCATGTCCAGTTTTTTTTTTTTAAGAGAAAATCAATTGAATACATAGAGAGCCAGGCTGTTATGTGCTTAAAGGCAGAACAAGTTAGCACCTTTTCTCAGAGCACAATTTAATTAACACCCATAAGGCTGGGTTCAAAAGTTGCTTTAAATTTAGTTCCTTAGTGCCTCATTTCTCTGTTTCTATGTTGATGCACGCTGAAGAACATGTTACTTACCTTTGGTAACGCATTATCTGGTTAAGACAGGATCTAGATGCAGATCCCTTATTTTAGAATCTCCCCAGGCATCAGCCTGGATCCGGAAACTTTTTCCCCATAGTAAGGCTGGGCGTCAGCAGATGGCGTTGTGCAACTCCGTAAAAACGTCGCCCGCCAGATGTGACATCAACGGAGTCCATATAACTTCCCCGCCGACGTGCTGTCAGATTGTTCGTTGACTATTTTCCACTCTCAAAACGTGGAGCCAGAATAGAAACTGGTAATGGAAACAGTGGGCTTCACATAAAAGATACCCTTGTGTCAATTATCACCTAAGTCTTAAACCTAGGTGTAGATTTCTAATATGAAATCTATGGAGACCACAGAGTAACTCGGTTAGCAGACCAGGGATGGTGGGAGGGTCGTTAAGGAATCTGCAGCTTGATCCTGTCTCTACCAATTAAGGCATTACCAAAGGTAAGTACCTTGTTCATCTGATAGAGACAGCTAGCTGCAGATTCCTTACTTTAGAATCAGATACCAAAGCATAGTAACCCGGAGGAGGGACTGCAAACTGAGACCCTCGAAAAAGTCTCTATGTATCACAAAATCGGACTACAACAAAAGAAAACAGACCGGACAATCATAATAACTAAGGAGAGTAATAAATACTCCGCAACACTATAACCTGTGGAAGTAACCACAGGTTAATAAAACCATGAAATATGACAGCATGAAAATAAGATCATCTATGTTAGTATGTCAATTGTACGTCAGACGTGACCTACCAACATTTAGAGCCTTCTATCCAGAAAAAAACTAGGCTAGTATAGGAGAAATAGACTATGCACTGGTAATAATACCTATAATGAAGAAGATCCTCATTAGTAAAAGAACTGCGTAAAACCCAGTAATACAAAGTCATAAAAATGTTAAGAACATGGATATAGCATCACCCATGATCAATATAATTAAAGTATGTTCTTAGAACAACACCGGTCTAAAGTGATACAAAAAGACTGGCATTCTTAAGAATGTAGGTGAGCCCTAAATTATTTCATGAATAAAGACTCCTGGGAGGAACCACTGATAAGGAGTCATAAACAATCAAAAACATGGAAAAAAGAAAAAGACATGTTAATATGACCAATAACTGTTATAGGCAAACTAACAAATTTGAATCTTAAGCTACTTGGTCCTTTAACAGGCTAAGAACCCATGCATGAACACCCCGCCAACACTGTGGAAAGGACCACAGTAATGTCATCAGAAAGACCAAGAAAACATGGCTAAGAAACTACCCATGCTGGTTTAACAATATTACCAAATGAGGTAATGAAGACAAATCCATTTGTTTTAATATGTAGACTTAAACTGCATGATCTACCCTGTTGGAACACAGAGCAACATAACATGAAATTGAGCAGAACCTCTTACCATGTAAAGGTATATCCTAACTAGACTTACATTATAAGACACACATAAAATGTTTATCTCTACAGAGAAAACATACAATTGCCCTCATTAAAAAGAAGTTGAAGACAACAACAGTAACTATTTGGGATATAATTATACTCCCAGGAAACATGTCAGATATAATAAAAACCTCTTCAATATATTATTAATATAAACTTCCACTGACACAGGAGGGGACCAGGCCAACACCTATGTAATACCAATGTGTGTATGTACATATCTCCCTTGAACTATTAATTTAATATTAATTTTTTAACTGAATAAAACAGCAAGACATCAAGCCTGTAAAAGGGTCCTTGTTAGAGTAACAGAAATCACGGTCAGCCTATAACTCTTATAAGATCCATCCACAGAAAAACCAGAAAACTGACAAGATTCTGAAATAAAAAGCATCGGTCTGATTTTGATGAATTCATCCCATGGCAATACTTCTGCAAGTGTGAACTGAACTTACAACAAGTAGAGTCATGTAAGATGAAAACAGTGTACCTATATAAGGATACATCTCTATGAAGACCCATTATCAACTGACTGAAGTCAGGAAAAGAAATAATGTTCAAAGAACATGTCAACACTATAGAAAAGTCTACACTAAAGTGTAGAAAATACGTAAACTGTGATGTGTAGTTAACATGAACACTTTAAGACCAAAACAAAAAAAGTCTTAAAGTCCTCCAGAAGGTACTTCTGCTTATAAAGTATTCAATCTACCAAAATTAACAGATCTGAGATTACCATATGATAGGTAAAAATAAATGTACACCTCAATTAATATAGGTCAAACTTATTTCACAATATAAAAAGGACTCAGTAAACAAGTACCCTGTGTCAGTGCTTAATTTGTAAATAAAATGGTGCCGGTGCCCAAAGCCCTCTTCTTAAACATGCAGCTGCTGCAATTAAATGTGTGAACACAGAATACTGGGGCGGCGTAATCCTGAAGCCATCTCGGGCCTCTTTAATCCATTTACAGCCACTCTCTGCCCCTTCAGCTCACTCTTGCAGCTTTCTGCTTTTTCCCTCTGTGACGCTTTTTCGTTTGTCCCTTCCTCCGTCTTTCCCATACGTGTCTTTTGCTTGCAGCAAATGCTTGAGGCAGAAAAATAAGCCCCAGCCCTCAAAAATAAGTGCCAGCGCTCAGCACTGGAAACAACAAGCACAAATTAAGCATTGCCCTGTGTATTCTATAATCCTTATAAGAAATCTCTTTGACCAGAGAATAAACAATATACTGGCACTCCTCCCAAAGACCTGGTAATATTTTCAGTTCCCTACAGGGGATAGTAATTTGTATATCCCATAATTTCAATAGTTAAAACAAAAACTCTCTGTAGAGGGATCAAAACTGTACCATCCATTGAAGGTGTAATAGCTCACTGTATATTACATAAGTGCTCTTTAGCATACTAGCAAATACTCAAATACTCCACTTAGCGTATGGTATATACCATAAAGGTAACAACTCTTAAGCACAACTTCTTCAGAGTCAAGTAAACAATATCACCTTGATTTAGGTGTAGTACAATGTGATAACCTTCTAAGTTGTTTTTAATGACAAATTTAAAATAGAAAGCCATTACTTTACATCAAATAACGGTAATAAAGAAAGAAGACTTGAATATCAGGCATGAAAAGCTCTATTGGGTTTCAAAAATTAGACCCTGCAAAGCACAACCCACTGGCCATTTCAACAAATAAATAAATATAGGACTGAAAAAATCTCACGGCCCTGCCAAATTTTAACTACAGATGTTACAAACTAAGTCTGAGCTCCACACAGACTGTCTCAAAAACGTTTCAAGGCCAAGTCAACCTGTACACCAAACAAATGGGCACCATCAAATGGCATGTCCAGCCTGGGGGATGGACTCTATATCAGGGAAATTTAAATCGACCTGTGCCACACAACTGCGGGGAGTAGGATGCCTCAGCAAACAATGTGGATCACCTGGGGCATAATGGTGCCTATGGGATATATTCCGGTCAACAGGGGCCCCTGAAGCAGGCTTAGCCCAAGCAACCAACAAGACATCATAAAGTGCCTTGCTATAAGGAAGCACAGTCTCAACCCCGATCTGGCTTTGATGAAGTATATAAATTAAAGTATCTGAAGTTAACTCCATTATGGGAAGAGTTAAACCTAACCTTGCTGCAATCCTCTTTAGCATGTCCCCAAAGGAGGAACTTGCTTCCGTAGCAAGTCTAGGAGGGGAAAAGAGGCCTGAGGCTGGAGAAGAATCCAAGTCACTAGCAGTAGTCAGATCAGACAACCAGCTGTCCTCTCTAGGACACCCCGACTCCAGAAGCGCCTCTCTACCATCTCCTGCATCAGAAATAACAGGAATGGAGTCTTGTGGAGGAAGGACCTGCGCCTTTCCAGATGTCGACCAGCGATGCCAAGGCAGTGCCTCAACATTGACATTGACGTCAGATGGATAGGGGGAGACTTTGATTGGCGACGCCAGCGAAGTTGCCGAAGTCGGCTGATCGGATATCGGCACTGAAGGTGGGCACCCTGAGGATTGTGCGCCAGCGTCACAGCAATTGTGTCAAATTGCTGTAGAATTGCTGTAGAATGCTGTAGACCTAACTGAAGTCGAGGGCGAATCTGCCAGCATGGACATAGTCAACCTCCTTGGGACCAAGAGGTGCTACCGAGGAAGGTGGCTAACCAAAGATGGCGTGCAGGGAAGAATAATACGCACGCATCTGGTCTAGAGTCGCCCCATCTCCCGGAAAGGGAGGAAGGTGCGGGGCAGATGCTGACCTTGTTTCCTTGGCAGAGTAATAACGGGAGGTCGAGCGAGGTGAGTTTAGTAAATGCAGAGGCCTCGACCGTCCATGCGACTTACCTTTGGACGTCGATGGAGATCGCATCACGAGAGCTACTCCTCGAGTGGCTCCACAAAAAGACATCAGACCGAGAAGGAGACTTCATGAAACGGGAGGACCGAGGCTCCACCATTTGCGTTGCTAAACGCTTCATCCTACACTCACAAAGAGCCTTCGGCCGAAGTCAGTTATAGGAGCCACAATCCTCAGCATCATGGTGCTCACCCTGGCGCCACATACACACCGAAAGGGGATCCGTAGCCAACATCTGCCAACCACAGGACCCACAGGGTTTAAATCTCAAAGACATAAGAAGCACAATGTTCCTAATATGAAGTTGAAGGAGGCCGGAAAAATGTCCAGAACAACCGCCTCCGGATCCATGTTGCAAGCGCGGATAAGAAGGAACTGACATCAGTGTGTCAGCAGGGGAGTTATATGGACTCTGTTGATGTCACTACTGGTGGACGATGTCATTACAGAGTCGAGAGACGCCCTCGCCTGATGCCCAGCCGTGCTAGGGGAAAAAGTCTCCAGATCCAGGCTGGCACCTGGGGAAATTATAAAGTAAGCAATCTGCGGCTAGATGTTTCTTTCAGATTATTAAAGTCCTTTTGTTCTCAGCTCATGTAAAAGTGTAGTCCTTCTTCTATGTTTGCAAAATGTCCCGGTTTTTGGTTTTCAACATCTGGTCACCCTACAACTATACTATCTCTTTCATATGAAGGAGCAAGACAATAAGGATTTAAGTGGTTTTAGAATGGGTGACAGTATCACTGTGTATTAGGAGGAATAAAATACAATGCGCAAGGAACTCCTTGCTGATTTGTAATATTCCTGTAATGTACAGTAGAGGTATTTCATCAATGATGGACAGATAGACAGATAGATAGAAAGATAGATAGATGTGTAGGGTGTTACAATGCTATTTATTACCATTATTGAGTCTGGAGACAGGCTGTGACTCATAACAGGAAAAGCCTCAAGTGGGTCATGGTGCCCCTCCCTCAACCATAGTAGTAAACAGCCTTTTACACTCATTATATATGGTTTATACGATGGCATATATTTAAATGTGTTTACATGTACTGTTTTTAAACAAAGCCAGAATGCAAGAGGCTAAATGTGTGCAATGATTTAAAATAACAGTAAAGAGACTGCACACCAATTGGAATGTTGTTTCTTTGTGAAAGCCATTGTAACATCTAATCCATGAGGCAGTAAACAGTGTTTTCCCATGTCATTTTCCATTATACTGTAGTAATAAAAGCCTGAATGTGTGCTAATTAGTACAAAAAAGGCATTATTGATTAACATTTAATAAAACTTAAAAATCCCTGGAAGTGACCAGTTATACTTACTTACACAATCCATCACTTTATATCCAAATTTCATATTTATTTTTAGGACAAAGGCTTAGTTGCCTGGCTGCCATACTAAACGCTTCAGTACTAGCCAGACATCAGATTATCCACATCCACAAATTCTCTAAGGATCTGTAAATCCCAAACTGACCAAATAAAAAATATACTCCCTATTCCAATAGGATTTGCCGCCACAAAGAGCCTGGTGGGACTCCAAGTCCCAGGCTCCTTCTTGCCTCTGCCTGCTCCTCTCCACCTGGGGCCACTTGCTGCTGATCGCGGGCGCTATAAAGTGCACCGCGCAACACTCCTCTTGATTGCCGCCACAAAGAACCTGGTGGGACTCCAAGTCCCAGGCTCCTTCTTGCCTCTGCCTGCTCCTCTCCACCTGGGGCCACTTGCTGCTGATCGCGGGCGCTATAAAGCGCACCGCGCAACACTCCTCTTGGTTGCCGCCACAAAGAGCCTGGTGGGACTCCAAGTCCCAGGCTCCTTCTTGCCTCTGCCTGCTCCTCTCCACCTGGGGCCACTTGCTGCTGATCGCGGGCGCTATAAAGCGCACCGCGCAACACTGCTGCGCGGGACGCGCCCGGGCAAAGCCCGGGCCAAGGGCGGGCCCGTCCGTGCCCATCAGAGACCGAAGGAGGCCGGGCTGCGCTACTAGTCTATTTAGTGCTGGGAAGCACTTCTAAAACTCTTTTTTGCATCGTTCTTGTAGCTTCAATCCTCAATGGGAAAACGTAAGGCGAAAGGCAGCCCCGCACTGGGCTCTGCAAAATCTAAAATACTCAAAACCAATAAGGCCACGTTACCACATACCAACTGTGTTGCTAAGGAAATAGATGATTTGATTGAAGAAGTTGAACAGATCTTAAATAACAAGGAGAGGGTCAGACGAAAGGAGCCCAAATCTGGTACCCTCATCCCGTTTTTGACTTCAAGTTCGCATACTGCCTCTAAATCACAAACTGTTACCTCACCTCATCAGGTGTCAGCTCTTCAAGGCCCTACTAATACTGGCAGTTCCTCTTCTCCATCTGCACCTAATCCTGATCTTGAAGTACTAAACGACAATGTTATTTACTCCACAATTCCTTGCTCTAACCATTCTTCCTCTCTGGCCCCCCAAGTTCTGGAAAATCCTCTATTAATTTCCACGACTCTGTCACATATGGAGAGTGTTCCTTTACTAAATGACTTGCCAGCACTGGTGTTTAGCCTCAAGAGTGAAATAGGTGAGCTGAAATCTTTATTGCTTGAAATCACTACTCTTCTCAAAGGCAAATTTCTTCTCCCTATTGGCGAGCCCAAGCCAAACCCATCAACACCCAAACACCCACATGTAAAAATTGTTTCCCCAAACAATTGGCCACTGCCACTAAGCGCAGCAGCCCCTATGGAAGGGCAGCGTTCCTATAGCCAGCATATGCCCTCTTTTGAACGCAATATGCCTCTTCCCTCTAATCTCCCTCTTAAATGGGACACTACTAAAGCTTCCCTCCAAAATTTTAATCCAACCAAGAACAATTATATATATATGTGTAATGTTCCATCTTTGCCCCCAAACACACGAGAAGATAAAGCCTCACTAGCCAATAAGGCCTCGCATTGGCTAAGACACGTTAGAGGTTGTGGCTCAGTCATCCACAATGACATTTTATCTGCAGAACGAGCAAATGGTCTTCCTGGTTGTTGAGATTTTATAAAACTCAATCTTAAAACCCCCCATCTGGTAACAGGTCTTCTAGATATGAAAGCACGCAATACAAATAATAAGTTGTCTGCTATTTTTCTCAGCGTCAGTTGCCCTACTGATGGTCACATGAAGTCGAACTTCCCCTCTAGAACAGCAAATAGGGTCTTGAGCCGTTCCTCAGACTATCGTGATTTCAGGCCACTTGGCCATCAGGCCTCAAAAGGTGTATCATCTGACCTTGCCATAACGACCAGCTCCGGTCCTACTTTTAGTGGCCAACCAGCATCCGATTTTGATCTTCAGGGGGCCACCTCTGACATTGATTGACTATACTCTACTAATTCCTGCGTCTCCATTCCTAGTCCAGACCGACGGGCTACAGGTTCCTCATCCTATCCACCTAGTCTAGGTGTTGTTTCTCCTTCGGATCCACAACTTGTTAACACCAAACATTTTACAAACCCGCTTATGGAGAAGCTCATTGACAGCGACCTTCCAGATGCCACTCTTGTGAAACCAAATTGTTCTATTGCCCAGACACCAGGAACATTTTTGTCCTGGAATGTGGCTGGCACCAATGGCAAACTCGCAGACACTGAGTGGGGGGCATTTGTTGAAAATTTTAATGTATGTATGTTCCAGGAAACATGGGCCAAAAATTGCACATATAGACAGGGGTTTAGCTCTTTTTTTAAACTGGCTAAGCCGTCCTCAGCAGGTAGGGCAGTAGGGGGCTTATGTACTTGGGTAAAATCGACAGAGGTGGGAGGAATAAAGGAGATATATGTGGACTCCCATGACATTTTGGCTATTGCTATCCAACCAATCTCAGGCTCCCCCGTTCTCTGTATAAATATTTATAGTAGGCCGGGACCCTCTAACCATTGCTCTACTATTATTGAGCTATTAAACACTCTAATCTCAGACTTCCGTCTTAAATATCACATTATAATAGCAGGGGATTTTAATGTCCAACTTCAATTCAATTTGGACCTTATAGAGGTTATGCAGCCTAAAGATAGTGTATGGAACATTCCTCCCCATTCCACCCAGCAAAACTCATACAAACCTTGTGTTAGGGCTACGCAGGTAATAGATCTTATGATATCACATGGTCTCCGTCTTGGCAATGGCCGTTTTCCGGCTGACACTCCTGCAAGACCAACCTTTTTGAGGGGTCCCTATAGTAATAAACTAGATTAAGTTTTTTTTTATTTAAGAATTTGGCACTACATACTAGATGTGGAAGTGGGTAATCCACATACCAGTGATCATGCCCCCTTACCGATTACATATAAGAGACCCCTCTTAGCAGGAGCCGTATTTCTTTCTGCTTCTCCTGTTGTCATGGAGTTGTCTAGCAACAGGCGCACGGTAAGATGGGACTCTTTTGAGAAATCGAACAAGCTCTGAGAAAAACTGTGTGCTTTAATTTCTTCTGACCAGTTATTTGACCATAGCCTTACTTTTTCTCCAATCGAAATTACGTCCCTCCATTTGGACCTCTTTACTATCTTGAAAGAGCTGTTTTCCAAACGTGCAAGGCCGCTGATTAACTCCTGTCCCCAACCCTGCTCTAAATGGTTTAACAAGAGGTGTAGAGAGGCTAAAAATACCCTGGTTCGTGTTTTAAGGACAAAGGACAGACTAGGTATTATTAATGCTAGACGTAATTATGCTTCTATATGTAAAGAGAGCAAACATGAGCATGAAGAGGAGCTCTGGAGTGACCTATTTGAGGCAGCTAGGGCCCACGACTCCAAACGATTTTGGCTTTTGGTATCTCGCAGTGATCAGAACCGAGCCCCTTATTTGGAGTCTCATATTACCCCTGATGCCTGGCTTTCCCATTTTAAAGAACTGTATGGCTCTCCATTGGCCCCCGATGCCCCAGGTTTGGGACAGCTGATAACATCTCATTCGCCTGCGTCCTCTTTGCCTTTCTTTACACTGAGTGAAACTGCGCAGGCCATCGCTGCCCAAAAAGCAGCGAAGGCCCCTGGGTCGGATGGGATCCCTTCCGATATGTTTAAAGCGGACCAGAACACCTGGAGCCCGAATATTAACAGGCTCTCTAATGCCATTTTGACTACCAGATCCTACCCCGACTCATGGAAAGAGGCAATCATTGTGCCTATTTATAAGAAAGGAGAGAGGAATTCCCCGGGAAACTACAGACCCATCAGCCTCCTTGACAATCTCCCAAAAATATTTTGCCATCAATTGTTGAGTAGGCTGAGCAAATGGATAGTGGAAAACCAAATTTTAAACCACCTCCAAGCGGGCTTCAGAGAAAAAAATCAGCACAATAGATCAGATATTCCGCTTCATTTCTATTAAATGGAAAGTTGTTGATGTGAACTCAGGCCACCTATTTGTAGCTTTTGTTGACCTAAAATCAGTTTTTGATTTGGTACCCGCAATAAATTGTGGGAGGTCTTGTCTAAAACGGGAGTCCCTTGCCCTATTTTAAATATCATCAGAGATCTCTATACTGGCAATTATGGTAGAATCAGATGGGGTCGGCAAGGTGAACTAACTGAAAAATTCCCCACTGCTCGTGGTGTGAGGCAAGGCTGCGTACTCGCCCCCACCTTATTTCTCCTTTTTATAAATGCATGCATTCCGTATCTTATGGAGTGCTCCAATGATGCCCCCAAAATAGGAGGGCAGAAGATTCCCTGCCTCCTATTTGCTGATGACACCTTGTTGTTATCCCAAACAGCCACAGGTCTCTCAACCCTGCTTTCGAGATTTATGGCCTTTTGTAACGACCATGGCCTGGAAATCAATCGATCAAAAACTAAGTGTATGGTGTTTGGGGATAGAAAAGGTAGGATGCGGCGCCCCATTTATTTAGAGGTCGCCGTATTGGAAAGAGTTGGCGACTTTGAATATTTAGGCCTGAAACTAGAAGATTCGCACAAGTGGCATTCTCATCTTCAGAAAGCAAATTTCCGTTTGAAACAACGGATGAGTGGTATTGTAAGATTTGCAGCTAGATCTCCTAGCTTTGCCGTGACACCCGCAATTGAAATCTACAAACTACAAGCAAGGGGGGGAGCCCTTTATGGAGCCGAATTGTGGGGCCACTGTAATTTAGATGATTTGACAAAGGTGGAAAACTCTTTTTTAAGGTCCTTGCTAAGAGTTCCTTCCAGTACCCCAATGCTTCCCATTCAAATGGAACTAAATTTGCCTCCTATTTGCCAGATTGCTGCTCTCAGGCCTTTGTTGTTTTGGATCCGTCTGTGGTCATTAGACTCTCATTCTCCCTATAGATGTGGGCTAGTTAACCTGATGGCCAATAATACTAGTCCAAAAATCAAGTGGTGTGCGTATGTAGAAAGGATTTTCACACTACTTGGCTTGGGATCTTACTGGAAGGACCCGCCATCTATTCCAAAAAATGCACCACAGATACTAAAGGATGCATTTTGGCTCTATGTGCATCTTTCACAATTGTCTGTTGTTTCACCATCTTCTATGACGGACAGTTTCTTACAAATAAAATGCCATTATGAATCTGCACAATATATGGATACAGTTCTCTCTCCACGTGCACGTGCATTGTATATTAGATTTAGGATAGGCTCTCTCCCTTTGCGCCTTCTAACACACAAATGGGCCAACACTAGCTGCACTTCGAAGATGTGCCCAATGGGTTGTGCCAGGGAAGAATCTATAACCCATGCCCTTTTCCAATGTCCTGCATATTATAAACAGAGAGTTTGTTGGATTATCCCCTTGCGTATGGAAAATGGGTTTCAAGAACTGTCCACTGGCCTTGAGAATTTTTAAATCTGATCCATCCGCTCAAGTGGCTTGCTGTCTGGCAAAATATTTAGATTCCATCTGGCACTGTAGACTGAACATGCTTAAAAAAATAGAGGTAATCTCAACTATAGATGTGGGGAGTGGCTATTGATGTACCCACTCGTGAATTTTAATGTAGGCACCTACTACCTTTTATTGCTTAAAGTAATTTTATGTCTAGATATTTTTTATATATTTTTTTAATAGAAACGTCTGATTATTTGTGATATGTCTGGTTAAGTTGTATTTGATTCTTGATATTCATTATGCAAAATTTTACATTCTTATATGATCTTATAATATGGTTTGAATTTTTAAAGGGAAACATTTTTATGTTTAATATATATACTTTTATTGTCTAAAAGTATTCTTTATGTTTAGATACCCTCATACTTTTAAATAGAAATGCTCTTTTTTTGTGATATGTTCGGTTAGGCTTGTATTTGAATCTTGATATCTATCATACAAAATCTTGCACTATTACACAAACTATAACACGGTTTGAACTCCCAGAGGGAAAATCCCCATGTTTTAATACTTCTTTATATAGTCCAACCTCTTATGTTTGAAACTTTTTGTACACAACTTGCTGCTTTGTAAAACTGTGAATTGTGGTGTGCTTTTATGGTATTTATTTTTTACCGAAATAAAGCTAACGAACGAACAATAGGATTTATTTAATTTTTCAACTGTATTATCTTTGAAGGGTTTGAGAATCCGGATCCTTAAAGAATCAGCAAATGAATGCTCAAGATTTCTCTGAAATTGGCCCTTAGAAGCTCATTCAACAATTTTTGATGAAGCTAACTTTTCAAAAAGTACTAAATTGATTTACACCAAACCAAGCAAAGGCACACCTTTTAGTAATTGTCTAGTTCAGTGGTTTCCAAACTTTCGACTCTTGAGGACCCCCACTGAATCATTACTGGAGCTGGGGACCCCCAAGTAACTTGTACAATTTAAATTTCAAACATTAAAGCAGTAATTTGCAAAAAATACACAAACAAGTACACACCAAACGCTCGAATTACTAACAATATAATTATTTTATATTGAAAAAATATGCAAAGTCAAAAACTTTTAATGAGAAGGTTGGCACTGCATCTCAGTGACTAACTTCTCACTATTTAGTTTTTTTAAGGCTTCCTCAGGTCAGATTCTACATTTCCCAAGTGATTTTCTTTTTCTATTTTTTTATGTACATAAGATCTGAGAAAGTTTTTCCACAAAGATATGTGATGGGGTAAGGGAGTAAAACCATAAGGAACTCTCATCTCTCCATAGCCTCTCTATCACATGTAATTCATTTGTTTTATAGCACCTCTCACACCAGTGTAGAGTGTCAGAGCACTTTACAGGGGAAAACAAGGTGTAGGATTCATTTATTCCACACTGGTAGGCATTTTCTAAGAGTGCTTGGTCTGGGGAAGCACAAACTCAAGATGCAGAACACAGAACACTGGTTAGCATTGACTTTAATAATAAGAATGCATTTCTATGCAAGCAACCCTTTTTTTTAGCAGCGCAAGGAAAATGAAAGTCTAGGGAAAAAAATAACTTTCTAATTTGTGCCATGCAGTTTGCATGCAGCTCCTTAATTCATAGCTCACTGTACTAGATTATGACTGTCAATTATGTACTGCACAGTAACAAAAGAAACAAAAGCAGTAACCCACTGTGCTATGCACATAAAATACTATTCTTTGCCTGACACAGGCTCTTCGCATAAGGAATATTAACTAACCATCTGGCTACCTTTGAGTCAAAACTGCCACTAGACAAAACTCCTATCTCTCTCCAGCAGGGGCATTATTACTAGAGTAATCTTGATGCTTTTATTTTTGTCTGAAAGCTGCTGGCTGGATGTATGAGGGAGTTTGCAGTGCTTTTAAAACTTCTCAAGGGAAGCAATAAATATAAAAAATGCAAGTATTTGTCAGAGGAGAATTGCCTTCCTCCACGCCCAGGCATGCGGACCCCTTGGGAATGTGTCACGGACCCCTGGGGGTCCGCGGACCACAGATTTGGAACCACTGGTCTAGTTCCATGCCAAGTTTAGCATAATGCTGTTGAGCATTTTCTGCTGCAGCAGAAAGCCTAATCTAAAATGGAAAACACTTATTTTTGACCCTCTCTTTGCTTACCCCGCAACAGATTTGCACCAAATTTGACATGCCAAAAATTAGCCATTAACACTATTTAGCTGGAATGTTTTTGGCGATTTGTCAAATGGCCCCAAAGTGACACGCAAAGCAAAAGTAATTTTGTCAATGGCATGTTAGATGTAATCACAACTACAAAGAGGCTATTGCCATTGTATGTTACACAATTATGGTAAAGCTGCGCTTTTGTAAAGATGCGACGTAGAGACTTAGGGCCTCGTTATGACCCTGGCGGGCGGCGGAGGCCGCCCGCCAGGATCCCGCCCTCCAAATTACCGCGCCGCGGTCAAAAGACCGCGGCGGGTATTACGAGTTTTCCCCTGGGCTGGCGGGCGGTTCCAGTAAAACCGCCCGCCAGCCCAGGGGAAAACGACCTTCCCACGAGGATGCCGGCTCGTAATCGAGCCGGCGGAGTGGGAAGGTGCGACGGGTGCAGTGGCACCCGTCGCGTATTTCAGTGTCTGCAAGGCAGACACTGAAATACTTTTCGGGGCCCTCTTACGGGGGCCCCGCGACCCCCCCTACCGCCATCCTGTTCATGGCGGCTTTCCCGCCATGAACTGGATGGCGGTAGGGGGGGTCAGAATCCCCATGGCTGCGGAGCGCGCTCCGCAGCCATGGAGGATTCCAAAGAGCAGCGGAAAGTCAGCGGGAGACCGCTGACTTTCCGCTTCTGACCGCGGCTGAACCGCCGCGGTCAGAATGCTCATTGGAGCACCGCCAGCCTGTTGGCGGTGCTCCCGTGGTCGGTGGCCCTGGCGGCCACCGGCCGCCAGGGTCAGAATGACCCTCTAAGTGTACTTCATCTGTCTTTTATTCCATTAGTAAAAAGGAGACACGCAGCGCTAGCCAACGAGCTAACCGCCCATCCCTCAATCCTCGCCGATCTCCACATTCTCGAATGCCACTCCATCATTCTCACATCCGCGAGAAGACATAGCGTGAGGCATTCAGGAATGAAGAAACCGTCACTACATATCTTCCCCTTTTACAATATATTAACAAAACACAATACAACCAATACAAACCATACAACCAATAAAACTAACAAATCATACATATGAAACTACTTCACTTCAAACAATACAATTAAAGATCATTTAAAATATACCTTTAAGAATAATAATCTTCCAATCTTTTAGGTTTACAGATTCTTCTGCCAGAACTACAATACACAGTGAGGGTCCCCTCTTATAGAACCATGTATAAATTAATAGGATAAATAGACAGTATCACAAAGGTCCATGTCTCAACACGTGTTTCGTCTTGGGAAATGTTTATATCCCTTACGACTTCTTCAGGGCTAGAAATCATAAAGATAACACACGAGTTAAGATCAATGTATTCAATCGCCCAGTTCACATCAATTGTGTGCCAAAACCAAAAGGAGGAATTAGTGATCATACTAACACCTCATAAAAAGTGAGAGGAAAGAGGTCAACAACCAACTCCAACTAAAAAACACTTGCTAAAGCACCTGTGAGTGATGAGAAAACAGAAACTTACAGCATGCTTAACTATGCGTGAAAGACCCAAGTCAATAAACACCAAACAGCAAACACCCGTAAAACACAGGGCCTGATTCTAACTTTGGAGGACGGTGTTAAACCGTCCCAAAAGTGGCGGATATACCACCTACCGTATTACGAGTCCATTATATCCTATGGAACTCGTAATATGGTAGGTGGTATATCCGCCACTTTTGGGACAGTTTAACACCGTCCTCCAAAGTTAGAATCAGGCCCATAGTGTGTAAATGTACCCATAGAGAGATTACTTGTACTCAAATACCTTGTAAATCAACCACAATTTCAGAGGCAAATATTCATCAATTTATACCAATCCAATATGTACTTCCAGCGTAACTGATATCCAATCTATGATCAAAATCTAATGTTGAAGGAAAGGGGAAAGTATAAGTGTTTTTCAATAAACTGATAAGTCGTAAAAGCAAAACGTTACACCTCTTAATAATTCAGAATATACCATGACTGGCATAATCCGTAACTATAACATATAGTCAGAAATCCATACCATAATAACAAAAATAATCCATGAGTTATACTGCAAGACCATGAAAAAATAATAACCACCAACGTGCCGGTACTAACTAGATTTTGGAGAGTTACACTACTGGCAAAATATGTATATGCGCACCAAGATCAACTTACCCCCAATTTGCTGAGACGGCATGTAAGTATAGAGAAAAGCGGCATCTTCCAATACGGACGCCTAGCGTGTGCGCTGAACGAGCACACCCGAACCCGGAAGTTATATATACTTCCGGGTTCGGCATTCGGACTATCCGGGGCACCAACATCAAAGACGGCCCGCCACTGCGTCAGCCACTGCAGTTAAATTAAGACGCAGTAGTTCACACTACTAGTAGAAGGTACGAAAGACAGAAATAGGGGGGAAGAAGAGATCCCTCAAATCTATGCATAGTCGTAAATTTCCATTAGCCTTTCTTACTACCACCAATGGAGCAATCCACTCCGACGATTCTATGGGTTCAATGATTTTCTCTTCCTGTAGTTTATCCAATTGCACCTTAACGCTCTCTTTCAGAGGAATAGGAATGTTTCTCACTTTGTGCATCTGTGGCTCAACCTTGTCCTTCAAATGAATGAAGTGCATGAACCCCTTCATCTTACCAATTCGCCCAGAAAATACTCTCGGAAATGTTTTCAAAACTAACTTGCTAATATCCACTTCCGTTTGCACAGTTAAAACTGGTTCCGGATTGTTAGGATCTAAAACAATGCCTAATTTACCTTGGTCAACCCAACCCAACACAGAGGGACCTGTTGCAGCCACATACAATTTTCCTACTGACACTCTATCTTTGTATTGAAATTTCAATTCCTTGAACCCCAACAATTCAATTACTTCGCTAGTAAATGTCTTAATTATTATGCGCACACAACTGCTCCCCCACAATGTGTTTAAAATTATTTTCCCAAACATTCCTATTAACAATAGTATAGGGAGACCCTGAATCTACAACAATACATATGGTCACCCCCCCAAAATTTATTTCACACGTTGGTCTTTTATTCCTTTTCTTTTCTTCTCCTCTTGCGCACAAAATGGTGTATTCATTTGTGTGTGCATCAGCAGTGTCTACACATAAAACACACATATTCAAAATGTCTTCATCAGATGAGTTGGAGTCTTCCAACTCCAACACCCTACTGTTGCTTGCCATTTTCTTCTGACAAACTCTTTGAAAATGTCCAATAACACCACATCTTGAACACTTCTGCTTCTTAGCAGGGCATAACTTGTCGTTTGCCAAATGGTCATAACTGCCGCATCTGTAACACTTCTTTCTTTCATCCAGTTTATGATTCTTCTGTTCTGCTACTGGTTTCCCTGGCCATTTCTTTTTGTGCTCAAACAATGTTCTTTTCCCCTTCACTCTTGCAACGATACTCTCATCACTCTTATTTTCATTTAAAATTTCCTTGTCACACCTTCCAGTCAATTCTGCCCTTTTCACAATGTCAATAATTTCTTGCAACGAGCTCTCTCCTTTAGCCCATAAGTTGTCTTGAATACTCGAGTTGGACGCCTGCATGACAATCTGGTCTCGAATTAGCTCATCATGCAAAATACCAAATTTGCAGTTGATTGCTAAATTTTTTAAGGCAGCAACATAATCCTCCACTGGTTCGTCCTTCCCTTGTTTACGATGGAAGAATTTATAGCGATCCACTGCCACGCAGACCCTGGGCCTATAATAATTATCTAAATCTTCAAGCGCATTGCTATACAAATCTCCTTGACCATCTTGTCTTAGTTTTTTATTGATGTTTTTAAACACCTTCAGACCTCCAGGCCCTAAACAATGTAAAAGAATTTTGTACTTTTTCTCCGCAGAAAGTTCCTCTTCATCATCAATCGCAGAAATATAATTCTTGAAGTATTCACACCATTCCTCCCATTTCAACGTAGGTGTGCCAGAAACGGATATAAATGGTTGGGGAGGTGTAAGATTCCATGAATTGCCCGAAGCCATGCTGCACAGTCTCCTTAAATCTCCCTTAAAAAAAAAATATATATATATTTCTTTTTTTTAGAAGGTACTCAGAAAATGTTGAGTTTCCAAGTTCTAGTGTTTGAGATTAAAAAAAAATGCGAATGCCTTTTTGCCCGATCCAAAATGGCGGCACGATGCCCAATCCAAAATGGCGGCGCAATGCACATCCGAATAACGTAGCAATACTGGTTGTTAAGGACAGGCCTTGTGACAGGCTTTCAGGATGTTGTGTGTTATACCAGGGCTCACCACAAGGTGTCTCCACCAGTTGAATTCCTAGAACTTCAGAAACCGATCAACGCTGATCCTCGTCAGAAGGCGAAGGTTTAAAACCTTAAAAACCTTAAAATCAGCGTCCACACTCCAACGTCGCAGGTGAGTCCATCCTCGTCGCCAATTCTGTAAAGATGCGACGTAGAGACTTAGTGTACTTCATCTGTCTTTTATTCCATTAGTAAAAAGGAGACACGCAGCGCTAGCCAACGAGCTAACCGCCCATCCCTCAATCCTCGCCGATCTCCACATTCTCGAATGCCACTCCGTCATTCTCACATCCGCGAGAAGACATAGCGTGAGGCATTCAGGAATTAAAAAACCGTCACTACAGCTTTCCATTAAAAAATCAATGTTTGATTTGCCTTTAATTTTTGATCCCGTGGACTAATTTGCACCAAGTCTGGCAATGGTTTGAAACACTCTGCTGAAGTCAAGCATGCCAATTTTAGTCCAGATCCATACAAATTAAAACAAATTTTGGGGGTGTGAAAAAACGAGTGCTTTCCCATTTCAGGACCAATAGGAAATTTGTCTTGCATCCATAGCTCAAATCCCTGAACACATTTTCACTGGCCTGGCATGAAAGTAAAACTTTACTCAGAAAGTGTGCTTTTGTTGGTTTAGTGTAAATTTGTTCAGTAGCTTTTTCAGATATAAGCATTTTGAAAAGTTGATGAGTGGTCTTTAAAGTGTTGTATATGAGTGCTATTTCGAATTATCAAATATTTCACAAAGTCGGACTTTTTTGAAAAAAGGAATTGGGGGGTGATTCTCACCCTGGCGGGCGGCGGAGGCTGCCCGCCAGAGTTCCCCCCTCCAAAATACCGCTCCGCGGTCGAAAGACCGCTGAGGGTATTTTGGGATTTGCACTGGGCTGGCGGGCGACCGCCAAAAGGCCGCCCGCCAGCCCAGTGCAAATCATCCTTCCCACGTGGACGCCGGCTCAGAATTGAGCCGGCGGAGTGGGAAGGTGCGACGGGTGCAGTGGCACCCGTCGTGTATTTCAGTGTCTGCAAGGCAGACACTGAAATACAAAGTGGGGCCCTCTTACGGGGGCCCCTGCAGTGCCCATGCCATTGGCATGGGCTCTGCAGGGGCCCCCAGGGGCCCCACGACACCCCATACCGCCATCCTGTTCCTGGCGGGCGAACCGCCAGAAACAGGATGGCGGTATGGGGTGTCAGAATCCCCCATGGCGGCGCAGCAAGCTGCGCCGCCATGGGGGATTCCCAGGGCAGCGGAAAACCGGCGGGAGACCGCCGGTTTTCCCTTTCTGGCCGCGGCTGAACTGCCGCGGTCAGAATACCCTGTGGAGCACCGCCAGCCTGTTGGCGGTGCTCCCTCCAACCCTGGCCCCGGCGGTCCATGACCGCCGGGGTCAGAATGACCCCCTTGGATTGGTCAAATGGGTCTTTTTTCCCATCCTCCCTTTTCGGATCCATTATTCCAGAACTGGTACATCGCATCTGAGTGATCTGACCGGCTGCCACAAGAAAAAAAATCATAAATCAGTGTACCCTACCCCCTGGAAGAAATAAAAAAAAAGCCTTATTAAGGGGCAGGGTGGCAAATCTTAAACCCCAGGCCACAGTTCAGGGGCCCTTCAATGGAGTAAATATTAAAAAGAAACATTGTTAAAAAGTATTGGGATTAATGAATCCTTTCTCGGGATTCATAAATCCCTTACAAAGTACCATGAGAAGGTTCTGGGGACCCTGGCCGCCATTTCAGGTGTTGGGGATTCACAGATGCTGAAAAGGATCCACAAACATGACAAGCTTAATGCCAGAGTACCAGCAACCCAAGGAATGCTTCATTAAGCCACATATTACTATTCAGAGATTCACAGTGCAAATCTGTGGAGAAGAGGCATGGGTCACAGAAGCTTGCCATGGGTTTGTATGTGTTTGCTTTGGAATGATGGTACCACAACAGGATTCACAAATCAAAAAAGAAAGAAAGAATGCCTGGCTAAGGGCCAGGGTCTATGGGACATCTGTTATACACATTGTAATTAGACCATTTGTGCTGAGTTGGGTGAAGGGCCAGCTGCATCAGTTGGCAATTAAGTACAAAATAAAAAATATGAAGTTAAGTTTGAAAAGCAAGTTAAAAAATAGTTAAAAACTGAGTTAGGTTCTGGCTCAAAGTTGGTAACCCACTGAAACTCACCAGCTATAGTTAACAATGCATGCTTCACACGCCATAACTCACGCCAACCGCCTTTCTTAAAATACCAATTCGCCAACAGTGCAGAAACAAAAACAACAGCTATCAAGAGTCGCAGCTCAGTTTTTAACTGTTTGTTTCAGTCAATATACATCTAAGTATATATGTATGAACATTTATATGCAAATAACATCAGCATTACATTTAGTAGACATCATCAGCCTTACCAGGTCTTTTGGCGCAGGCCTTGCTGCGGTCCTACATGAATAGATAACGTTTCAGACCTATTCTAAAGTTGATTAATGAGGTATCAGCTTGGAGGTGCTGTATCAAAGAATTCCACAAAATCTGCGCTGCCACTAAAAAAGCCCAGCCTCCCCTAGTGTCAAACTTAACTGTAATGATGCACATTAATAGTTGCTCATAAGGTCCTTATCTGGGGTATATTGTATATGACCAGCATGTTATTTGGGTGCAAGACATGAAAAACATCCGGTCATTTAGCGCCATACACCTTAACTGTACGCCAGTGAAGTTCTTTAAGTGAGGCATAAACCTTTTAGGCATCACCACAGCATTTAGATTGTCTGGAGGCCTTTAATTTGAAAATAAGGAAGCCCAGAATATAGGTATTTTGTAATAGTACAGCCTAGCATTCACGGAAGCTTCAACCACTTTAGCTCTGAATGTAAAGAATATATTTTGAAGCAATGCATTCATCTGTTGAAAATAACTTACATTACACAATGGGCCTTTAAAGCCACCCCATCAGAGAGTGAATCTCACATTGGTACCCATTCTGGCAGGTTTTTGGATTTGGTTTAACAAGTTCTGGAGATGAGGCAATTGTATAGCCTTTGCCTTTTGATACCAAATAGCATATGTTCCGTTTTAGAAGCACTCAGCTGGAGCTTTTTGTTATACATCCATGTTCCTACCTTGTGAAGAAGACTACCTGAGATTAGGGGAGTCCCTACAAAACAAATGTATACCTTTGTGTGATGTGCATAGGACTTGGGTATTTGCCACCAGATCGAATGGAGGTTCCACAAGATGCTGAACAATACTGACAACAAATATGACCTATGCAGGACTAAACAGTATGGTGAAGCAGGATTGGTCAAGTCAGGACTTAGTTTAACTTGTTGTGAACTTTGTGAGAGAAATGAGTGAAACCATTTGACAACGCAGTGACTAGCTTGTGCAGCTGTGGGCAACCTGCTGAGTAATAATTGATGGTCCACAGTATCAGCAGCTGCTGAGAGACATGCCATGACCAAGAGATGTCTCACTCCCATATGTATCTAAGGGCATCATTCTAAAATCCCCAAAACAAGCTTTCTGTT
This sequence comes from Pleurodeles waltl, assembly GCF_031143425.1. Taxonomy (NCBI): domain Eukaryota; kingdom Metazoa; phylum Chordata; class Amphibia; order Caudata; family Salamandridae; genus Pleurodeles; species Pleurodeles waltl. Next base: position 1,132,560,020 of record NC_090446.1, on the reverse strand, counting down.
CCATGCCTCAGTCTAGATCAAAACTGTACAGTTTGATGTGGTTATGTGTATCCAGGTATTTTTCAAGTTGGCCTCCACAGATTTTTTCTGTAAGTTTAACCAGTACGGGAAGATTGGTCATGGGCCTAAAGTTGGTGTAATTGCCACTCCCCAGGGGACCCGAGCTGGTAGTAACGACAGGATACCAAGGTAGGTCACACAACCTATTTATTCACTGGTTAGTCCGCTCTGGTTGCCTGGACATCCAGTCCTCTCTGCTCCATGTTATCACTGCCCACCTAAACCCACAACCCCAGAAGAGGACAGTGTCCCCAGGTCCTAACATCTACTTCACATCTTCCCCCTTATCATACTGAAATTCAATTTTTATCACATATTAATCTTCTCACAGTCTTCTTTGTCCTCATGGTGTCTTGTCTAGCATCTCCTCCACTTCTGCCGGCTTTCATCACCTTCTTCAACCAGGTGTACAGAAGGATCTCTGTTGTGAATAGCTCGCAGTCACTAGTCGCAGTGGAGTGGTAGTTTTTATGGCTGAGTTAACATGGAGCCTATACTTCTTCATCCAGTAAATGTACCTATGTTACCACTTCTCTGTTGTGATGCTGCAGGGTGTGCTAGTAATATTCGCTGTGTGGATGATGCCACTGGGGCACATATGAAATGGGTTCTCAACCTGAAGCAGGCTGGGAGTAGCGGCAGCAAAGGCCAAGGAGCCATTATAGAACATCCCAAAAAGGCTTCTCTGACCGGTACACAAAACCAGGAAATCAGGAAGGTCAGACATCAGTTGAAATAGGTGTACTCCAAGTGGAGTAGCCACAGTGGAGACCCATCAGGACATGTCGCTGCTGAGCTTGGGGCCCTGGAACATTCCAAACAGGCATCACTGACCAGTATACAAGAACCAGGAGACAGGTCAGGTCCAGTCTGAAATAGGTGCACCCCAAGGAGTGTGGCTGGAGCAGTGACCCAACAAGACTTTGACTCTGCTGAGCTTTGGGTCCTTGGTACATTGTAGGGAGGAAATGCAATGTTTCCAGTAATGCGTTGCTCAAATAAAGACTGTTTCTTGATTAAAGAAGCCAAGGAGAATACAAAGAAATTAGAAACAAACCCTGAAAAATGGGTTATGTTTGTTAATTCACATGTAGCCCTCACTTTGTATCCAACAACAGAGCTGACATCCAGGACTGGCATTCTCAACAAATCAGGGACTAGCCGCTTGTGCCTCTCACCCACAGGCTGATCCCATATAGAAACTTTAAGGCAAATCTGGGGGTGCCCCAAGGAATGTGGCACCAGCAAAACTATTGCAATCTGCTTCCCTTAATCAAGTGAAAGGTGACAGCACTGTGCCGTGCAGCCTGCAGTGTGTTGAGGGGTACGATCTGATAGTCCATCTGGAACATGGATGTACCTGGTGAATCGCAGGGAGGTCAGCATAACATAGTCACTATGGAGTGCTGATGGCACCTTCAGCTACACCCTGAAATGCTGAGGCAAGCACCTGATCTAACTAGATAGCTGAAAAGGATCAGTGTGCCTCAATCTGAAGGTATTTAAGTGACAAAAGGTGGTAGGGAAGAATTTTAATCTGACAACATACCCCCAACTGCTTGCTGCCAGGAGAAGAACAGATTCCCTCAACAGTAATTTGTGACTTTTCGCTTTAACCATGGTGGCAGCCAGACAAAAAGCACAGAAAACACAGTTGATCTAAGATATCTTTTGAACTCAAAAATTTGACAGAAAAGAGCTGAGCAACTCTCTGGCAATGATAGGCCTCCCTCGGGAAGGGAATGTGCTGACAACTGATCTGTAGTCTCCCTCCACAAAGGAAAATATTGAACAGCTTTTGATAGAATTCAAGAAAAACATTTCTGTACTCAAACAAGACTTCAACAAATCCCTAAGAGACCCAGATCATTCTCTAAAACAGTCAGAAACAAACCTTGAACGCACGGAAATGGACAGACAGATCAACGCCTCATGCACAAAGAACTTACAGTGATCGTGGCTGTGCTAGAATATAAAAAAGAGCGCTTTTCGAGAAAACAAATTAAATAAATTGCACTCACCAAAACCATATACCCATCAGCAAAACCATATATTCATCAGAGGTATAAACAAGGATTTTGGTCTTGGAGTTTTAATTGTGGGTTCAAAACTTGTTTCACCATCCTTTAAGCATCAAATAACTGCGGTATGATCCTAATTATGACAGACTGAGTGTTCTCTGCATACCAACTCAAAAACATGACCTCCAGATGCGCTGACCAGAGTACACATTTTCAGGAATAAGTATAACATCCTTAAAGCAGCCAGAATGAATGAGGACATAGTTTAAAAAAAGGACCAGACAACCCTGTTTCATAATGTTTCTACCCCAATCCACTTTAAGCTCAGATACCTAAAGAAGGCCACATTTTTTTCTCAGGAATGAAAGCATTGTGTGTACATGAGCCTTCCATCACTTCATATTAATTCACTATAAAAAAAGCATATGTGGTCAAGACTGTAAAAATCTAAAACCATCTCTGCAATTTCTAGCCGAGGTCAGGTAGCAGATTTGGAGATACTAGAGCCCTGAGATTCCAAAGATCTACCTTAGAAAAAGGTTAAATCAAACAAAGAGCAGCAGAGTGGGCAGAGAAATAAGGATACAACAGCAGCTCAATCAAACAGAGAACACAGAGTTGGTAGATGAAAGAAAATGCAACAAAAAAAGAGGTTGAGAGAGAATATTGAGGTAAAGTCTGGAGATCGATCCAGGTGAACATCAAGAGATCCCCCACATTAATAGAATTGCCTTTCTCTTTATTAGATTGAGAAGGACTCTATACAAAAGATGGTTTGCTACAAATGTATCTAGAAATCTATGCATTCTTAATGAGGGAACCTCTTAATATGTCTGAATAATGTCCATAAAAATCACTGTTGTAAAAATACAGAGCTTCAATGTGCTGTTGAAGAAGCATTCAATATTAATAAAACGTCTCACCGTCACAGAACCACCAACAGTAATTTCAGAAAAATGGGACATTACAGAAACTCCAATGAAAAGACCTCATAAAAGTAATACATCAAATGCATCTTAATCCCTATTACAGAGACATTGTTCCAGACAAGATAAGAGCAAGCTCCCATTTGTTCGCTCTGTTTTGGCTTGCCTCAATCAACACCGCAATGATGCAAGTAACATCCCCCAACAGCCTCAAAGTAGGCCCGATTTCACCTATTTTAACAAAAATAAATTTTGGACAATTTCAGACCTATCAACAACCCCCTATCATTGGGTAAATCCATTGAGAAATTAGTTTCTATCCAATCAGAAAAACTCATAAGTGAACATTATCTATGTCTCAGTCAGGTTTTCAGAAAAGGACACAGCACCAAAACAGTAACTCTGAAAGTGATGGATGGTTTCGACGATGTGGAAGTCAGCCTTCCGCTACTGCTGGACTTGTTTGCAACCTTCAAGACAGTGGAGAATGTGCTATTACTATAGGCTCTTGAAGTAAAAATGGGTTTCAGGAACTCGTGCTAAACTGGTTAAGATCCTATCTGAAAGGTCGGTCACAATTAATAAAACTAGGAAACTGCACATCTCAACTGAATTGGGTAGTCTTCCGCGTTACATGCTCTTCTGGATTCTAGTCTATCGATATGTGGAATCACTAGAGGCACGGCTAGAAAATTCCAGCATAACGCTCCACCAGTATGCACCTGTTGTCCTCCTTCCTCTTCCCACAACCTCCACCTTCAACCCCCGGTTCTTTGTGAATCGTTCATTTGTGACACTTTTGGTAATTACGTAAAGCACTATAAGATATTTCTGGTGACACTGAGTTATATACAACCTTTATATAAATAAAATATACAAATTTATATTTTTGTTCTAAGAGCCCAATTGAAAATAATTCGACCCTGCTCAGGTCATACTGGTTCCCAAATACATTTCACTTTAGTGAAAGAGCTCTTTATTACCCATAGAAAAAAGTTGGCATTTGTGGAAGCATCTCAATGTCATGCTAGGGAGGAAAGAGTGTTGTGACTTTAGGGCACCATTGAGGCAGATTTCTGACTTTGTTTACAAGTTACATTTACAGTACTAGTGAATAAATGGGACATTCATTGCTGATCTTTTCACAGTGATTTCTCACTTCACCAAACAGCATCCATTAATTGGTGGAGACTTTAAAGCAACATTAGATCCAAATCTGGACTGTTCTGCACATTGGAAACACCCACAGACCACACCCCTCACCTTGATTCATGGAGTGGAGGATCTGAACAGGCTTCATGTTTGGGGTTCACAGCATGCACGGGAAAGGAATCAAACATTTTCAAAAGCTCACTGGTATCAAGGGATAGACTATTTCCTCTGTCTACGTATTTTATAGACTCCAGCTTAGACACCAAAATATTATCTACTCATTCCAAAGCCCAAAACCTCTGGAAATAAACAAAATAGTGCTTGGAGGTCCAACCATAAAAGCACCCATAAGAGAAGTATGATCTATTATTTTGAGGAAAATGTTGAAAACAAGGTATTATGGAGAATAAACAGATACACAACTAAAGCATTTATCAGGGATGCACTTATATCATACACTGCAACATTTATGTGAGTTAAAAAACGAAAGCTGACTGAAGTGAGTGAAAGGCAGCAAAATATAGGCTGCTCACAAAGAAACTTTACGTCTCTCGGGAAGGCTAATGGAGAATTAGAGCAACCTCCTGATCGGAGAGAGCACAACGCTATATCTTAGATATAAGTACTATGAAAGAGGCTGGCCGCCTATTAGCTCATACAAATAAGAACTACAAACCTAAAGCTATGCTGCTAGCAATAGCGATAGTGATGTTTTAACACAGGACACCACCACCAACATTTGCAAGGCACTTCAAACATCCCATTCATCATTATACACCTGTCATGGATCAAATTAAACTCTGGTTAACTCAAAGTTTGCATATTTTATTTTCCCCATTGAGGATTGGGACATATCACCGCAAGAAGAAAACCTGATAAATGAAGTGGATGTCAGGGCAGTGATTAGAATCCTTCCACATAAGAAGGCCCTGGGGAGATATGTCCTAACTGCAAACTTTAACAAAGACTGGCCCGTTGTCGTCTTTTAATTCCTTTCTACAAATTTAGAGGACAGCAGACATAATGAGAAAATCTGTACTCACTCTGCTACTGAAGCCTGAGAAAGATTATAGTAACACGGTTCATACAGACCCACAGCGTTATTAAGCACGGAAGTCAAAATTTAAAACAATAATATTGGTTTTATCACTCAACTCTGTTTGGCCAGATTTTATTTCTGTGTACCAATCTTACAACCAGGCATTAAAAAAACACATAGACAGACTTGGGACAACATTTGCGTGGCTTTTGATATGATGGAGATAGCTGAGCGGGAAAAATATGTTATGTTCTATTATGTGGATTTGTAGAGGCACAGCTAATCACTGGTGAGGGTATCCAGGCGCTGAGTAGGGCAGACCTGAGGGGGGGAGGAAATCATGCCTGTTTCGTCTGGAAGAGCCGTGTCTTGAGGTTCCTTAAGACGTCTATGAGGGAGGGGGAGGTTCTGAGGTGCTGCAGGAGGTTGTTTCATGTCTTGGCTGTGAGATGTGAGAAGGAGCATCCTTGGCTTCTGGTCTTCTTGATGCCAGGGAGGTGTGCTCTTGCCTGGGACACAGATCAAAGGAGTCTGGTGGGTTGGTAGAATTTGAGGTGGTGGTTGAGGTACGCTGGACCAGTGCTGTGTAGAACTTTGTAGGCATGGGTGAGTAGCTTGAACTTAAATCTTTCCTGGACTGGGAGCCAGAGGACATTGTTGAGGTGTGGGGAGATGTGGGTATCTTGTGGGATGTTCAAGATAAGTCTGGTAGTGGAGTTCTGGGTGGTTTGGAGTCGGTACAGAACATCCGCTGGGATTCCAAAGTACAGGGCGATTCTGTAGTCAAGTCTACTTGTGAAAGGAGCCTGGGTGACTGTTCGCATGACATTAAGAGGGATACATTTGAAAATCTTGCATAGCATTCGCAGAACGTGGAAGTATGATGAGGTAACGGCATTGATCTGTATGCTTATGGAGTGATTGGTGTCCTGAGGTTCTTGGCATGGTCTGTAGGGATAGTGGGGGGGCATGTTTGGAGGGCCACTGTTAGAAATGGCATCTCTAGTTGTCAGTGGTTTGCACCCTGTCCAAGTAGGGACTCTCACTCTAGTCAGGGTAAGGGAGTCCACAGCTAAGATAACCCCTGCTCAACCCCTTGGTAGCTTGGCTCAAGCAGTTAGGCTTATTTCAGAGACAATGTCTATAGTATTTGTACACACACACACACAGTGAACACACCATAAAAGTACTCCACCCCAGTTTAGAAAAAATAGCCAATACTAATTAGTAAAACAAGACCAAAACTACAAAAAAACAAGACACAAATTTCCAAAGATGAAATGTAGTATAGAACTTAGAAACACAATAGCTCCAAATGGAGCTATTACAATGGCTTGACAGAGTAGCTTCTAACAGTCCGGCACCACCTGTGAGGGAGTGCGGCTGGCCACGGAGTCACGTAGACCTTGGTCACAGTACCCTGGAAAACGATAAGGAAACAGACATTACACGGAGGTAAGCCTTTGTTGGAGCCGGTGCTGCGTTGGTTCCTTACTGCCACCAGGGAGGTTAGACATCAGTTCCTTACTGCTAGGCAGGGGAGGTGAAGCGTTGGTTCCTTATGGTTGTAGAGAAGGTGATGCAGCATTGGTGGCGAGGCATCAGTTCCTTACGACAAAGCGGGGTCAATGAATCCAGCAGGTCAAGACTTGAGGTGCCAACTTCGCAGTGTTGGGATCACACCAAAGGGCCAAAAGTGCTGCAGCATAGTCAGAGTGGATGTCGGTGACATGGGACTCTGGACTCACGCTGCGGCGGGACTTTAGAGGTGCTGCGTCGGGACTGAATTGTAGGTCACGGCCGTTGCACTTAGCAGGGACCACAGCTCTGTTGTAGGCAGTGAAGCAGGGTCAGAGAGCGGTACTGGTTCCAAAGTAATTCTAGAAGTCCATCCCTCTAGTTTCTTCTTTGTTGTACCAGAACTCACTACCAAGGGCCCAGGAACTGAATTTGGTGCCACTTAGCACGTCAGGACTCTCAACAAGAGAGCCCAAGCACTGGCAGGTGAAGTCTTTGAAGTCCCTGGCACTTCTTAACTGGCAGCAAGCTCAGCCCAAGCCATTGGAGAATCTTTGGAAGCAGGATGTAGAAAGCCAGGTCCAGTCCTTTCACTCCCAGGACAGAAGCAGCAGGCCAGCACAAAAAAGCAACAAGCAGAGAGGCAGTCCCTCCTACAGCATTCAGCTCTTCTTCCAAGCAGAATTTCTTCAGTCCAGAAGGATTCTAGCTAAGTGGGGCCAGAGATCCAGTACTTTTACCCATTTCTGTCTTTTAAGTAGGCAAACTTCAAAGAGAAGTCTTTGTAGTGCAAAGGTCCTGCCTTTTCCTGCCCTGGCCCCACACACTGCAGGGGGTTGGAGACTGCTTTGTGTGAGGACAGGCACAGCCCTATTCAGGTGCAAGTGTCAGCTCCTTCCACCACTCTAGCACAGGAAAACCCATCAGCCTGGTGATGGGCCATCATGATGTGCAGGACACACCTCAGCTCCCTTTGTGTTCTGTCTAGAATGAATGCACAAACAGCCCAACAGTCATCCCGACCCAGACGTGTATTCCACAGACAGGCAGAGGTACAAAGTAGTGAAGCAAGAAAATGCACACTTTAGAAAAGTGGCATTTTCAAACTCACAGTTCAAAAACTAACTTCACCAAAAGATGTATTTTTAAATTGTGAATTTACAGTCCCCACACTTTATACCTATATCTGCTCCCAATGGGAAATTATACTTAAACGGTATTTCACGGCAATCCCCATGCTACCCCATGGGAGCGATAGGTCTTGCAATAGTGAAAAACGAAATAAGAAGTACATGTCGTACCTTTTGAATACACTGCACCCTGTCCATGGGGCTGCCTTCAGTCTACCTTAGGGGTGACTGACAGGTGATAAAATGGAAGTTTGGGGCCTGGCAAGTGGGTGCACTTACCAGGTTAACATGGCAGTTTAAAACTGCACACACAGACACTGTGATGGCAGGTCTGAGACATGTTCCATGCCACTCATGTGGGTGGCACAATCCGTGCTGCAGGGCCACTAGTTGCATTTGATTTACCGTCCCTGAGCACACCTGGTGCACTATACTAGAGACTTCCTAGTAAGTGAAATATGCCAATCATGTATAAACCAATCACCAATACATTTTTGACAGAGAGCATATGCACTTTAACACTGGTTGGCAGTGGTAAAGTGCCCAGAGCCCTAAAGACAATACAAATAGGTAAGAAAAAATAGGAAGAAGAAGGCAAACAGTTTGGGGCTAACCCTGCTAAAAGGGTCAGGTCCAACAGTCACCAAGAGGCATCCTGGGGCGTAGTTGTTGCCAAAGATAAAACTTCAGTTTTGTCTGTGTTGAGATGGAGGCAGTTGTTTTTCATCCAAGCAGCGATGTTGCCATTGCAGTTGGTGATATTTGCTTAGAGGTGCTGGTCTAGTAGGTAAGGGAGAGAATGAGCTCTGTGTCCTCGGCATAGGCTACTATGTTGATGACATGATTTCTGACAATGTCCGCAAGGGGCGTCATGTAGACGTTGAAGAGTGCTGGGCTGACTGATGATCTTAAACAACACTGCAGAGGAGTTTCTTGGGTTCTGAGGTGCAGTGGGGAGTCTAACACATTCAGTTCTGTCCATAAGGAAGGAGGATATCCACTTGAGGGCCGGTCTGCAAGTAGTCAAGTGCAGAAGATTTCTGATGAGTGAGTTGTGGAGACCATATCGAAAGCTGAGGAGAGGTTGAGGAGGATAAGTGCTGCTGTTTCTTCTGAGTCATGTATGCTTCTGATGTCATTGGTGGCACTACAAGGGCTGCTTCCGTGATGTGGTTGATACGAAAGCCAATTTGAGAGCTGTCTAGGAGTTGTTGGAGTTGTAGGTGGTCTGCGGGTTGGGTTTTGATGACTTCCTCCAAGACTTTAGCTGGCAAAGGCAGGAGTGAGATGGGTCTGTAACTACTGAGAGTGTTGGGGTTTGCTGTTAGTTTCTTCATTAGGGCATTGACTTTGGCATTTTTTCAGCAAGACGGGACTGTGGAGGTGGTTATTGAGTTGCTGATGACAGCGATGAGTGTGGGGAGATGATGGTTCTTTCAAGGTTGTATATGAATGTGGGGCATGGACCTGAGGGGGCTCATCAAAGTGGTGGTGTCTTTAACTTTAGAATGGCTTCCAATTGATTAGGTGTTGTGTGGTGATGATGAAGGTTTCCTGCTGAGCGTTCGTATTGGTATGCTGTGCGTCGAATGTGTTGTAGATCTCGGCAATCTTCTGATTGAAGAAGTTTGAGAGGTGTTGCAGAGTACTTGGGATAGTATAATGTTGTTGGTGACAGTTGTAGAGCTCCTTGACAATGGTGAAAATACATGATACTCCTTTTTTTGCATGCCAAGAAGGCATTTGAAAAGGTGGAGTGGTGTTTCTTAGAAAGTCTCCTGCACAAGGTAGGGCTGGATGAAATCCTTTAACTTTCAAAGTACGTGAAACAAGATCAAAGATAAAGATAAATGGAGAATTCACCCCAAAAAATAACATTGGCAAAGGATACAAGGCAAGAGCACAGACTCTAACCTCTGCATTTTGCCCTTTTAATGACACCCTTGTACAATCCACAAATCCATGGCACTGAGACAATTAGAGGACATCCCAAATTGGCTTTATTTTAGGAAGACATCCCATGTTTTTTGACTGGCTCCATTATCTCACTGCCTCTACTGTTGGTGGAAATACAATACTTATCAGAAGCTTCTGACTTCAAAGTTAACCTTCTTAAATCAGTATCTCTGTATCTCTGTATCTTGGTATATCTAATTCCCAAAATGTGAGCAAATCCCTCCTGACATTTAAATTACTTAGCTGTTCAACATGACTCAACAGATTTTATACAGCCAGCTCAGTACTCTACGGTGTCACCATCTGACTCACACTCATCATATGATACAAAGATCTATACAGGTGGGTCCGACTTTGAATATTGTGGCTATGAAAGATAGCAGCAAAATGATCTTCATGATTTGATTACTGTATGCTGTTCAGACATGGCCCCTTCAAATCCCAATATCTACCCTACAAAAATGCAAAAACATAACTTTGTCAGGGAATACAAAACAGAGTTGCTACATCCACCCTTGTTAAGACCTACCTCAGATTGAGGCATAGTTTCCTAAATGTTGTCTACTATATTAGAGCAGCCCTGTTGAGACTGGCTGTGGAATGGTCTCAACTGCCACATACTAAGTCATGGCGCAAGGTCGTACAGTATGAAACACAAATACCACTCCAATACCGCGAATGGTTCCTTCCCATGATAAGGCAACCCCTAATAATAGAACCCATGACAGTGACCATATTTATGGATCAATGGTGGGATATTGTTGTACGAAGTGGGCAAGTCACCATCTATCATTTTCCAATGAGCCCTGTTGTTTTCAATCCAGGTTTCCTCTTGGGATGAACAATAACATATTTAATTTGTGGAGAAATGATGCTCTCTCTCAATTAGAATATCTGTGCGGGAATAAAATAAAAAATGGATAACATTGTTTCAGAGATATTGACTTACTCACAAAGGGAGCTTCAGATTTCTGCAACACCTTAATTGCAGATGCCAAACGGGAGGGTGTAGAGACTAAATTTCTTTTCAATCCCCATATCCTTAGCAGCAAGTGAAGAAGGGTACTGCAATACTTTACAAAACTCTGGGAAGTTCACACAATGATAATAAACAAACACATGCCAAACTGGGGCACATGCAGGACAGGACACAGTAAATTATGTCTGGATGATCCTATGGACAACCGCTGCCACTACATCCATTAGCTCACACTACAAGAAAGATTCATATAAAATTTGCTTGATGAGGTGATAATATACATTGGCAACTCAAAATAATGTTTATAGGGTACCAAGAAACAAGTATCATGTTGCCGTGTACCCACTGTTAAGTTAATGGAGTGCAATGGAGTTGACAATCAATAACCACTTACAACGTTGTAAATTGATAGCAATAATGCATTTAGCAGCACAAATATAGCATAATTGTGGAAAGATCACATTGCCCTCTGCTTGAGCCTTTTGTGCACCACATAGTGGAATAGCTTTACAACACAGAAGTTAACAGCCATTGTCCATGACAGGGTAAAAAAAAGTGAACACTCTTGTGCACCTTTTATGATGTATGTTAGAATCAAGTCTAGATCCGAGGCCGCTGGGCTGTTCATACTTGATGTGATTCGAAAATTAGGAGTGGCAAGAATGCCTCCAGTAGATGAGAACTGAGGCCATTTGAATGTATGTTGGTGTTGTATTTCAATATAACCATGCTACATTAATCTCTGAAAGGTGCTAGGTCTTTTCGTTGGGGATTTGAACTCTAATGTTACTTTATTTGCCCTTGGCAGATGCATCTGTTTGATGTATGCTTTCATTGATTTTCCTAACTTTTAAATTATAACAATTTCTGGTCTGAAGAAAAGTAAGGAAATATGGGAGGAAAAAATGCTTGCATAGACCTAATTTTAGTAAATACTTATTTCCCCCTAAAATAGTTAAGGTAAACAGTTAAAAGAGTTGGTAATGTTAGTGGAAAAACATATTGTGAAATTCCCCAAAATTCTGATCTTGGTGGTAGGAGATTTTAATGCTAAAATCCCCAGTAAAACACAGAATAATTATTTTCAGGCTGAAAATGCTAATGCATTGGAGAACCCAGGTCAGGTTCTTTCCAAAAAACTCAGGTATACAAAAGGTAGAAAATTGTTGACCATACTGGATTGCCTTAATATGACAATAATAAATGGCAGGTGCAATGATGATCAGCTGGGGGAAAACACTTTTGATAACGGGAAGTTGGCCACTCTTATTGACATTGCTGTTTTTCCTCCGGTGGTTTCAGCTTGGTAAAATACTTTCAGATAAGGAAGTTATCAGGTAGTGACCATAGGCCTCTTTTTTCTCAAATTGCACAGTTGGGTATGTTTAAGGGACTGCTGTCAGAATAGCTCACTAATATATTGAAAGAACAAGAGTAGAATAATATGGTCTGCAAAACTGAAATGTCAGACTGTGACTCAGGTCAATAAAAGGTTGAGGGATCCATTTAATGAAACACCATAAGCTATTTTGAAAAAGTATGACAAAATAATATCCTCTGTAAGAGAAACTGCATTAATTTCACTATAAATGAAAAGGGTGGCATGGGTAAACCAAGATCACCAAAGGAGTTGATAAGTTCAAACTCAATAAGAAAAAAGATTGGCCTAAAAGGTAGGTGGTGTTATTAGAGAGATTCTAATTAGATAACATAAGAAAGAGTATAGAAAAGAAATTAGGTAAATTACCTGGAAAGAAAAAGATGCATCTTGGATGAAGGTTATAATGGCTCTTCATACAGAAAGAACCAAAGGCTTTTGCGATGCAGTGGGTGATGTTAGGGTTCTTAAAAAAACAAAAGCAACCTCCGTAGTTGAAGGGGAGTGGGTTAATTATACAACATAAAAGATGGTAATACAAATAAGTCTGTGTGCTCCAGATGTTTAAAGTACAAAATTACAGCAGAGAAACAGTTTTTCATAACTCCCATAGTAAAAGGGGTAGCAGGTTTAATAAAAAGGCTAAAAGGTTACCCGACTCAAGGGATAGACAGATTATCTGCTGATATAATAAACCTTAATCCTAGTCTGTGGGCCTACGTTTTGACCCCTGTGTATCGGGCTAGAAGTGGTGAAGATAAACTTGAATCCAGGAAAGGAAACATAAGAATACTGCTTCATAAAAATGGGCCTTGCAAATCTTCCATCCTTTACCGAATGATTACCCTGTTGGACATTATGAGTAAAATTTATCCCAAACATCTTTTACAAGCTTTGAAGTAGTGGCTATTAAAAAGAGGCAGTGCTCCCCAAGGTTCAACTGGGTTTTTGTAGGATCTACTCTACAGTTGACAGATTTCTAATATGGAAACTGTTGGTTGAGGATTATATGATTATGCCTTTAAAAGAAGCTAGAGAAGAATCCCTACAGCATTTGATAAAGTTAATTGGGCCCTTCTTTGGGGAAAAATGGCCATTTGGAATGTCCCACCTGGGTTATAAAAATTGATAATCCAACTTCATTTGTGGTCATGATCAAGAGTGGAAATGGGAAGCAATGGGGCATTAACAAGGAGGACATATACTTCTAATGGCTTCAGGCAAGGGTGCAAATTAGCTTCTTTGCTTTTTTCTAAATATATTGCTGAGCACTAACAGCTTTAAGCCAGGTCTGCTCATCTCCTCAAAAAAATAGGTACAGGTTATTTTTTCTCTGCGTTATACTGTTTTATTCAATGTCGCCCCTGTAAACCTCCAAAGGCAATTTGATGCTTTTTCAGAATACTGTAGTGCAAATGATCCGACAATAAATGTTTCTAAAACAAAAGTGATGGTATTTTCGAACAGAAGTATATGGAAAGTAAACTAAAAGTGGTGGCTAAATGGGGCACAGTTAGAGGTTGTGAAGGAGTATAGGTATTTGGGTCTCCTTTTTAAATATAATATTAATTTTAAAGCACACGAAGAATAACAGGAGTTGAGAGCAAGGGCCATAGTGGATGTGTTTTACAAAGACTGCATTTGTAAATTGGGCATAAATCTGTATAAGTTCTTAAAGAGACCTATAATTCAAAAATAGTAAATTTGCTCCTGTATGGCTGCAAAGTCCTTCTGGAGAAAAATATCCTTCATTTTCCAGTTATTGAAATGAAGATGTGGAAAGGTTTCTGGGGCTCCTGCATGGTACTATTAACAGTGCATTGAGACGTCAGCTTGGCTTGACTGATATAATATTTAAGTGTCAGCAAAGAATCCTTAATTGCTGGGCCTGTCTTACTAAAGCAGCTGACAGTTCGCTGAGGCAGCTAATTAAAGATTACTTCAGAGTTAAATCTAGCAGCACCGTAGAACACAAAATTAAACAATATCAAGGACAGACTAAATATAATGCTATTGTTTGATATCCTATGTATATCTATGGTCCATCTGAACAGGGTAATAAAAGGTGTAGTTGGAGACAAATCTGGAAATTGTGACCTAGAAGATGTGGGTAAAAGGAATAAGCTGCCTTACCTACTGGAAACGGACTATAGGAATGCTCCACAATCGTATTTGTGTGATGTAAAAAATGCCTATATCAGAAGATAGTTATTGAAGGTTAGACTTGAATAGGTGCCAGCCTTTATTCTGTGGAGGATGACTAATAAGGACACCGTGGAAATTACTATTTTAAACAGTTCCCACTGACACCTGCTCACTTAGTTTTTTTGTGACCTTTGTGAGGGATAGAAAACATTTATTACTCCCAATATTTAGAGTTTTAAAGATTTGCTGCATTCAAGACCTCTTGAAAAAAATCTTAGGTCGTGACAATATGAGGTCATGTTATGGTATAGGAAAAGCTTTATCTACTGTATCAGACAGTTAAATAAATTGACAGCCATCTGTTTATAAAATGAATAGCCAACTGTTTTACGTGTCATTTGATCAGCTTATATATCAGAAACATCACATTAGATAATATGTAGTATTTTTAGAGTTTTTAGGGAAGTGTTTTATGTGGTATTTGAACACCTTTGATATATACGTGGAATGAACTGTCTTTTTTATGGAATGTGTGTTATGTGTTGAAACAAATGGAATGTATTCTTAAAGTTTGTAATTGTTTGGTATATTAATATGTAATGTTTGTGTTGCCTTGTTGGCACAATATCAAAAACACATAAATTAATACAAAAGTACAACCACTTTGCAATGCATAAGCATTAAAGACAATAAATAAAGGTGTTAAAACATAAAGAAATTTGTACACCCCTAACATGACAGACATGCGCTGGAGTGTGCAGGTAGACTAGGAGTGGTTATCTTCTGTCTTTCTCACAGGTTATCACTAAGTGGTTAGCACCACCGGTGGGCAGTTGAAGTGGGTTCTCGATCAGAGTGTGCTTTAATTTCCACAAAAATATATTTTGCTGCATTTACTGGTGATTAGTATCATCATAAAAAATGCAAGGCCTGAGTTAAAGAGACTAAGGAATGGAAAAGAGATTGCAGGAGGCAATTAAGTCAGACAGCGAGTGAAAGTGTTTGCATTGGTTATGTGTGGGATTAAGATATGAAAGGTTGTGGTGTGTATGAGGCCTGGGATCCTGGTTTTATTTACAGGGCTCGTATGACATTATGGGTCTAGGGAATGCTGTTTTTATTATCGATAAGCAAGGAATTATATGGGGTCTAGACATGCTAGTATGGTGGAGAGCAACTTGTGTTCCCACTGTAACACACGTTATTTTGCTACTTATTACACGCTAAAGGAAGAAGTAAGGTTAATTAAAAAAACAAAACCTTACATAAACACTTCTGAACATGGAAGAAATAGATAAAGATTGGTGCCAGTATATAAGCAACTGATACAGTCCCCAGTGTTTCGGAACTTCCTACAGTCACAGATTTAGATGTTCAACATTTGCTAACTTTAGCTGAACTTACTTCATCACCGCAAGACCATTCGCCCTGTGGACATTAAAGCAAATCTACACTTCATTACTTCCCTATGTAATCTGGGTGTTTAATTCCTCCCTTACAATATGCATCATTCCACCATCCTTCCAAGCTGCTGCTGCTTTACCTGTATTTGCCCAGATGTACATTTGTCCGCTATTCTCACAAGCTTTTTGAGCTGATTGTACATATCCAGCTCTTTTCTGAGATCCTTGATGCTGTAGGGTCATCTAATCACATCAATTGCAAGACTGAAGTGTTCTTCACTGACTAGGATGCTAGGCAGTACATCTGCTATGGCAAGTTAGACCTCTGAAGCCTCATTGACTCCTCGAGTATCTTAGTTAAGCAGTCAAGGATCCGGAGTTGAAATAAAAGTTACGTCAACAAAGATGAATGTCTAGAGAGGGTTCTTACATATAGGAGTAACTATTTAATAAATACCTTAAAATTCTATACAAGTAAAGCTCAGAAGGAATGATGATAAAGGCTTCTAACCTTACCTTTCAAACGTTAAAGTCAATATAAGATTTTAGATGGGGATGTTGCAGGCTGCCTATTTAGATGCAAGCTTTCCTGACCAATTACCCTTTTCCTGTGCCCTTGGTAGAGTAACATTATAATATGCGTTTTAACATATATATTTTTACCTTATGAATGTATGTAGGTTTTTGATGTTTTTAGAATTTCTGATGAAACGAAGGACTGCACTAAAGGAAGCATATTTGTCCCCCAAAATACTACAACTCTACACCTCCATAGGAAGAGGTGCCCTTGTCTTAGACTGATTTCCACACAATGCTCACATTATGATCCTACCAATAGAACCAAGTGGGGAGCGGGGCATCTATTTGGGACTGAAAGGTGTTACTGTATGTAGTGGCATGGCAGCACCATCACCATAATGCTTAGAACCGATGGTGTGCAGAAACTGTTGTTCTAGCTTACAATTGAGAAGTAAAACAGATTTTGTAAACAATACATTTTACAACATGACAGGCCAAGACTATCAGTAAAAATTTATAAATATTGTTTCAATTCAAATGACAAAAATAAAACGGCAAGTTAATATAGCCAGATAGGGAGATATGGAAAGGTGAGGTTAACAATACTTATCAAAACTATATGATTAAATAAGGTGTGGCTAGAGCAACTTAAAGAATAGTGTCATAGGTCGAAAACAATCTGATTACTGTAACATGGTTCAGATTTAGAGTAAGTCAGTTGGTGTGAAACATACAAAGCATGCACACAGTAGATATGATACATCGTTTCTTATGAACTGAAAAATGATTATATAGGAATAGTGCAAAACTTAGAGATGATATGGTTGGGTTTTTAATGAGAACGTTTTACATTTTTGTTCTTCACTTTTATGTTTTTTACAGAGATAATGATGTAAAAGGAATGTAGTAAAATGCTGAAATAAACTACTACTCCACTCATTCCCCAACCAGCTCCACTTTTAGGTCCCATACTACCCCCATCACAGTCCTCTAAAAAAAGGTGTGTTTTTTCCTATTTATTCGGACAGATCAGCAGCTGCTTTTTACTGCCTGACCACTCAGTTTTTTTTTTTTTATAAAGATTTTTTTTATTTTAGAGAAAAACAAAAGGGAAAACACAACAAAGATACTTTGTAACAATAAATAAAATATACAAATATCAATACTGTAGCACCTTCCTCAAGATATAACATCTGTCACTTCCGTCTTACTCGTCCTGTAGGTCCCGGAGGTCCTATTGGCCCCCATGGGCTCCATGAAGTCTGGAGTAACTTTTAGTTTTTTAGAGTTTTGGTCCCGTCATTATAGCACTAGAATAATGACCCTATTGATACCTCTTCTGAGGGAGATCGGCCTGCTCTCCACCTCGTGAGGCCTAGGTTCGGCCCCTCCAACACACAGAGCAAGGATTGCCGTTAGTATTGCCCCATAGTCCCTGGGTGATTTTTGCTTTGGAGGAGCTGCATGGAGATTTCTGCTACCTTAGGTTAGTCAATCGGCCAGTAGACCCACCCAACTCCCCCACACTCTATTGTATTTGTCAAGGCAACCTCTCGCCTCGTATACCAGTTTTTCGCACCCTGCACACCAATCCACTCCTCGTCTCCATTTGTTAAGGGTCGGCGCTTTTACGGCCTTCCATTCCGACATGATGTCTCTTTTTGCCACCAAGCAGGCCACTCCCAGGAATATACGACTCGTTCTATTTAGCCCTATCTCGCCCATTGCCCCCAGTAAAAGTGGTGTCGGGGATATCTCCACCGTTGACTGCAGTACCTCGGAGATCTCCCCCATAACTGACCTCCAATATGACTCTATAACTGGGCAGGCCTAGACCATTTGGAAGAAATCTGCTCCCGGTTGAGAGCACCGGGGGCATTCGTCTGTGGGTCGAAGATTCGCCCGGTGGAGTCTCTTAGGGGTAAGGTAGGCTGCGTGTAGGTAGAGGGTTTGTAGCAACTGAAACCGTGTGGATATAGGCGATGTTCGGGGAGCCATTAATGCCTCTCTCCAGTCTAAGTCCTCTATGAGACCCACCCAGCCCTCCCATTTCCGGCAAAGTTCCTCGAGGGGAGGGGATGTGTTAGCGAGGATAGAACAGTATATTTGGGAGGTACCCCCTTTGTTTAGGTGTCCCATCATAACTTTCGCTTCCATTGGACTATACTCTGGGATGTTGTCCCCTGGCCGTACGTGTACCCGTAGAGCATGCCTGAGCTGTAGATATTTGTGAAACTGGGTGTTGTTTAAAGAGTATGTTTTCTGAAGCCCCTCAAAGGGCCGAATTTGTGAGTCGCCCCAGATGTCGCCAAGCGTAGATATCCCAATAATGTCCCATTTCCGGAAGCCCTCCAGTGTGGAGATTTCCTTTAGCCATTTCCCCTGCCAAAGAGGTGTCTGATGAGTTAGACGAGCCCACCACCCCGTGGCCATCTGTGCCGCTCGCCATCCCGTAAGAACCAGCCTGGTCACCTCTGGGATGGATTGTGGGATCGCGCCTCCATACAGGGCATTGAAAACCCCGTTATAGCCCATCTCCTGAAGTTCCAGTCTGTACTCGGGGTCAGTCCATCCCCCCGATAGCCAGTCGTTAATCACCAGTAGGCACATGGCTAGATAGTAAAAGTAAATGTTGGACATTCCCAGTCCCCCTTCATAGATGTCTCTTTGACATGTGACAAAGGATAGCTTGGGACGGGAACCGTGCCACAGGAATTGGCGCACCATTGTCTCGACTTCGTTGAACCATTTCCGGGGGATTAGGTGTGGGAAGTTTTGCATTTGGTATAGAAATCTGGGGAGCACCATCATTTTGTATAGTGCTATTCTCCCCAGTGTGTTGAGTGGTAGATTCCGCCAGCGTTGAAGATCTTTCCTGGAGTTCTTAAGGAGCGTTGTGATATTTAGTTCCCAAGCTAGCTCGGGGAGCAGAGTTACGTGGACCCCCAGGTATTCAAAACTATTGCGGCGGATTGGGATGTTTTTTTGCCAGCTTACACAGTCTCTCGAGGGGTGTAGCGGGATCAGTAAGGATTTGCTGGAGTTCAGGGTAAGCCCCGAGGCTTGTGAGAAGAGTTCCAGGAGTTCTAGGACCCGCGGGCCACTCGTTGCTGGGTTAGAGAGGTAAAGGAGGAGGTCGTCAGCGTACACTGCTACCCGGTTTTCCGGGCCCACGGGCCAAGCCCAGCCTGTTACTAGTGGGCC
Organism: Pleurodeles waltl; assembly: GCF_031143425.1. NCBI lineage: Eukaryota > Metazoa > Chordata > Amphibia > Caudata > Salamandridae > Pleurodeles > Pleurodeles waltl. The sequence continues at coordinate 1,132,540,590 of NC_090446.1, read as the reverse complement.
TTCTCTCAGCAGTTTTGCCAGTGGCTCAATTGCCGGGGCAAAAAGTAACGGCGATAGTGGGCATCCCTGACGGGTCCCGCAACAGATGGGGAATGGATCGGATGCCACCCCGTTAACCTGAATACGAGCTGTCGGATTGGAGCAAAGCAGTTTTACTAGGCCTCGGAATTTGGGTCCAAATCCGTTCTTTTTTAGAACTTGTTCTAAGTACGACCAGTCCACTGTATCAAAGGCTTTTTCAAAGTCTATTAGAAGGAGGGCAAGAGGGGACCCGGTCAAGGTGCCACGATGAGCCAGAGCGATATGCAGTCTCCTAATGCAGTGTCTGGTGCTACGGGAGGGCATGAAGCCACATTGGTCTGGGTGTACCAGCGAAGGAAGCACTACCTTCAGCCTCGTAGCAAGTAATGTTGAGAACACTTTAATCTCAGCATTCATCAGGGAGATAGGTCTATAGGCTGAGCGGTCACGCGATGGTGGCTGGGTCTTCGGGATCACCACTATTGTGGCTTGGTCTATTCCGGCGGGGAAACGGCCGATCTTCACTGCTTCGTCAAACATATTGAGTAGATGGGGGCTTAGAATGTCCCCGCATCTGTTGTAGAGCTCAGATGGGAAGCCATCCGGTCCAGGTGTTTTGCCTGACGCTAGTCCGGATATGGCCATTGTGATTTCGGCTAGGGTTATGGCTTCCTCCAGGATCTCCCTGGTCGCCTGTGGGATTTTAGGAAGGGTTATGTCATCTAGAAGGGGGGATTCCCTTTCAATTCGTGGGCGGGGTGCACAGCGTATAGTTGAGCGTAGTATGATGCGAAGCTCATAGCAATTTCACTGGGGGTCTTCGCGATTGAGCCTGCCTCGCCCGCGACCTCTGGGATAACTCTGTCGGCTAGCGGGCGCGAGGCCAACCAATGCAGGAGTTTGCCATTTTTATCACCCCATCCATACACTCGAGCCGCCGACGACCTCTATGTGTGCTTTGCAGCCTCAAACACTAACTGCTTTATCTCCTCTCTAATCACTGTTAGACGTCTCAAAGTGGATGCTGATGTTGTGGTAGTCACAGACTGCTCCGGGGCCAGGGCTTTGGTTTCGAGGGTTGGCACCTGTAAGTCTCGTGCCCGTTCGCGGGCGCGCACATGGTACCTGGCATAGTCTCTAAGTGTGGCTTTACATGCCGCCCAAACTGTTCCCGGGGATTGTACAGATCCAAGATTTTGATCAAAGTACTGGGTAAGGTGGTCCCTTATATCAAGAGTGAAATCGTTATTCTGTAAGTACCATGCATTCATGCGCCACATAGGACGCTGATTTGGAGCTGTGTCTCCTACTCGGATTCGTACTGGGGAATGGTCTGAGACTCCTCGAGGTAATATCTCAGCGCCAGTGACTCTAGAGATGACTAAGGCGGGCATGAGCACGAGGTCAATTCTTGCCTGGGAGTGGTGAGCTGCTGAAGTGTGTGTGTACTGCTGTGTTCTGGGGTGCCATGTCCTCCATACCTCACACAGGCCTAGGCTTGATGTCCAACCATTTAGTTTGGTTGCTCTCCCAACTCGGGTGGATGAAATAGGTCCGGATACATCTATCTTAGGGTCCAGGACCGAATTAAAGTCACCACCAATAAGGGTGAGTCCCTGCGGGAGGCCTATAATCGTCCGGCGGAGAGTTAACAAGAAGGCATCAAAGCCAGCTGGGGGAGCGTACACACATACGAAATTAACCGGTGACCCGTGTAGTATGCCAGTCACCGTTACAAATCTGCCTTGTGGGTCTGATTGTGTGGCTGTGACCACTATGGGTAGTGAGCGATGGAACAAGATGGCCACCCTCCTGGAGCCCCTCGAGAAGCCCTTGTGGAAAGCTTTGTCAAAACCTCCCCGTGCTAGGATAGGGCAATTGGTTCCAAGTAGGTGGGTCTCCTGTAGGAGGACCACTGAGGGGGCATATCTGCGCAGGGTGTTAAACACTGCGGAACTTTTACTTTTATCTAGGAGGTCGTTGACATTCCATGAGAGAATCTGTGTCAGTGAGGGAACTGTTTGTGCCATGATTGCGTAACGGGAATTCGGGGACCCGACCGGGGACCCAGAGACAGGTATATTGATTGGAAAGGATCTATGCGGCAGGTGTAGGTATTGCTACGGTAACTTATCATAACCACTTCGCTAAGCCCTAACGTGAACCCCCCAACCTCCCCCCACCCCATACTTCTACCTTTGAAGCATCTGTCGCCCTAATGCCCAACGGGGGCAACACAGCCGTGTAGACTGCCATCGAGTGGAGTGGTGGACCCCTCCTGTGTGTCGGATCACTTGCAGTTAATTAACGAAAAAAAACCTACCCATAATAAAGTCGTTAGGGTGCTCAGCATGGCGCCGTCGTGGGTGTGAATTTGCACCAATCGTGTGAGATGACGTCCAGCTCCGCTGGTGTGACCCAGTGAACTGGAGTTCAGTACATGTAAGACCAGTGTCAACCAAGTTCAGGGGACTGGCTCAAACGGTCGTCTCCTTGCTCTTCTCCAGAGGTCTGGTCCCCGGGGTGAACCACAGGCCCCTCCGGCGGGGGGACCAGGACCAGACGGGCGTCCTCGTCTGTTTGGGCTTTGGAGTTCCTCAGCCTTCCCCTCCTGGATCTGGTGCGTTTCCGACCTCTCAACATGGTCGCTTGTGTGTTTGAGCGTATCTCCCGGGGTCCCCCAGACGGATCAGCTGGAGCCCTTCGGTTTCCGATACCTTCCTCCGTCAGCCAGTCCCACGCCTCTTCGGGTGATTCAAAGAAGTGTGCCTTGCTGGCGAGGATTACTTTCAGGCGGGCTGGGAAGAGGAGCATGTAGGAAAGTTGCATCACTCTCAGTTTCACCTGTTCATACGATCGGTGCTTGGTTTGGACTTCTCGGGTGTAGTCTGGGAAAACAAAAATTTTCTGATTGTCCCAAAGGAGGTCGGGGGAGCGCCTGGCTTCTCTGAGGATCGCGTCACGGTCTTTAAAGTTGAAAAAGCGCGCTATCGTGGGTCTTCGGGGGCCGCCGGGGGGGGGGCGCGGGGCCAAGGCCCTATGCGCTCCTTCTATCGCGAACCATGGTGAAAGAGATTTCCCCGGCATCCAGGACTTAATCCAATTCTCCAGAAATTCGGTAGCTTTGCCATCTTCCGCTCCCTCCGGGACGCCAACGAAGCGTAGGTTGTTGCGTCTGGAGCGGTTCTCCGCGCATTCCGCCCTGCGGTGGAGTTCGCCAGACAGAGTTTGTAGCTGAGCCACCTTGGCTCTAATGTCGGCCAGGTCATCCTCTGTCTGTGAGACACGGTTCTCCACCTCTTCAATACGGCCCACTGCGTTTCTGAGATCTTGTCTCACGAGGCCCATCTCTTCTCTCACATCTCCAATCTTGGTTTCCACTGCCCGTTGCGAAGTTTGAATTGCAAGAAGGATAGCACTGACCCCGTCTGCAGCCTGTTCGTTAGGCGGAGCGTCACCTCCGGTTCGGGGGACCGTCGGTGTGGTAAATTGATCAATTCTCTGCTGGGATGGCTGCACCTGTCTGGAGGCTCTGTCTTTACCCATGTTGTCCGAAGGGTCAAGCAGGCGCAGATATGGTCTAGTGGGAACAAGGCTTATCCGTGACAATGGTCCTGTGTCTCTTGCCCGGGTGGATCTGAATCAAAGTATTCACCCCGGGGGGGGCTCCAGTCAAGAGGGCGATCGGAAGTTGGGCAGCGCTCAGAGGGGAGGGCACCAGGTCTTTCACTAGATCTGTAGGGGGGGGTGGGATCACCTTTTCCCCTTCGTGGTGTGGCCCAGGATTAGATCAGCAGAGAAAGGGACTCACCCCTCAACAGGTCCGGAGCCATGGAAGCGTCCAGCTGTCGGATTCCTCCGGGGTGACGATCCTCCATCGGGCGATCCTATTGTAGTCCTGGTATCCCCATGGCGTGCCCAGGGCACTCGGTGCCCCCCCGGGCGCGGGTCGCCGGGGACCCAGGGTCGCTCCAAGGTCTACCTCTTCTGGGGGCCTGAGTCTCCGCGGTCCCTGGGCAGAGGGGTCCTCTGGCTCCTACCGTGTTCCCCACGGAGTTGTTATGCCAATTAGATGTCACCCTTCAGTGGGCCGTTATCCCCCTCCAGGTGCCGATTTCGGGACTTAAGTGTGGGGATCCACGTGGGCCAGGGCCCTCATCGCTCCTCTTCATCACCCCTGCCTCTCTTTACTCCCCTGCTCCCGTTCCCTGCGTCGGAGCAGGTGTGACTCCAGCGCCCCACAGTCCGGGGGCGGAGCCGGTGGATGGTCTCCTGAGGGGGGCCGCCTCCGGTCCGCGGTTAAAGTTTGGCAGGCTCTGGGGCCCAGGCTCCAGGCCCACTTGCCTGCTATGCAGTGGTGCGCAGCGCTGTCTCCCGGGGGCTTCAGAGGGCGCGGATCTTCAACGCGCGACCCTCCACCTCTCCTACCTTCATAGATCGCGCCGCCTCCTGGCGGCGCACAGGCAGCCGGGACCCCGGTGTCTGGTCCACCGAGTCGTGGGGCCCCCAATCCATCCCGGAGCCACCCACGCCCGGCCTCACAGACCTCGCGTGCGGTCACCTGCCGGGCGCCCTCCTGGGCGTGCTGGAAGGGCGTGACACCTCCGGGCGCGGCTCCGGCGTCCCCGGTCGGCCCCCGCTGGTTGGGTTTGATTTTGGTGCTCGTTCTATGGCACCGGCCACAGGGCGGTCCCCGCCTCGGGCGCGGTCTGGTCCTCGGGCCGGCGCCTCCCCCCGACGGCCGCAGGCACCCCCGAGCTCCGGATTTCGAGCTCCCGGAATCAGGGGGCACCGAGGCACCCTTCGAGTCCCGGTTGGGACAGAAAGCAGGATCGAATGTGGCAGTGGGTTTGGGCGGATGACAGAGGGGTCCGGAGCACTCTTAGAGTGCGACCGCCATCTTGACACCCGTAGCCACGCCGACCACTCAGTTTTTTAAAAGCAGTTTTGGGCATGTTTTTATTAAGCCACTCCAAGTGGCGTCCACCATCTTGGGGCAGGTAAATACAATAATAAACAAAATGAAGCCGCCACATATCATATGTGCTTGTTTTCAAGATGGCAGAATCAAGTGCCCACCTGGAGGAGCTCTGGGCACCACACCCTTGGGGTGGTGATGGACAGGGGAGTGGACACTCCCATTTCCTTTGTGCAGGTACGTGCCAGAGCAGGGACCGGGGGTCCCTGGACTGATGCAAACCGGTTTATGCAAGGGCACCACCAAATATGCCCTTCAAAGCAAACCAGTGGGGTGGGGAGGCTACTCCTCCCCAGACTTGTAACACCTATTTCCTGTTCCACAGAAAATCCTTTGTTCTGCCTTCCCCTGCTTGAGCTGGTCAAGCTGCAGGAGGGTAGAACCCTGTCTGAGGGGCTGCAGCAGCGTAGGCTGCTTGCAGACCCTAGAAGACTTGAAGGAGCAATACTGGGTGGTCTGCTAAGGAGCTCCCAGAGTGCATGGATCATGCCCCCAATACCGGTATCAGTATTGTGATTTGATTCCAACATGTTTGATACCAAACATGCCTAGGTTCGGTAGTGACCTATGGCCAGTACATAGCTAAAATGGCTTCCCAGCACTTCCATACTCCAAGGTATTGGAACTGGATTTGAAGAGGCACCTCAGCTGCTGCAGGGGTGTCCACACACACAGGGACCTGCACCCTGCCCTTTGGGCTGGAAGGGCCTACCATAGGGGTGATTTACAGTGACCTGGTGTAGTGACCAATAATGGAAGGGTGCATGCACCTTTTCACACAGGCTGCAAATGGCAGTCCTGCAGATACAGTTTGCATGGGCTCCCATAGGTGGTATAATACATGCTGCAGCCCATGGGGGCCCTCTGGTGTACCAATGCCCTGGGTACCTTAGTAACATATACTAGGAACTTACAGCGGTACACCAGCATGCCAATTGTGGGGTGTAAGAAGTACCAAAGCAACTACATTTAGAGGAGAGAGCACAATCACTGGGGGCCTGGTTAGCAGGATCCCAGTGAAAACAGCCTAAGCACACTAACAACAGACAAAAAGTGGGGGTAGCTATGGCAGAAAGAGAGACTCTCCTACAGCTGTCATGTGGCTTGACGTTGAGCAGCGAATAGGAACTTGACTTGACATTGACCGGAGAAGGGAAGAGGGCTTTGATGGCTTGTGATGTTTTGCCATCTGTGTGGAGTCCCGCAACGCCGGTCGCCGTCGCTTCAACGTCGATACTCTTGACAGCAATGCCGACAGACAGCAAACAGGAATCTTCCTACCTCTAGAATTGGATCTTGTTCCCCTCTTGGGTCACTTTTCAGGAGATCTGCATCTAGGAGGCTTGTGAAGTGAACCAGTTCCCTTACAAATGGTTGGAAGGGTCCCATTTTCACCAGTTCCAGTTTTCTGTCTCTCCAGCAGGTCATGGAGACGTATCTTCTCTCTGTCCTTTAAGGTCCTTTTTGAGAGTTTTTTGGAGTAGTAGCACAACTAAGGTTGGTGGGTGGCAGGGAGACATAAAGGGGGTTATTCTAACTTTGGAGGAGTGTTAATCCGTCCCAAAAGTGACGGTAAAGTGACGGATATACCACCAGCCGTATTACGAGTTCCATAGGATATAATGGACTCGTAATACGGCTGGTGGTAAATCCGTCACTTTTCCGTCACTTTTGGGACGGATTAACACCTCCTCCAAAGTTAGAATAACCCCCAAAATGCATACTGAATTGGGGTCAATATGTGCCATCTTCTTACCACAGGCTTGACACTTTACAAACAGGAAAGGCATTTCTGACAGGAAAAAATGAAAATTCCTGTCAGAAAACTATATTCTCCCACTCTATAAGTGAAAAGACATCGAGTGAAGCAGAAAAAACATAGTTTTGTGAAGTAAATTTTTGACTAAAAGCCAAAAAGAGAGAGCTCAATGCTACAGGGTCCTCACTGAAGGAGCTGGAAAAAAGAACAGGCCTGTCACCCAACTGTCACTTTTGTGGCATGGTGGGATACAGGCGGCCCTGGAGGTCTTAAAGGCACGGTGCCAGTTTTCACCTGTTATGCTTTTAATGCACCCTAATGGGTAACAATGCCTTGGTATTTCCTTGCAGTTTTCTTTTCAGTAAAGGCCGTCTTTGCTCTTTCTTTTCTGATTCACAGAAATGCTTAAGTCTGGTGAAATGGTTATTAAAGAAAAACATAATGTAATTTAGACATTTTTAGCCTTTAATATAGGCTGCATTGATATATGTAAATACATGTATATATATGTAGGTTTCCAAAATTTCTAGGTAAAATGTTTATTATATATATATATATATATATATATATATATATATATATATATATATATATATATATATATAATAATATACATGTAATAATGGCTCTGGGTCCCCGCACGTAGGTGGGAATATTCAGTGCTTATGACTATTGATGAGGATCACTTGGAAGAGAATTAATGTCACACAAATACATATTACATATTTACAGAGTTAAAGCAGAAAGGTCGTTATAGGTATTGACAGTAACATCTAACAGTAAGTTCACACAATTAACTATAAGGGTATATGCCTGGTGTGATATTGTCATTTTTTTTGGACCCATAGGCAAAATGCACAGCCAAGTGGAGTACGGATTTGAAAGGAGATAGGAGGGTCTTGGGGAAGCCTGCAAGGAGAGAGGTACAATAGTCCAGTCTGGAGAGTATCAAAGATTGGACAAATGTTTTCAGGTCTTGCAATACACAACGGATCAACAAAACATATATGGTACCCTCAGCACCTCCCTTGCCAGAAATTTAGATGACTCAAGGGTCAAATCCATGAAAGAATGACTACAACTTTTATTATTTTTTAGTATTAACTATACAGAAAAGTTCTAAAAAGTCTCATTCAATAATTCTTCTGAAAACACCCCTCTATACTTTTGACATTTTGCAATTGCCAAGAGCTCTGTAAACACTTCCATGGGCACTCTGGAATCACACTTTTCTTTTTTTCCGTTTTATATAATGTGAACATGACCCGAAGGTATTGGAGTGCTTTACATTACACAACAGCACATTAATTTTTGTTAGACCAGGGGAGATAAAGTGATTTGCCCAGAATCACAGGGTGTTGAACCTACGCCGACACTCAAACCTGGCTCCCTATCTCCAAAGTCGGCAGCTCTGGCCATTATGCCACATTCTCCCCTTCCCGCAAACTTGCAGGATGATTTAAAGTACCTGTGTAGAAGGGTTTTCTCATATAACTAATTGAAAAAAAAGAAACACAATAAAATAAAGCCTCCTTTATTACTGAATAAGTATTCCCTTGTAATATGCGAATCAAGTAGTGTATCAAATTGCAACATTTGACCCTAAGTAAAAAAAATATTTGACCATCGCCCTTAATTCATTTTGCATGTAATTGACTCTTCCCCAGCCCAAATGGCCTTTCATTTCCACCAGTCTGACCTTTGCCCTGCCAAATTGCATCATGATAGTGTGCTCTTCATAAAGGTACAAAGGGGGATGGTGTTGATACTAAGAGACATTAGATTTACAGTCTGCCCTGCCTGTCCTAGCTCTCTCCTGTCACGTCTGCAATATATTGTCTAACTTTTATAGCCAGTCTCTTATGGCTACTCCCAGAATCTGACCTTTGAGTTTAACTCAGTGAGCAAAGATAGACACCAGGAATATCAACAGAAGAAATAAACAGTGGCAATGAAAGGCCCCAGGAGGAAGTTGACTAAAGATAGGGTGTGTAGCTAGCGCCTTATGAAGATGAGAATTTGTACTAACGCAATTATATTATTTCTTTTAGACATTTATTATGTGAACAGGAGCCCACGGATTGTGTCTACGTCCTGTGGTTTCCAGGAGCAACTGTCACTCAGTGGCAACTGGAATCCACAGAGTGAGTGAGCAGTCACGGGACTTAAACAAATAAAAACAATTCCACAACAGATGCCACTCCTGCGGGAACACCAGCATAACCAAAAAAGTCAAATGCAAACAACAGTTATTAGTATTTCCACAATAGTCATTACATACTCTTCCCCTTTACAAGAAAAACAAGAAAATATGTGTAGGAGGCTGGCTGAGTATATGGTGTACATGTATAGGTGAGGCACCCAGAGCTCTCTTAGGGGTAGCTGTGGGGAGCAGCTAAGGCTTATCCATGAGGGTGTAAAGTGGTTGCAGATACCACACAGGTAACACCAACTCTACAACTAACTTTGGTATATCTCCTAACCAGAGATAAGGTCATACAAAAATACACTCACCAACAGGTGAGTAAAGGCTTAATAAATGAGGACCCTTTTGGTGGGGTAGGGGGGGCAAACCATAGACTAAAACAATAGAATGTGAAAACCACTCGCAACCCACATTACACCCAAGGACCCTTAGGACTAGCGGAGTACTAAAATCCCAAAGGCAGATGGGTAGGATTCACCAGGTGCCCATGTGCAGAGTAGATATCTTGGGTTGGTGTCTATGGGCTAACATGGGGAAGCTGCGGCTGAGGTTTTTACGTTTTAGGACCCCAATGAAACCCATTGGGACAGGGGAGGTTTGATAGTGCCCCCATCCATTGATACCCAGACAGTGAAGTACCTACACCAGGGAGCCCAGGTGCATACGGGTGAAGTTGTGTCAGAACCTTCCATTCCTGAAGTCTTGCAGATGAATCTGGGGTCCCACCCTCGAGGGAGCCCTTACGTATCGCAGGAAGGGGGTTGGACACTAACTGCAATGACCCACCTATCAGAGGGGGTCAAGGACGTCACCCAGCTGGAGTAACCAGTCAGATGCTCCCAGGGGCCTCAGCTCATATTATTTCCAAGATGGAAGAATCAAGGGACCACCTGGCAGAGCTTTCTGCACCTCCATGGGGGGAGTGGGAGGAGAGCTGGACAGAGGGTGGCCACTCATCTGTCCTTCATGTAGTTTCGTGCCAGAGCGAGAACCAGGGATTCCTGCACTGGTGCAAACAGGTTTATGCAAGGAGGGCACCAAATGTTCCCTTCAAAGCAGTCTGGTGGCACTCAGAGGCACCCCCGCCCCAGCCCAGCGCCACCTTTTTGTAAACAAGAGGTGGTCACACCTCTATCTTACAGGAAATTCTTTGTTCTGCCTTCCCCTGCCCGAGTTAAGCTCAGCTGGGGGGGCAGAACGGTGTCTGGGGTCGGCAGCAGCATGGGCTGGCATGCAGACCCTGCAAGGCTGTAAAGGCAGGCTTTGAGGGGCCCCTAGGAAACTCCCAGGGTACATAGTATCATGCAACTAGCACTGGAATTGGTGTAGCTGCATGATTCCACCATGTCGATACCAAACATGCTTTGGTTCGGTGAAGCTGTTATGTAGTTGGACCACTGGTGTTGACCAGTGTCCTCTACATACCTTAAGATGGCTTCCCTGCACTTACAAAGCCCAGGGAATGGAATCTGGGTTTTTTAGGGGCATCTCTCCTCATGCAGGTGTACCCTCACACATAGAACCATGCACCCTACCCTTGGGCTAAAGATCCTACCTTAGGGGTGACTTACAGGGTCAGAGTGCAGTAACCATGATATAATGTAAACCTTGTATCTGGGATGAAAGGTGCATGCACCATTTCACACATGCTGAAATGGGAGGCCTGTAGTCGCAGTTTGCATGGGTCCCCATGGGTGGCACAATATATGCTCCAGCCCATGGGGGACCCCTGGTGGACCAATGCCCTGGGTACTTAAGTACCATATCCTAGGGACTTGCACGGGTGCCCCAGTATGGCAATTTTAAGGTGTAAATGTTACCTTACAACTAAATTTTGGGGAGAGAGCATTGACACTAGGGTCTTGGTTAGCAGGCTCCCAGTGTACTACAGTCTAAACACACTCACACCAGAAAAAAAAGTCAGGGTAACTAAGCCACAAAGGTGCTACTTTCCTACACTCTGTATGGATACTTATTGAAGGAAGAAATCTTTGTACTTTGCAGGCATTGAAACATTGCGTGACATTCTAGTTCCAGCATTCATTTCCTTCTCTACTGTTTCCCTCGTTGCAGGACATTGATCCACCACAACCTCTTGAGACTCCGCCATGGTGGAAGAATGCCCAGTTGTATGTGGGTCAGAGTTAATAACAGGTCATGTCTCTCACTCTGATCAGACTGCATAATATTTATGGTAGAAGACCCAGTAGCATTCTGCAAACTAGATTCTGAGTTGGGAAGGGACCATTTGTAATGTGTCAAACAGATCCTCATGTTATAAGTTTTTACCCTACATGATCCTTCCTGCTTGATCAAGTGATAGCTTCACTAGACACTTTCTTCCCACCACTCTTTTTTTTTTCTAACAGCAAAGAAACTTTCGCAACTTTCAAGACTCGAACAGGCAATGAGAACACAGCGATTACTTTTTTACCTTAACTGTACTTTTGATCATTATCCAGTCTCCAGTTTTAAAGTCCTGCCTCTACTGTCAAAATACATTTTTTGTTGTGCCTGTTGTTGGGATGTGTTGTGTACCATCTTGTTCTTATCTGTACATACACAGGAATTAGAATTTGAATTTCATGTTTTGATCCAATCTGGACATACATTTGATGTGGGATCCCTTTTTCTTAGCAAGTGAAATGCAGAGATCCCTGTTGTAGAGCGTGGAGTCATCAAATAAGAAAACAAGTTACTTACCTGTAACTACAGTTATCCAGTATTGGTATCTTTCATAAATTCACATGCTTGAATCATCCCCGTCGCCGAAGTGGGAGTCCCACGGTACATAAAGTAGCAATTGTTACCAAATAAAAATGGAAATACCAGCCACTCATATAGCCTATCCAAGTCCTTTTGTGAAAAGGACCCAAACCTGCCTGCTGGCCAATAAGGCACCAGCACCCTCTAGAACACTCTCAAGAAAAGCTCCTTCCCTCAGATTTTCCAGCACAAGAGTGAAAAGATTATAACATGAGAGGAAATGTGAGCGTCTAAGGGGAGGAGGGTGGGTTGCATGTGAATTTCTGAAAGATACCAATACTGGATAACTGTAGTTACAGGTAAGTAACTTGTTTTCTTATCCAGTACTGGATCTTTCATAAATTAACATGCTTGAATCTGAATAGCCAGCAGTACTGTTGATAAACATTGCAGTGGATGGAGTGTGCGAGCATAGAAATCCTTTACAACCTGTATCAAATAGCTAGCTCATAAATCTTGTATTTTGAACTTCAAACAAATATACATAAATCCAAGTACATATACACATATATACTGAACATTCATATATATCTATATATGTATATATATATATATGCATATAACTACATACATAGATATATCAAAGCATGTCAAAGTATACTGCATAGCAGTTATGGACTATTTGCATATCAAACAGTTTCTACAGAACCAAGGAAAGGTCTCGCCTTAATGAAAGATATGACGTAGAACAGCTTGTCCAACTAGAGAGTCAGTTCTCTGCGAGGACTCCAAACAATAGTGCTGCGTAAAGGAGTGCCTAGTCTTCCATGTTGCAGCTTGGCAAATCTTATCCAAAACAAAGCAGCCGATGTGGAGACTGCTCTCGTGGAGTGGGCCCTCGGGCGCATAGTCAACGGGTTTCCTGCTCTGATGTGACGGAACTGAATTGTAGAAGAAATCCACCGGGCTATAGTGGCCTTGGTGACCCCTGTTCCTTGTCGTCCAAGAGAATAAGATACCAAGAGCTGATCTGATTTCCTGATTTGTTTGGTACTTTGAAGGTAAAATTTGAGGCATCTTTTGATGTCCAAAGAATGCAGAGTTTTTTCTGCGATTGTAGTTGGATTTGGAAAAAAGGTTCATAGTATCATGGGCTCATTGAGACGAAATGAAGATGACACCTTGGGAATGTATCTGGGGTTGGTCCTGAGCGAAACGAAGTCATCCAAAAAAACCAGAAAAGGTTCTTTAGTAGTAAAAGCCTGTATATCACTGACTCTCCTGGTGGAAGTGAGAGCAAGCAGGGTTGCCACCTTCCATGTGATGTACTTGAGTTCCGCCCTGTGAATAGGTTCGAAAGGAGCTTTCATGAGCTGGGACAGGACTATATTGAGATGCCACTCTGGCGGAGGTAGACGCACTGGAGGGAAAGTGCGGAAGAGGCCTTTCATGAACTGCTTAATGATTCTGAATGAGCCGATTGAAGGCATCTCAGCGGAGCGCCCATAAGAGGCTATAGCTGCTAGGCGAATCTTGACGGATGCTTTGCAAAGACCAGCCTTAGAGAGTGTGAGAAGGTACGAGAGAATTTGCTCAGGCTTAATTTGTAACGGGTGGAAATTGTTCTGAGAACACCAAACACAAAACCTGTTCCACTTGAGTTTGTACGTCTTATTTGTGCTCTCTGCTCATGCCCTAGATAAAATCAGTCTGCATTCCTGATCGACGTTCATACCCTGAAACTCTCGGAACTCAGGAGCCAAGCATGCAATTGAAGAGAAGTTGGATCGGGATGAAGAATTTGACCCTGATTCTTCGTGAGAAGGTCGTGGTTGCAGGGAAGGTGGACCCGATTGGCCACGGACCGGAGTAGAAGCTCTGTGTACCAGTACAGTCTGGGCCCTCTGGGCGCTATGAGAATGATCCTGCAGCATTCGGACTTCATTTTCCTGAGGAGTCTGGGAATGAATGGGATGGGGGGAAAAGCGTAGGCAAAGATCCCGGACCATCTCATCAAAAGAGCATTTCCCCACGACCCCAGGAGTGGGTATCGACTGGCGTAGAACTGGCATTTGGCATTCAGGTTGGTGGCAAACAAGTCTAGGATCGGTTGACCCCAGCGTTGGAAGTTGGCATTGAGTATCTTCTGGTTGAGTTCCCACTCGTGGCAGTAGTCGTCCATCCTGCTGAGAGAGTTTGCTAGGGCTTTGTTGACCCCTGACAGGTGCTCCACCCTGAGGTGAATATTGTGCAGTGTGAGCCAGTCCCAAAGAGACTGAGCTTCCCTTGAGAGGTAGAGGGATCTTGTTCCTCCTTGCTTGTTGATGTAAAACATACTTGTTGTGTTGTCCGTCCTGACCAACACTGAGGACCCTGCGATGCGTGAAAGAAAAGCCTTGAGCGTGAGGTGGATCGCCTTCAATTCCAACAGGTTTATGTGCATTGCTTTCGGAAGATTCGACCATCTTCCCTGAATGCGCATGTCTTGTAAATGGCCTCCCCAGCCTTCCAAGGAAGCGTCTATGGTGATGATAAAGTCTGTCATTGATGTTAGAAACATAAGACCTTGGGAGAGATGGTTGGTCTGAGACCACCACTTCAACGCCTGGCGAATTCTTGGCGTGACAGTTATTAAGTCGTCGAAGGACCCTTGCGACTGGGTCCATTGGAGCTGTAATTCTTCTTGTAGCGGTCACATTCTCAGCCTTGCCAGTCAAACTAGGACGATGGCTGAGGAAATCATGCCCAGAAGCGATATGAACAGTCGCACTGAAACAAACTCTTTTGTGGAAATTATGACTAGCTAAGTTGATTAGTTTCTGCTGCTGTGCCGGAGTGAGGTATGCTTTGTTCTTGATGGTGTCTAATTCTGCACCAAGGAAGACTCTTCTGCATGAGGGAAGTATGACCGACTTCTGTAGATTTACTGTTAGCCCCAAACTGCGGAATAACTTCAAGCAAGCGTTTGTAGCCCTGGAGGCTAGTAGTGGAGAAGGAGCTTTTATGAGCCAGTCGTCCAGGTATGGAAACACCTGGAAACCCCTGCTGCAGAGAAAACCTGCGACTGGGGCAAGGCATTTTGTGAAGATTCGGGGAGCTGACCTCAGACCGAATGGGAGAACTTTGAACTGATAATGGGCACTGGCTACAGTAAAGCGGAGCTATATGCGATGTTTCTGATGTATTGGTATGTGGAAATAAGCATCCTGGAGATCCACTGTTGTCATAAAGTCTCCAGGATTGAGAAGGTGCAGGATATCCGACAGCGTGATCATCCGAAAAGATTGTTTCCGAAGGAACTTGTTGAGTTTTCTGAGATCTAGTATCGGTTTCCATTCCCCTGACTACTTCTTTATCAGGAAGAAAAGGGAATAGAACCCAAGACCTCTTTGCTGAACTGGAACTTTTTCTATAGCTCCCTTGGCAAGCATAAGGAATACTTCCTGCTGAAGCAGACAAAGATGGAACGGTCTGGATGTTCTTGGTGGATGATGCAGTGGTTTTTGTATGAATTCCAGGGTATGACCTCTTGTCACTATATCCAGCACCCATTTGTCTGATGTTATGTTCTTCCACTCCTGGATGTAATTGGAGATGTTTGTCCCATTTGTTGATAGTGTGAACATTGGGAAAGCATAGCCGGTGCCTTGTGAAGATCATTGCTTTCTGGGTTGATCTCTGTTTTGTGAACCCTGTCTCCTCTTTCCCCGTCTGGCGTATGAGGCCGTGGATGGTTGCCTATTCTGTTGTTGATAGGACAGCCTATATTGGGGTTGCTGGTACTGCCTGTGAAAGGAACCTCGAAATGAGGTAAATCCTCATTCTCTTGCACCCCAAAAGGCCCGTTTCCAGTACTGCAGGGTACCTAGGGATTTGGCAGTGTCTGTGTCGGTCTTGATGGCCTGCAGCGCATCATCTATGTGCTTGCCAAAGAGAGATTCACCATCATAAGGCATGTCGAGAATTCTGGACTGCACTTCCGGTCTGAAAGATGTGGCCTTGAGCCAACCTTGGCGGCGTAACACCGCAGCACCAGCCAGCTGACGAAAGCCGGTGGACGCTATATCTAAAGCGCAGTCGATTATCTCCTCCGACGTAGGCTCACCTTCTTGGAGGATCTTCCGTGCCTCTGCTTGCTTGCTTTCAGGGATGAGATCAATAAAAGGTTGCATATCCGACCACATTTGCCGGTCATAACGACCGAGGATTGCCAAGGAATTTGCTGCTCTAACAGTAATTGCTGACATGGAGGAGCATCTTTTGCCCACATTATCTAATCTCCTTCCTTCTCTGTCTGGAGGAGTAGAGATAGGCGTCAACGGGTTCTTAGTACGCCTTTGAGCCGCTTGCGAAATAACAGAGTCAGGCTTTGGGTAACCAGTGAGACATGCCGGAGAGTCCTGAGTTGCCTTGTATTTCTTGTCCAAGTTTTGCGGCACTGGTGGGACTGTTGCCGGTTTGCGCATGGTCTTGGTACCCACGCTCCATATAAAGTCAATAATGGGAATGGACCTTACAGACTTCCTTGACTGTTCCTTAAAATCATGAAGGAAGCATTCCAACTGAGAGACAAATGTTGGAAGGTGGAAGCGTGCGGCAGCCCTCTCCGTTAGATTGTGGAAACCACCTATATCCTCGGGTGGAGAATCTGAAGGGGGAGGAGGTGGTGGAGAAGGAGTGGGGGCTAAGTAGTCATCCATTCCTCAGTGGGATGGTGCGGGGTAGATATCTCTCCTTCTTCCTCTTCTTCCCCTGAAGTGGAACCTTCGTCTCCAGGGGGGCAGCTAAAACGGAATGAGGTGTCATTTTGGGAGTAGCTGGAGGGATGTTTCTTGGTGTAACAGGAGAAGCTGGTGGTGGTGGTTGATCTTCTGTAACTGGGAACCTCCTCCTATAATCCTACAACATTGATTGTAAGTCCTGGATTAAAGAGGCAGGCATCTGTATAGAGTCTCTTGGCTGAGGTGGTTGGTAATAGCGTTCCTGATGTGAGTAATATGGTTGGTATTGATCATACTCATCGTCGCCGTCCTCTTCCTGGTATTTAACGTGTAACTGTGATGGGCTGTGCGCAACTCCAAATGGACCCTCATCCGATTCCTCCCAGTCCAGTAGATGGCTGGGTAATAAAGTTGACACTTTGCTTGGTGACGTGTCTGTAGGATAAATCTCCGATCTGGGCAGAGATGTGATCTTGACCATGGCCTGAAGATCTTGAGACCTGGAAGGGGTAGGAATAGCCTCTGTCTGTCTCACAGGCACCAATGGCATAGTAGATGGTGTCAATAATGATGGTGCCGTCAACGGTATTGTTATGAGGGATGATTTTTCCATCGACGACTGTCTCGTCAGCGATGGTGTTGACGATGGTGTCGACGACAGTGGTCTCGTCGACGACGGCGTCGTCGACGGTGTCCTTGTCGACGGTGAGACAGCCGACGACACTGTCATTAGTGGTGTTGTAGTCGACGGGGCTTTAGTTGACGGTGTTATCAACTACGATGTTGTCGTTGACGAAGGAGTCGATGTTGTTAACGACGCACTCTGTTCTGTATTCCTCGTTGACGGAGGTTTGATAGAGGAAATAGGAGCCCTTACCGTTGACGTCAAGGTAGTTGTCGCTGACGATGGTCTCGTCGACAAGGTGGTGGAGACGGTAGATGTAAACACCGTTGTTGTCGCCACGATCATCGACGGTGGTGTCGTCGGCGACTTAATTTTAATGGTTATCTTTCTAGAGGTAGAAGGCTCAGAGGAAGGACAAAGACGGTACGACTCCTTCTTTTGAAGAGGAGAGGATGGCTCAGAAGAAATTGAAGTCTGTAAACCTTTTCCATGATGTCATTTCTGCCTCTTTCTAGATCTTTCTGCCTGGCTCGGGTCCTCAGATTTGGACCTTTTGTGTGGCCTTTCTGACCCACTCTCCTCACCTGAAGTATAGGATTTTGCCCTGTAGCCATGTCAGGAGTCTACCTTCACGGTCTCTGAGGGTTTTTGTGGAGAAAGTATGACATATCTTGCAGTCCTTCACCCGGTGTTGTGGGTAGAGGCAATACAAGCAGTCCTTATGTGGATGATCCACATGGAGCCTTTTCTTTCCACAGGTCTTGCAAGGACAGAAAAAGCCTTTTCTAGAAGAATCCAACATTTTTTGAGTTCTCTGAGAGAAAATGTTTCTGAAGAAGTAGAAAAACTGAGCAGAGCTCAGGGAGACTCCCTTCACACGACGTGCCATAGAAAATCTGAGGGAAGGAGCTTCTCTGGAGAGTGTTCTAGAGGGTGCTGGTGCCTGATTGGCCAGCAGGCAGGTTTGGGTCCTTTTCACAAAAGGACTTGGATAGCCTATATGAGTGGCTGGTATTTCCATTATAGCCTATAGGAAAATAATTTTATTTGTTAACTATTGCTCCCACTCCCACTTCGACAACAGGGATGATTCAAGCATGTGAATTTATGAAAGATCCAATACTGGATAAGACCATAATTTCCTTCTTAGAAAATCTTCCACAGGAGCATTTATGGATAAAGCAGTTTGTATGCCTTACTTCAAAAACCTGTTCATCTGTTCCACAAGACCATTGGAAGACGGAGAATATGGGGCTACTCTGAGATGTCTGATATGATGTGATGTGATAAAAGTATTATTTGTGCAGATATAAAGTGTGCGTGCCATTATCTGTCACCAATTCTTTTGGAGTGCCTTCAGATGAAAACATTTTGCTCAGAAATCAAATAACTGCTAAAGTGGTGGGTTCTGGCAAGAACTGAAAATAAACCCACTCAGAATAATAGTCAATTAATACAAGAAGATATTTCTTGTCCATGGGCAATAGATCAAAGGGGCCTGCAAAATCTAAAGCAACTTTACACAAAGCATCATCGGCATGGGCACAATATGTAATAGCACAGAGCTAGTTTTCCAGTGTTTGTAGACAAGTGGGGCACTTATTTAACCAATGTGAAACTTGGATGTCCACTGAAGGCCACCAAAAATGTTTCTATGAATTTCTGCATGTCCCACTTACTCCTAGGTGACCTTCATGAGTAGCTTCATTAAGCTTGTCACAAAGACACAGAGGTGGAATATGAACATCTGCACACATCAGTGTTCTTTTCGCAATGGATAGTTCATCAGCCACATGTGGGTATGGTTTAAGTGTTTGTGGCAATGACCTCTCTTTGGTCCAATCTTTTTTTTCCAGATCCATGGCTGTAAGTAAAACTTCATTTTTTGTGTGGCATCCTAAACATCATTATATTAAACCATACCGTCTGACCTCAATATGTCTTCTATGGTGGCTACCATACACTATTCGTCATTCTGCACCTCATTGAGAGGATCAATTTGTAATGGCACTCTTGAAGGCCAATCTACACAGACTTTACGCACACCGGAGATGTATTTTAATAACAAAATTGAATTCTTAAAGCATGAAAGCAGTCTGACCAGTCTCGCAGAGGCCTTGACGTTCCATTTCTGTTTAATAAATGTAAACATGGTCTAAGATAGGTAAACATTTCAAACTTTGTTCCCCATAAAAATGTTTTACATTTTTCTACAGCCCATGAACAGACAAGGGCCTCTCTTTCAATTGTGCTGTAATGAATCTCTGGTTGTTTTAAACTCCTTGAGGCAAAATCAATGGTATTCTCCCTGCCTGACACCCATCATGCCAAAACAGATCCAAGACCATATTGAGTGGCGTCTACTGTCACACAATATTTACATCCAGATATGTATGGTGATAAATCAGAAGCATCAAGGATCAAATGTTTAATTTTTTTTAATGCCTCATCAGCAGAAGCATCCCATTTGTATGTTGCTCTCTTTTTTAGCAAGTTGCGAACACTCACTCATTCCTAAAAATAAGCGTAAAGCATCCTTGTCTTTGGGAAGTGCAACATCCGAGAAGGCCTTTGTAAGTGAAAATTTGGGTACCATTCCTGCATTTGTGATAGTATGCCCCAAGTAGTCTAACTTATCTGTTAACAACTTGCACTTATCTCATTTAAGTCTGATTCCTACTTCCTTAAAATGTCCAATATTTTTCTCAAAATTTGTTTATGTTCTGAAACAACCTCAGAAAATATCAAGATGTCATCTTTATACGCTTGGACACCTTTAATTTCTATTCAGATGTAATCCATCGGTTTCTGAAATGTGCTTGCTGCTGAATCTATGTCAAAGGATAACTTCAGAAACATATATGCTCTAAATTATGTCACAAAGGTAGTAAGATGACACGATTCTGGTGCTAAGGGTGTCTGATAATACTGTACGCTGACCTTAAATCTAACAGACTGAAAATGTTCATACTTCTAGTGTTGGTTAATAGATCTTGATTTTTAGGAAGCTCTTGAGTCAGTCATCATCCTCAGAATTAAGTCACCAATTGTCACTTCACAAAATGGATCTTTGACTCATCATTATCATTGTGTTAAGATCATGCATACATTCTTGTGCTCCATCTTCATCCACTTGGATGATACTCACAAGAATCACATTCTTCCCTTTGGATACAACTTGGAAGTATCCTACTTTACAACATTTCAAACCTTTCTTCCCCAGTGCTGGACATATTGTACTGTTTTTCAAGTGAGAGCATGACCCACATCTAAAACATGCCATTCCCGTTTTTTCTGAAAGGATTTTGTGAACTTTTCCTTACTACATCCAGTTGCATTAACAGAGTCATTATCATGTATGGAATTAATTGTTTACATATTATTATGCATTTCGCTCGTTAGGCATTTGCTCGATACAATGGCAGGTTCAGTCTCTTTTGCTAATCTATCAACTCAATGAGTGATGGGTCTCTACAACTAAGGAGCCTTTCCTATATTTGTTTGATGAGCAACTGTATAGGAATAAGTCCCTTATGTAAACATCCAGTGAAGTCCCAAGTTTACATTTAGACACTGAGGGTTGATTCTGACTAAGACGGGAAGAGCCTTGCTGTCAGGTTTTTCGGGTTTTTGGCGGCCTTCCTACCACCTCCCTGGAGGTACCACCGGATTATGAGGGGAGTAGGAAGACTGCCACAAGATCGCCGCCTCCATCAACATTTCAGCTCCTGCGGCGGTGGTGGGAGGGGCAGAGGCGGCCCAGAACATCCGCCACCAGGCTGATCAGGACCTGCCTTTCTGCTGACCTTCACTTGGCGTGGTTGGTGGAAAGGCAGGGTAAAGGGCCATAACAATGGCCTTAGGGCGAATATGTCATTCTAAGATGTGAGCTATCGCTCATTCACAGCCCCCCAATGCCAACTGGTCAGATGTGCGCAATGTGTCACTTGCTAGCTAGGGATACTGCAACGACACAGTGAGCCCGACTGGCTGGCGGCCCTGCAGCATGGTGGGCATTGGCTTCAGGCTCTTACTAAAGCAAAAGCGTGCTGTTGCCGTGACAGCGGTGCCAGCATATCACCAGCCCCACTCGAACATCGGAATGCGGCGGCGGTCGGAATTCCACCGGCTTGGCGGCCTGATCTTGACTGCCAACAGTGTGGGCTGGCGGTGTGCCCGCCAAGTTTGTTATGGGTTCCTTAGAGTTCAAATGTATTCTTTCACGCTTTTAGAGTTTAAATGTATTCTTCTGTTGAAAAAATTGTTTCAGAAGAATACTAGGTTGTTCCATTAACTTTTTACCCAATCTTTGCAAAGCCTCAGTGTAAACATCCCAGTCTTCAGCATCACCAGAGGGTGCAGTTAGCATGGATAGACTGTCATAACTGAAAGTAAAACAAGTTTTCTCTTTGGTGAAAACGTCTCTGCATCATATGCAACTATAAAGTTTCAAATGATTGAAACCATATTTTACATGGTGTTTGAGGTTTTCCAGGGAGTGGTGTCAAATGTACTAGCTGTTGTACACTTGCCATAGTTTTTAGAACATGAATGAAAAATATTCAAAACAAAAAAAATGTAACCTACCACAGGTTGAAGTCATTTCGAGTCCATAACTGAAGTATTGCAGTAGGCAAGGAAGTAGTGTGGTTATGACAAAGGAAGTCCTGTAGTTGAAGGTCATGTTTCTATGAAAATGTGTGCAATTTTGTGTATAAGTGGTATTTTCCAATAGATGCTATTGTAACAAGACCCAATCCAATATGGTCATCGCACGTTGCAGTCCTGACATCACCCATCACATGCTTTTCTCAAAACAATTAGGATGAAAGATGTGTGCAGGCGCAGAACTGACCCAACGAAAAAGGGTTTTGCACTTATATAATGCTGGAAAACAATACTATGTAGTGGTGCAGGCAAAGACCCCAAAACACACACACAGGTCTCACCTTGTATGTGGTGCTTCAAGATTAAAACTTGCTGCCCCTTCGTCAAATAGGTCAGATGCTGAGCACCAAGTCCGATAGTGCTCCTTAGTGGGTCGGCAAGGTCTACGGCCCTGCAGCAACCTCAGTGTGAACGGCATGCTCAGGAAAATGAGTTGTGTTCTCCGGTCAATCCTCCTGGTGCCAAAATCCACAAGAAGTACTCCAATTGGCTCAAGGTGGACTCTCAAAGTTGGTGAGATGTTCCCAAACACATCAACAGCGGGTTCAAAAATATGACAGTGGGCTACTGCAATTTTCCTTGTCGTTGCCAAATGTGAAGATGAGAAATTGCACCAATGTGAAGATATTATTTCTTTTAGATATTTATTATGTGAGCAGAAACCCACAGGTTGCTTCCACGTCCTGTGCTTTCCAGCCGCAACTGCCAGGCAGTGGCATTTGGAAACCACACACCGAGAGCAGTCACGGGCCATAAACAAATGAAAACAATTCCACAACAGGTGCCACTCGTGTGGGTGCACTAGTATGAACAACATCAAATGCAAACAACAGACTTTTTAGTATTTACACAATAATCATTACATGCCTGTTTGACACATAGTTGAGTAGAGGCACTAGGCCACACACATCCCTCTGAAGGATGGAGGAAAATAGGTTACGACCAGCGAAAAGCTTCTCTTGCACAAAAAATTTCCTAAATGCCCAATTCGCATTTAGGAAATGCTTGATTCATGTGCTTTGGAAATCGCAAATGGGAATTCCCCAATTGCGATTTCCTATTTAGAGAATCGCAATTTGTGATTCTCTAAATGGAGTCGCAATTTCAGGGAATCGTTATTTTAGCGATTCCTTGAAATTGCATTGTGAATGCCTTTCATAAAGCCTGAAAGGCACTTTTACATTTGCAAACTGTCGAATTTTTCTATTCGCACCGTTTACGAATGTAAAATTGTTTGATACATCTGGCCCTTAATCTATCCATCTGACTTGCAATGTAAGTTTGCCCTGTTGATGAGAACAAATTGCAGGATATGTTGAACTGGAATTTTAATTGCAATGGTGTAGGTGTCGCAAATTTTCATCAGTTTAAATGTATTTAATATTAGGGATGAAACCAAGGGTGTTTCTTTAGGAAGGGCTGCAGCGTGGCCTTTAGAACTGTGGTAAGTATGACAAATCTCCAACTTTGAGGGCATTCACTAATATTTGCTACGAATGTTCTTGATCTTCTTTCACACACCTGGCACTACTAAACAAAATGGTTGGCTGAAGGGAGTAAACTGGATATACAAATCCAGAAATAACCCCATATTTATATAGTGTGTTGGCAAAGATGTTACTTCACAGGAGAAAAAATCCTGGTGTACAAAAATTAAATAAATGTTATGGTACACTGCAGCTTCAAAATTACCATAACCAAAAGGATTTTTCACCCTTATTTAGAGTTGGAAATAACCACATAAATGTGTATGCTTTGGTATGTTTAGAAATCCTATGACAGTTGTAAATCTATCCAGCCCAGTGAAAGAAGTCCACAAGTCGTAGATTCACAACTTTTGAAAAACATCTTTGCAAACGGGCCCTTATATAAGGAGATACTTACCCGTATTACGAGCAAACAAATCCTAAGAATTGAGTTCACTTGTGTCTCTTTTCAGTGAGAATGCAATTCGTTTGAACTCTCCGGACTTTTTTTGTTTAATTCCATTTTCTTATTTGAAGCACAACTAATTCAGATTAATTCATTAGTTAAGATTTAAATATTTATCACTGGCTTTGTTTTTTGTTTAGAAAATAGGTCCAAAAGGTTATTTCTTCACATTTTCATGAGTGAAATGAACATAACTGGCAGTTCTTTTGCCTCTTTCCAGTTCCCCACTGAACAATGTGCTGTATGACTGTAGGGATCCCCGCAGTGCTTAATTTGTAAATAAAAACGTGCTGGTGCCTAAAGCCCTCCTCTTAAACACGCGGCTGCTGCAATAAATATGCAAACACAGAATACTGAGACAGCGTAATCCTCAAGCCATTTCGGGCCTCTTCAATCCATTTACAGCCGCTCCCTGCCCCTTTAGCTCACTCTTGCAGCTTTCTGCTTTCTCCCATTGTGATGCTTTTTCAGTTTGCTCTTCCTCTGTTTTTTCCTGTATGTGTCTTTTGCTCTCCGTAAATTCTTGAGGCAGAAAAATAAGTGCCGGCCCTCAAAAATAAGTGACGGTGCCCCGTACCGGAAACCACAAGCACAAATTAAGCACTGGATCCCCGTTGTCCTTCTTCTCTGTGGTCCTAAAGCTAATAAACAGCACAGCGAAACGGAGTTTCACTATATGATCTGTGTTACCCTAATCTTTTCCCACTTTGTTTCCCGCCTTCCTCACCCATTCCAAGGGCATCTAGTTGGCCAGGGCTCCCTTTGTGGTCAGGTAACACACATTGGCCCTCATTCTGACCTTGGCGGGCGGCGGAGGCCGACCGCCAAAGTCCCGCCGTCAGGTTACCGTTCCGCGGTCGAAAGACCGCGGCGGTAATTCTGACTTTCCCGCTGGGCTGGCGGGCGGTCGCCTTCAGACCGCCAGCCAGCCCAGCGGGAAAGAGGCTTCCACGATGAAGCCGGCTCGGAATCGAGCCGGCGGAGTGGAAGCTGTGCGACGGGTGCAGTTGCACCCGTCGCGTATTTCACTGTCTGCGCAGCAGACAGTGAAATACATTTAGGGGCCCTCTTACGGGGGCCCCTGCAATGCCCATGCCAGTGGCATGGGCACTGCAGGGGCCCCCAGGGGCCCCGCGACCCCCCCTACCGCCATCCGGATCTCGGCGGTCCGACCGCCGGGATCTGGATGGCGGTAGGGGGGGTCGGAATCCCCGCGGCGGTGCAGCAAGCTGCGCCGCCGCGGAGGATTCAATGGGGCCGCGGTACACTGGCGGGACCCCGCCAGTGGTGCCGGTCCGACCGCGGCTTTACCGCCGCGGTCGGAATCCCCATTGGAGCACCACCGGCCTGTCGGCGGTGCTCCCGCGGTCCTCCGCCCTGGCGGTCAAAGACCGCCAGGGTCAGAATGACCCCCATAGTTGCTGCAAAGGGCAACATGTATTACAGCAGAGTTATCTTTCTTGGACTGTCACTTTTATTAACTGAACTTCAAACAAATTATTCTGTAAATAGATGATTAAAATTCTGTTCTTCTATCACAATTATTGAATAATTCACCGAATAAAACACTCTTCAATGACTTTCATTAGTACCCTTTATACGCCCGCCACAACCAGCCATTGGTATATTCAATTCCATAAAAGCACTTGTGGCACTTTCGATTTAGTGATGGACCGACCTGGAAGTTTGAAGCAATAAATTTGGAGAACGGGAAGTTGTTGATATCCGGTGGCAGCTTGAGGTCCGTCTGTACTTTGATTTCTGGAGGTGAAACCTCAGTGATGCGGCTGACCTTGGCATTATGTAGCCCTGCAATGGTATAAAAAGGGATTTAATCACTGCACACTTCAGAAACATGCTGCAATTAAATTAATTATGCACGATCAGCTGTATTTTCTTAGTGAACAAGCTTCTGCAGAAGGCCAGTCCACTGATTTCCAAACCCAAACATCTCTGTCTTTACTGGCGCCTGGAGTTATAACCCTGGTCCTTCTGTTACGTTGCCACTATGACACACATATTCTTATTTTGACTGTTACTCTGCTGTCTGCTTCACTGACCATATTGGTCTGCTTCTCAAACGTTTGCCCCCTGTTCCTTCCAATGAACACATTGCCTTCTTCTCCTCCTTCCACTTTTGAAGGACTACTGTAGAGTTAAGGTCGCTGTCACTGAACATTTTGGTTTCTAGCTGGACATAAATGGCGGGCCTATATTCACAAGTGCAAAGTCACTATTGGTAACTTTGCACAAGTAGGCAGAGATCTCTGCCACAGTGGTGAAGATCTCACCATGGGGATTTATAGGTAACATTTTTAAAGTTTACTATTCTCTAAAATAATATTCAAAATAACTGACTGTATAATATTAATGTAAATTAATTTTAAGTAGATTTACTGTAGAAATAATAAAAAAATACATGTTACATCAAATTAAGTATTAAAT
This sequence comes from Pleurodeles waltl, assembly GCF_031143425.1. Classification (NCBI taxonomy): domain Eukaryota; kingdom Metazoa; phylum Chordata; class Amphibia; order Caudata; family Salamandridae; genus Pleurodeles; species Pleurodeles waltl. The sequence continues at coordinate 1,132,514,529 of NC_090446.1, read as the reverse complement.
AATGAATTAATTTAAATGTATTTTCATTTATAATTTTCAAATAATTCAAAAAATCCCACCCACACTAACATTTTTATTTTTATATAATACGCTGTAAATATTGATAATAATTATGTGTTAAACTGATTTAAAATATTCATTTTTAGTAAATGTTTAAACTTTTTTTATTAAATGTATTAACGTTTAAAATAAAATAAATATTTTATAATTATGCATACTTGTTTTAACTATAAATCTCTGTGTTAAAACAATTATAATTATTAAATTATTATTTTATAATTTTAAAAGTTAATCCAACTTAATTTAAATAAATATACCTCCAGGGCTGAAGTGACTTCAGAAGTGACGTTTGTGAATGCAATTGTCTTACTTTTTTGAGAATTTGTGCATTAACATGTTCCTCCCTAAACCTCTCCTTAAATTTCAAACAAACCTCTACCATTTAGGAGTTAAGTATTCACTCTCCTTCTTGTGGGTGTGGATCTCCGCACAGAAAAGACAGGAGAGGCAGAAGTCACCGTGTCTGCCAGCAGGTTTGCGAATAGCACTTTGCAGTGCATGAGTAGTCCTACTGTAGTCCTACTTCACGCACATCAAAATGCAGTTTGTGAATAGGCCCCTTGAAGTCAATCAGCATACGGATAAACAGGCTGACAAGCACCTACGCACTGTTTGACTGTGATGATGTGGCAAAAATGGTTAGCCTACAGCAACTTGAACCATTTCATCAAGTGCTATAGAACTGCAGGCATGTTGCAAAGCAGGGATGCATACTGGCACTTATCAGGGCTTGTGCAATTGCTTAGATGAGGAGGTTTTGTATAGACACTTTTCTGAGTGTACTCACTGTGTGACTCTGCAAGGGAGCACAGGCTAAATAGCCATTTTGGAGTGGTGCCTTCTTCCTTTCAAAGGAAGCCTGCCTACCAGTCAGGATATTCATAGCAACTAATCAAATAATTTGCTGCTCATATTTCTCATGCTGAAATGTTCTATTCATACCAATGTATATATCTATACTGTTGAACTACTGAAGCGGCTTAAGCATCTCATCTTTTCCTTACTTAATCTGACTGATTTCCAAAAGTTGTGCATTTCAGTAGCTCTGAGTTTACACTTCTAGTTACTGGGAAACATGTGGTCAATATATTTTCTGGTTGATCAATTACAATAAATAAGATGGAATACCCTACTCACGGTCTAGGTTTTTGCTACTCTTCTGGATGATGTTGTATAGAATGAATATGGGGATTTACTTCTGGCACCCTTCTACGTTATTGTTTAATTTATATAACAGTGCACCCTAAATTATGAATTAACGTAGGGAACTGAAAACCAAAAGTACAGAAGAATGCCATTTGACCCAATTAAGTCTAATTTGGACAGAAACATGTCGAGCGAATAAAAGGCAGAAAGGGGGAGATTTATAAACGTTTGTGCTGGGTCAGGGTCTTAAAAGTGACGCTAGCCAGCACAAAATGTGTTTTTCCTAATTTGCTTTCCAATACAAAAGCACTGCTTTGCCTTACTTAGTGTCAAGGGAATGTTACATGGGGTGGTACAGGGGCATTCCCATGCAACCACCCATGCCTTTGGACACAAAACCCTATCAACAAACAATAGTAGACACGTTTTTGCATCATAAGTTAACACTGTTTAAAAGCCGGCGTTCTCCGTCCATTTCTGATTTTCCGTGGGTGCTGCACTGTGTAGCACACATACAACATGAGAAAAGTTTTCAAGTGTGTCTAAACATAGTATTTTGTACTGGAAGGTACCCTTCCCAGGGACAGTTTCTCCTTTAGAGCTGAGGGGCTTCGTCCCTCTGAAATTCCTACACATTTGTAGCAAAAAATAATAAATAGATTGATTTGTTCAGAAATGCGATCGTAACGATCATAACTCTAAACAAATCGATGCATTTAAGTCTGGGCTGTCTGTCCCAGGCTGCCTGGGCCGCCTCGCCTTGAAGCAGGAGACACAAGCCAGGCAGTAAATCAACTTTCTCCGCTGTGACACACAACGCAGGGCTGACTGCTCTAAAGCCCTTCATTTCCATTGTGGTCTGTGGCAGTATCCACGATGGCCAGTGACCCTTTTTTGCATCATTATTTTAGGCATCAGAGTCTTCATCCCTGCATGAGGGCAGACGTCTGTCATTCACAGGCATGATCCCACCCTTTCCCCACTCGTCACACAGTAGGAGTGGATGCAAGCATGTGTTATTTTGTGCCCTGGTTTCAGTAAGTGTTATAATGCTGATCTTGTGTTTCTTTCAGTGTGCTGAGACCCCTTGTCACTCTAACCTCCCCCACACTGTGACACCCCAGGACCCTGGATGCTGATTAATGGCTCCTTTAGAAGTGGAGCTGCTGTATTTTTTCCCTTACGAAATTGATACAAAAGACGAGTGGGGTTCTTGTTCTCTTGCAAAATTGATCCAAATATCGGACTCAAGAACAAAGGAGGGAATATGTGCTTACAGGAAACGGCACTTATCTGCTGTATGGCTTTAAAACTGGCCCAAACATTATGCCCTTCGCATTAATGCCAAACACATGGATTGATATGCAAACAATGAATGTTAAAAAGTGATTTATTTCCTTTCTTATTTCAAATTTTTTACTTAATGCTGCATTCGCCAAGAGAGTTAGCTGTTTTTATCATGCTGTGTTTGCGTGCATTTAATTACTCTTGCATAGTGCATACTTTGACTTGTCCCAGGTGTTTATGAGGGGCTTTGATTGAGAGCTCTGACCCTGAGGCTGAAGCCAAAGCAAAGTGCCTGTCAGTATGTTGGTGCCTCTGCAGAGCCCACAGAACAATGGTCATGTATTCCAGTTACAATTAAAGCTTGGTGTAAGTGTGTGCGAAGGATTGCACACAAGTCAATATATTTCGAAGGCAAAAGCTAAAGAAAATAAAGTGCTTAAATGTGAATGAGTGCAGTGTATGTTTGGGGTGGTAAAATGAGGAAGATGCAAGGAAGTGCATTCAGGCGAGATTGAAAAGAGGGTGCTGCAGAGGAGGGAGGAGGTTGAAAATGTGCAGATGAATGAGATGTGTAGAGAAAAAGGGAAAACATATCTAACATATAGCACACATAACTGAAGGCCCTACTCCTTCCACAGGCCTCAATAATATTTCATTCACAATCTCACAATTTCAGAATTGAAACATTTCCAATGTTAACTATTTATAACTAATCGTTGTTACTCATTTACATTAAACAGCTAACAACCATTTACAAAGCCAACAGTACTGACACGTTTCAGGTGTATGTCAGTTGTTGTGTTATATTTCTGGATGCAATAATGTCTCAGTGAGAAACTAAAACACAGGCCGTGTGGTGCACTATAGGAATCACAGAATGTATTTTGCATGTTCCCTTTTAGAGGGCCCCACTTTTTTCATCCCACTTAAAGACATGTCTGCACATATTTCTGTATAGTTGATTGCAGCCAGCAGCTGTGCGTGCTTCCTGATGCCTAGTTAGAGCATTTTCTTCCAAAGTTGATGGCACATGCAGTGCAAGACACTGGGTAAGCACACACCCAGTTGTTGCAGCATACAATTCGCACATTAAAATCAAGGGTGAGGGGGCGTGGCCAGCATGGCGGCATGAGCAGACGTGTTCCGTCCTTGCTCCGCCGCCCGGGCCTCAGTAATAGCGTTGTGGCCCCAGTGGGGGTGAAGCAGGGGGTCCGACGGAGCGTGTCAGACGTCCCAGACGGTGTGGAGCCCCGGAGGGCTCGGGACGCCCGCGCCTTCTCTGAGTGAGACGGCGGAGCCAAAGGGCCTGTGCTGACGCCCGGAGCGGGTGGGCGTGGCCTGTGGCGGCTTGGGCTGCGTGGCGGCCTTTAAGCCTCGCGGCTCTAGGACCAGTGAGCGGTGCGGCGGCGACCCAGGAGGGCGCAGTGCCGCTGGTGCCCCGCGGGGCCGTTTTGAGCACCTGGGGGACCAGAGAACTGGTGCCGGGGACGGTGGGGGCTGGGCCCACGGCGAGAGGCACGGGCCGGCTCCTGCTGAACCAGCCATCTGGTTTGGGGCAATGAGCAGCCCTTGAAGAGGTGAGGGCCCGTGCATCGGCGGTGCAGGCGGCCCGCGGGGGATCCTACCAGCGCCGCAACTTGAGGAGCAGCCGAGCAGCGAGGTGTGCCAACATCGTGCAGTGGTGATTGGTGGCGAAGCTGGACCAGGCATTCAGTTCCTGGGCGATGGGCAGCCCCTGGTGAGACGGGACCCGGAGCCCATGGACTGTCGGGGCGGGTGGCCCTTGGAGGTCCCTATTGACGCCAGGAAATAAGGAGCGGCTGAGAGGTGAAGTGCCTCGCCACGTTGAAAGGAGGTTAGTGGTGGTTGGCCCCTTCGTTGTGCCTGGGGTGATCCGCGGGTGTATTTTTGAGAAGGCCTAGATTGACCTCGATGCCCGACGCGACAAGGGTGCTGGAGCGATGGCGTCTGCTAAGGGCAAGAGAGAGCAGATGGTGAGCGACATGCTCACGGGGGACCGTCCGCTACCGGGCGGAGAGCCGGAGGAGCCACCTGCTGTGAGGGCTCCGGAGGAGAGGGGCGAGGTGGAGGATGACGAGGGGCACCCAGTTACGAGGGGTTTTCTTGCCTCCCTGTTCGACTCACTCAGGAGCGATCTTCAGGAGCTTCGTCAGGATATCTCACATGAGGTGAAAGAACTGAGAGCAGAAGTCACCTCCCTCGGTGAGCGGGTGGCGCAGGTGGAAGATGGTGAAATCTCCCGGGGAGAGGAGGTGGCGGATCTCCAACAAGAATGCATCCGCTTGCGGGAGCAACAGGATCTCCTCCAGATTACGGTGGAGGACCTAGAGAATCGCTCACGCCGGCATAATATCCGCATTAGGGGAGCACTGACTGGAGCAGAGAAGGACGACATTGGAGAGTTCGTGGTGGAATTATTTCGCTCGCTTTTTGGCCTAGGGGAGTCCCGAGAGATCACGTTGGATAGAGTGCACCGGGTGGGTCGGGCTCGGGGTGAGGGAGATCGCTCTCCGGACATCCTGGCTTGTGTCCACAATTATGGGCTTAAGGACAGTATACTGCAATGGGCACGCAATCTGCTGCAGATCCAAATTAGAGGGCTCCAGCTTCAATTATTTCAGGACCTCTCGGCACGAACTCTGCAGAGGCGTCGGGAATTTAAACCTATTACGGAACATTTGCGTGCTCAAGACGTGTCATATTCTTGGGGCCACCCGTTCCGTCTTATTTTTCACTGGAAGGGTCAGCTCCATCAGGTGAAATCCATATCGGAAGCGAACTGGATCCTGTACCTGGTGGAGGGTTGCTAGGACTTGAGCGTGCAACCGGGCCCGAGTGGAGAGGTCCGACCGAGTTGGAGGAGAAAGGAGAAAAGGAGGAAGCGACAGAGACCTACCGCGTCGGAGCAGTTATCGGAGCGGAAGTCGGCAGTTAACAATGTGGCAGCTGGGACTAATCTCTGAGTCTGGGGCGTCTGATGACGACTGCCTAGCACGGCGTCGCTTACTTGTTTGCCTATGGGCTGTCAGGGAGGGTCCTGGGCGGCGGGGTGGACGGGCTTGGCAGGTGAACTTGAGGGGGACCCACGGCCCAGTCGAGACTTTTTCCTCTTTGGAGAAGAGTGTGAGAGGACTATATGGTTATGAGCACCTGTTGTGCGCAATGGTTGTTTATTGTTGTGCTTTCCTGGGAGTCCGGTCTGGGAGTAATCATGGAGGTGCACCCTCGTGTCCCCTTGCCTTTGGGTGACCTACCCTCGGTGACGACATGACAGTTAAATGTGTGAGTTTGAATGTTCGGGGGTTGAACAACCCAACCAAACGGCTAGCGATTCTGTCGAGTTTAGAGTAGTTGGGGGGGGTCACATTTGCCTATTACAAGAGACCCACTTGTTACATAAAGATACGTTCCGCATGTGCTCACAATGGTTCCCTCAGCAGTTTTGGTCCTCAACTACTACGAAACATGCAGGGGTGGCGATACTGCTTTCGAGGATGTTCGCCGGGGAAATAGTTGGAAAGGTACACGAAATTCCAGGTAGGCTCCTGGCCGTTAGAATGCGGCTTGGGGCATTTTTCTTTGCTGTTGCTTCCCTTTATACCCCGAACGCCCAGCAAGAGGCCTTTTTGGGACAGTCAATCTCCCCTGTCCTTAGCTCGCCAGATAGCGCTATTTTAATAGGGGGGGATTTCAATCTAGTAATGGACAATGAGCTTGATCGCTCGGGCCAACGCTTTGGACAGACTGGGGCAGTGTCAGAGATGGGGCGTCAATGGTTGGCGGAGTGTGGGCTTAAGGATGTCTGGAGGAAGTCCCATCCAACTCTGCAGGATTATTCTTTTTATTCTGCGGCGACCAAGACCTATGCCTGGCTGGATCTTTTCTTGGCTTCGCAAGAGTTCATGTCCCGGGTTAGAGAGGCTATGATTGAACCCAGGGCCTTGACTGATCATGCCCCTATTACTGTTGAACTGGCTATGGAGGTAGGTCACGGCAGCACACCGAATTGGCGCTTTAAGGACTCCTTGCTTCAGAGTGAGTCAGCAGTGGAGTCGCTTCGTCGTGCGATTGTGGACTATATTGCCTTTAATGATAACGGCAGCACCTCTATGGAAAATGTTTGGGAGGCACTAAAGGCAGTGGTGCGGGGAGAGGTTATGGCACTGTCGGCGAGGGATAATAGAGCGAGGAGGGAAGTGAGAGAAAGGCTAGAACACAGAGTGGCCGTCCTGGAGCGTTCCCATAAATCGACTGGTGCGCCCAGAATTTGGCAAGAGCTCGAGAAGGCGAGACACCAGCTGAAGCGATTAGATTGGGATAGGGCAGAGTACGCAGTAGCACATCTTAAGCACAAGTACTACATTGGGAGTAATAGATGTGGAAAGTTGTTGGCGCACCGGTTGCGAGCACAGCGCGCTGCGTCGACGGTTACGCTGATCCGTTCCCCCTCTGGTGATGCGGCCGGTGTGAGTGATCAGATTGCGGAGGCCTTTGCGGGGTTTTACCGGGGCTTGTATGTGGCAGATGCGCGGGACGAGGTGGCTCTGGACTCTTATTTGGAGGGGGTGGCGGTCGCCCCTCTTGGGGAAAGGGAGGCGATGTCTCTGGACCAGGAGATACGGCCAGAAGAAATGGTATCGGCGATTTCCCGACTGAAGAAAGGGAAGTCCCCTGGCCCAGATGGGTTCACGGCGTTGTTTTACAAGACCTTTTGTGCTGAACTAGCCCCGCTACTCACCCGACTTTTTAATTCCTTTCAGACGACGGGGACCCTAGCGCCTAGTATGCTGGACGCCACTATTACTGTTATACATAAGCCGGGCAAGGACCCAGAGGATTGTGCTTCATATAGGCCGATCTCGCTTCTGAACATAGATGCCAAATTATTTACGGAGATACTTGCCTTCCACCTTAATCATTATATGCCGGGTCTCATTGATCCAGATCAGTCAGGTTCCATTCCAAATCGGCAATGCGGTGATAATACGAAACCGCTTACACCTGATAGACAAAAATGGATAGATCTCGTAGAGAGGCGCTTTTTCTTTCAATTGACGCTGAAAAGGCGTTCGACAGGGTTCATTGGCCATATCTTTTCTCGGTCTTGAAGCGTTTTGGCCTGGGTCCGGGTTTTCGATCTTGGATCCAATGTGCTTATCGCTCTCATAGGGCAGCGGTTCAAGTCAATGGGGTGCTCTCTGCGTCGTTTTCAGTTGAGCGTGGGACTAGACAGGGATGCCCACTTTCCCCCCTATTATTTGCGCTATACATGGAGCCCTTTGCTCAGCGCTTGCGAGATAGCCCCCTGGTTACTGGCGTGAAATTTGGTGGAGATCACCACCTTATTACTTTATACGCAGACGATGTGATTCTCAACCTTGCAGAGCCTGCCACTTCTTTGCCTGCGCTTATGGAGTTGTTGGGTGAGTTTAGCCGGGTTTCGGGATTTAAAGTGAACATGCAGAAGTCCCAGGTCCTTAGTCTGTTTTTGAGCACGGATCATGAGGAAGATTTGCGTGCGAGGTACCCCTTTATTTGGTCGTCTTTGCATCTTTCCTATCTGGGGGTTGAGTTAGCTACGTCTGCTGCAAAAACGGCGAACCTAAATTACAAGAAACTGGTACGAGATATACAGCGGGATCTGGAGGTATGGGGTAAACATAAGCTATCTTGTTTGGGAAGAGTGGCCGCGGTTAAGATGACAGTACTACCACGAATATTATATATATTTCAGGTACTCACGTTGACCCCGCCCCCACGGACGATTGCTACCCTCCAATCCGCGGTTTTGAGATTCATATGGGAGGGTCGTCCGCCGCGCTTAGCGAGGCAGGTTTTATACCATCCCAAGAGCAGTGGGGGGCTGGCGATCCCGTGCCTCCTGAGATATTTCCAGGCAGCCCAACTCCGCTTTCTTGTAGAGTGGAGTCGCCCACTTCCGGAGAAACATTGGTGTTTTATGGACCAGGCGGTGGCTGACTCTCATATTTGGAAGGAGCCTTGGCTCGGCGTAGGCATAGGGCTAGAGGTCTCTATATTTCCCCGATTACTGGGACAACGTTGCGAGTATGGGATGCAGTGGCTTGTCATTCGGAGCTGACTTATTTTCCCTCCCCGATGACCCCCATAGGTGCGAATCCTGATTTTGAGCCTGGACTGCGCCTGGAAGGCCTTAGATGTTTGTATGAAGGGGGCTGTAGGAGAGTGGGAAGTCTCTTTGTCGAGCATGGGGTTTTGTCCTTTGATCAGATGAGAGAGGCCTATGGCTTAGTTGAGGCAGACAGGCTAATGTATTACCAGGTTCGGCACTGGGCTCTCTTGCCGGCGAACAGAGCGTTGATAGATAGGCCTCTCACGCCATTTGAGAAATGGTTGTTCTTAAAGAAGGATGATAAGAGAATTATCTCTGAGCTCTATCACCTTCTACAAGGAGCGAGCCGTCCGCCGAAGTCAAAGGGCCAGCTGAGGTGGGAGAGGGAGCTAGAGAGGGATTTCTCAGACGAGGAATGGGATAGCATATTCTATAGAACACACCATACAGCCTACAGCGCGGCAGGGACAGAGACATCATATAAGATCGCCTCCTACTGGTACTATACTCCGGCGCGAGTGCATGCATGGGATCAGGCTAGGACAGACCTTTGCTGGAGAGGCTGTGGAGATACGGGCACACTGGTACACTTGCTTTGGCACTGCCCCAAGTTACATCGTTACTGGGGAAATATTATAGATGAGATAGATGTGGCATTCCAGGTCACGCTTCCGAGATTCCCATCGTATATCCAATTGGGGCTGCCTAATCCCCTTACTTTTCCGTTACGATCTCGAAAGGGGAGGCAGATAGCGCTGGTGCTCAATGCAGCGCTGGGGAACAGATAGAGTTCCGACTCGTGTCGCATGGATCCAGAAGCTCTGGTTTCTCCTCGCAATGGAGAAACTTACGTTGGCCACCCAGCAGCGGTCAGAAGACTTGGGTGCGCTGTGGAAGCCTTTTTTTCGGCTTCTCTCTGTAGAATTTACTGAGCTGACATGCCTGACCTACCTAAGAGTTTTGAGGTTGATCTGAATTACAAGATTGGGCGCGAGAGAGGGTGGCGGAGGGGAAGGGAGATTGATATTATGGGGTCAGGGAGGGGAGGGACAGATGGACGACACGGTCTCTTTGGGAGGTACTGTTGTAATGTTTTTTTTGTTGTTTTATTTATATTTGTGTGGTTCTTAATGGCGGGGCTGAATTATTTGGGACTATTGATTATTGTCATCGGCATATGACTTAGTAAGGAGGGGGCCCTTCGGAGGTCCATGTCAACAGGATCCTCTGTATGAAACTATGATGTGTCATTGTGCTGATGTATATCATTTCGGCCCTGTGCTGTGCGATGTTTTGTATGTTTTGGTTTTTCTATAAAACAATAACAAAAAGATTTGATCCTAAAATCAAGGTTGAACATATTAATGCAGTAAGTTATGGGGTCGTTTTTAATGTGTATAATATTTCAAGACTATACAACCCCACTGCTTTATAAACATTGCTTTCTCACTAAATTTATTTCCTTTCAGATGTACCATTTATCAATCTTTTTTCAACTTTTTTTCTTGGGAGGAGGTCCCACCCTGTTCCCCACACTGAGCTTACTCGCTTCACTCGCTTGATAAAAGTCATACCCAGACTTTTACGCCCCACCACTTTCAAATGTCACCAGCCACCACTGAACCTTCAGTACAAAACCTATGCTAGACTCTTGCACACACTCTTGCACTATAGCGCTAAGGTGTGTTGGGCACGGCAGCTAAAATCAGCACCGGCACCAGGAAGAGGATAGGAGAGAACTATAGATATGACGTTCTCATTCTCTCTCCTAGTCAAGCAGCGCAGCATTTTTCACTGCAGCACTGCACTGCATGACTTTGTTAAATCTGGGTCCAAGGGTCTTAACATACCCTCTTGTTTTTACTATTTGTGAGAGGTTGATGTCAATAAAGACTACGGATGTTATAACAAATGCACTTATATGTTTATAAATCCGCATGCAAAATTTATATTAGCATGCAGTAACACAAAGCAAGTTCCATGCAATTATATGCTGAACCTCATGGAATGAGGAATAAGTGCATGAGTTGAACCGTATAGACTGAGGAATTAACGCATGGAACCAGATTTACCGGTTTAAAACTCAAAAATTCCCGGTTCAAGTTAACCTAATACTTTGATCCTCAGATATTCGTAACAGACGGTCAACAAAGGCTAAAATATCTCAGAAACACAAATTTATGCAAATCTGAACAGCATCATCTCAAAAAGACAGCATGCACACAAGCGCATAACCATGGTGGTGAAATAAACCATCACAAGTGCATATGAGCCTGAAGTCCTTGTAATGCAATGCATTTAAACTGAACATAGTTGGTGGTTATTTCCTAATTAGAAAAAAACACAAGTACAAGAGTGGTATTTAAACATCCTTCACGAGGACATACCCTCGAAAGTTCTTTCCCCTTTAAATTCTATACAGGTGCAGATGTTCAAAACACAAAAGACTCTGCATGTATTCATGTACATCTCACAAAAAAAGGATCAGTGGAAGGGCTTCTACTAAGCTGTTTCTGCAATGTGATAGCAAAACTCCAGAACAGGGAGAATTATGCAACAAGCACGCTTGAGATAAACCTATTCCACAAGACAGATATTGCTACTGATGGGCTATCAAAAGGCCACCAAGCCTACTGCATGTCATGACAACACATGGTTAAAGGCTGACATTTAGCTTGAAAAGCAGTATCAACCCATTGCTGTTTTTTCTCGTGGTTCTCTAGTGGCTGCAATCTTAACGGGGGCAGAGTGATTTTGTTTTCCCGCTGGGGGGCATTAAAAAGTTTAAAGACCTCTGCATTAATCCAAGATAATCTCCTTCCAACTTGAAAGCAATTCTGACATCCTCCCCATGCGTCTGGTAGATCACATTCCTTGCAGAGGTTTAGAGTAGGGTGAAAAGAACTTGAATACCTCCATGCTTTTGCTACCTCCCGCTAGTCAAGATTCTCCCACATTTCGGATGAGGTAACTTTGGGACTGATAGCTGTTATGTTTGAAAGTGAGCTTGGCAACAACACGCATGTCCTCATTTCACTGAAAAGTCTAGTGTTGAGTGTCCATACCACCCTTAAACACAAAGGTGAAAGGTCCCTTTATGTTTTCCTGCAAGTTTCTTACTGACTAAGTTAACCACCTCAGCTAGTATGAGGAAGTATCTCAGGAATGCGTACATGAAGAGTTGGGAGAATACAGCATCAGGATACAAAAGGCAAAACAAAGTCATGATCATTCATTCATTTGTTAAACTCTGGTTTAATGGGAAAAAGACGAGTACTACCAAAGTAAATACAACACAGCATAACCACCCTAATCAAACCTATGCAGAAATGAATATGAATATGCAGAAACACATTAAATTTCAGCTTCCTGCTACCAAGACAAAGTAGTGAAAATGAGGTCAAGCATAAAAGACAAACCTTATAACCATAAGTAAAATCAGACCCTCCCAACCTCCACACTTATCTCTCCAGCCATTTTCAAGATATGGGATTCTACAGACCTGTTATGTTATAGTTATTTGCATTGTGTGCTAATCATCCGTAAGGGTATCCTGGCACTTTAGCAGGAGGAAGGTAGCTGAAGCGTGGAGAGGTTAGTCGAAGAGCCAGGTTTTCAGCTTCTTGCAAAACTCGAGAAGCAGAGAAAAGGCTCTAATGCGGTGAGGAAGGTCATTCCATGCTTTGCTGGAGAGATAAGAAAAGGCACGGCCTCCAGATGTGCCGTTTCAGATGTGAGGTATGCTTCCTAGTGACAGTCCAGCTAAGCGGAGATATCTGGGAGGTGAGTTGAAGTGTATGCCGCTGTTTAGATATACAGGGTCAGTTCTGTGTAGTGCTTTGTATGTGTGTAAGTAGTTTGAATTAGGTGCATTTGTGGATCAGGAGCCAGTGTAGTTCCCTGAGGTGTGGCGTGTTGTGGGTGCAAAGAGGGAGGTTAAGTATGAGTCTTGCTGCAGTGTTTTGAACGGTCTGGAGACAGTTCAGTAGCTCTTCAATGATTTCCGCAGTCAAGTCTGCTGGTAATCAAGGCCTGAGTGACTGCTTTCCTAGTGTTTTCCAGAAGCCATCTGAAGATCCTTTGTATCATCTTGAGGATGTGGAAGAAGGTGGAGGTCACTGCGTTTACTTGGGCTGTCATATTGAGCATGTCATCTTGAATGACTCTCAGATTTGTTGCTTTAGTATGGGGGTGGGTGAGGGTCCAAGGTTAGCAGGCCACTGGTGGAGCCCCAGGGGAATGTTTTCTTTCCGACGCACACTACTTCAATTTTGTCTGTGTTTAGTTTGAGGCAGTTTGTTTTCATCAATGAGGTAACAGCGGTCATTCATGTGGCAAAGTTGTTTTTTGTGGTGGGGTTCTTGTCTGACAGGGAGACTATTAGCTCTGCATTGTCTATGCAGGAGCAAGTTGATTTTGTAAGATCTAAAAAGGTCCTCCAGAGGGTCATGTAAATATTGAATAGGTTGGGCTTTAAGAATGATCCTTAGGGTACTCCACAGATGAATTTCTTGGCCTTTGCAGTGTACAGGGATAGGTTGATTCTTTGTGTCCTTTCCAAGAGGGAAAAACAGATACAGTTTATTGTGCGTCCTTGTATGCCTGTCTTGTTCGAGTAGTCTTCGAACTACTGTGGGTGGGAAACTGTGTCGAAGGTGGCAGAAAGAGCAAGCAGTATCAGGGCTCCTGCATCTCGACAGTCTAGGATCATCCTGATGTCATTGTTTGCTGCGATGAGGTAAGTCTCTGTGCTGTGGTTTGGCCGAAGACCTGATGGCGACTTGTCAATAAGCTAGTCTGCATTGAGTTGGTAGGAGAGCTGTGCATTTATGGCTTTTTCCATTACTTTGGCCAGGTAGGGTAGAAGGGAGATCGGGCAGAAATTTGCTAGCTGTGCAGGGTCTGCTGAGGGTTTCTTGAGCAATGCGTTGACCATTACGTCTTTTCAGGCATTTTGGAATGTCTCAGAAGTGATGGAAGTGTTCATGATGCGGGTGAGGACTTTGCTGATGGGAGTGGCTCCCATGATGTGAATGTGGTGGGCCAGTTGGTGCCCAGGAAAGGATGGTTCTCATGATCATGGCCGCTTCTTCCATGATGAGTGTTTTTCAGGCCATCAGCTTAATGCCATGGGTGTTTGCTGGGAGGCGATGGTGTAGGGGTTTGGTTGAGGATCGAAGTTGTTGTATTTGATTTTGTCACTGAAGAAGTCAGAGGGGTTATCAGATAGCTCCGGCAAGGGGATGACGCAGTTGGTGGCGGTGACTAGAGAAGTGAAGTCTTTGATGACTGTGAAGATGTCTTTTCCACTGTTGGAGCTATTGTCTGTGGGCTCTGGTGGGGCATTCTACTTTGTTTGTTTGATTTGTTGGTGGTAGTGTCTCAGGGCTGTCTATAAGTCTTTTTGACATCTTCCAGGTGGTTCATTCTCTATTTTCATTCCAGTTGCCTGCAGTGTTGTTTTGTTGTGCGGAGTTACTCCATGTGCCAGCTGGCTTGTTTCCATTCTTTTCTCTGTGAGTAGTGGTCCTCGGGTGCCAGGGAGTCGGTGCACTTTGTGATCCAATTGTCCAGATTTTTTATGTTATTACACAGGTCGTTGGTGAAGTTTGGTTAGTAGAGATGCAGGGTGTCTATCCACTTAGAGTGCTGGATGTTGTTTTAACTTCATTTGGTTGTGTTCATGGTGGTGGATCTTGGTGGGCGGGGAATACTGATACGGAATCGAATGATGTCAAGGTAGGTCCAGGTGAGCGGTGTGGTTGCTTTGATTTCCATGTTATTGAAAGTGGTGAAGACAGGGTCAAGAGTGTGCCCAGCGAGTGTGTGCGTCTTGTGATGTGTTGTGATAATCCCAGGTTCTCTACGCTTTTGAGGAGTCCATTAGTGTTGGAGCCACTCTTATCTTCAAGGTGGAAGTTGAAGCCTCCTAGTAGAATGGAGCTGCTGGAGTCTATGGCAAAAGGGGTGATAAATTTGGCTCTTGGTTCCCGGTGGTCGATATATGAGGCTTTCGCTGAGCATATATGTTGTAGATGTGTAAATGCTCCATGTAGGGGGTTGCAGCTTCTTTGGCTGTTATTTTTTTTAAAAACAATATTTGAATTGATTTTTAAAGGGGCATTACACAATCAAAATTCATGTAACCATAGCAACAGGTGAAAAAAGATACATAAAAGCAAGCTACAGATTTCGATCAAACCAAATAATATCCTCTTGGGCAGATCAAGAATCGAGATGCAGGTTACCCAAAAGAGGGAAGAAAGAAGAAAACATAACAAAGAGATAGAGCCTTCTGTGGTTGTGGTGCAGCTGAAGACGTCTTTGAAAAAAATTATTATGATTCCTCTTCCTGGTCTGTGTTGGCAGTCTTGCTGCGAGGATCTGTATCCTGCAGAGATATCTGTGGTGTTGTCAGATGCTGACTCAGGGGTCAGCCATGTTCCCGTGAGGAAGGGGAGATCCGGGGTTTTGTTGGGTAGGATGTACCAGTTTTTCATGGTGTGTTTGCTAAGCAAGCCGGTGTGAAGGATCAGGCCTGAAAGCTTGTCTTGGAGTACGTGCTTCCAGGTAGGTATGGAAAGTGCATTGTTGATGTGTGGTGCAGGGCAGACTTGTAGCAGTTCATGGATGGGTGTCCCAGTTTCAGGGATCAGAGGCGCTCTGCAGAGTAGTGTCCTGGGGTGGGAGGGCCAGGGTTTGTGGCGCTGGTTACGATCCAGGCACGGATAGGCTCAGACGGGCTTGCATTTGGCAAACTGTGGCTGCCATTAAGTAGGCCCTGTAAGGGGGAGGAGCGCAGATGCCAGAGCTAAGGTACAGCACGGGACAGAGTGGAAGCGTGGGAGAAATAGGTAAGGAACAGGAGAGGAGAAAGGGTGCACGGGAGGCAGGAAAGAGGGTGAGAAATTAGTGAAAGCTGAGTAAAAATGGCACAAAAGAAAGTGGCACAGAAGAAAGTATGAGGAAAGAGAAAAGAGGCACAAAAAGAGCAGAAGAGAGCAAAAATGTCACAGAGGGAGGAGCACAAAACAGGGTGAGAGAGTGTGAGACGAGCAAGAGGCCACAGAAGAATGAGAGAGAGTGTGTGAAGAGCAGAAGGCAACAAGAAAGGAAAAGACAAGAAAGACTCCAGGCAGTTTACCCCTGAGGAGACCTATACGTAGGATCCTGCAATACCTTCCAGGGATTTCAGCAGCAAGAATACACCTTGAATTAAGTTAGGCAACCTAGGGTTACCACGCCTTCCACCAAAGGTTCACAATGGCATAAGGTTGCACTACTGCTTATTTTTATTTAGAATTCATGTGAGGGAGTTTGCTCTCTGCAGGAACTACTTCTATATTTGTAGCAGGAGTAA
The DNA here is from genome assembly GCF_031143425.1 of Pleurodeles waltl. Lineage (NCBI taxonomy): Eukaryota > Metazoa > Chordata > Amphibia > Caudata > Salamandridae > Pleurodeles > Pleurodeles waltl. Next base: position 1,132,498,564 of record NC_090446.1, on the reverse strand, counting down.
GTGCTTGGATATGACAGCTCTGAGTTTAAGATACAAAGAGAGAAGAAACGAATGCAGGCGAGGTCATAAACCAGAGGAAACAATCACTAGCCCAGCACCAGGGATTCCTTCCTGTTCATAAGAGGATACATTAATCTTGTTGTTGCCATAACAAAGCAGTGATGCAGGAGGACACTGGTGGTTCCCGTGACAGGCTTCTGTGTGTTCTCTTTAGCTACATTGTGTCACCCCTAAACTCAGGATGTCATCCAACCAGACTGTAGGAGGCTGGACTGGCTTGTAGTGAGTACCAAGGGGTACTTGCACCTTGCACCAGGCCCAGTTATCCCTTATTAGTGTATAGGGTGTCTAGCAGCTTAGGCTGATAGATAATGGTAGCTTAGCAAAGCAGCTCAGGCTGAACTAGGAGACGTGTGAAGCTACTACAGTACCACTTAGTGTCATATGCACAATATCATAAGAAAACACAATACACAGTTATACTAAAAATAAAGGTACTTTATTTTTATGACAATATGCCAAAGTATCTTAGAGTGTACCCTCAGTGAGAGGATAGGAAATATACACAAGATATATATACACAATAGCAAAAATATGCAGTATAGTCTTAGAAAACAGTGCAAACAATGTATAGTTACAATAGGATGCAATGGGGAAACATAGGGATAGGGGCAACACAAACCATATACTCCAGAAGTGGAATGCGAACCACGAATGGACCCCAAACCTATGTGACCTTGTAGAGGGTCGCTGGGACTATTAGAAAATAGTGAGAGTTAGCAAAATAACCCACCCCAAGACCCTGAAAAGTGAGTGCAAAGTGCACCAAAGTTCCCCTAAGGACAAAATAGTCGTGTTAGAGGGAGAATGCAAGGAAAACACAAATCAGCAATGCAACAACGATGGATTCCTGTCTGAAGGTACCTGTGGAACAAGGGGACCAAGTCCAAAAGTCACAAGCAGCTCGGAGATGGGCAGATGCCCAAGAAATGCCAGCGGTTGGTGCAAAGAAGCTCTTACTAGGCTGAAGAACTGTGAATACTGCAGGAACGACAAGGGCTAGAGACTTCCCCTTTGGAGGATGGATCCCCCACGCCTTGGAGAGTCGTGCAGAAGTGTTTTCCCGCCGGATGGACGCCAACAAGCCTTGCTACACGCAAATCGTGCGTTTGGCGTTTTTGGACGCTGCTGGGGCCCAGGAGGGACCAGGAGGTCGCAAATTGGACCTGCAGAGAGAGGGGACGTCGAGCAAGACAAAGAGCCCTCACTGAAGCAGGTAGCACCCGGGGAAGTGCCAGAAACAGGCACTACGAGGATGCGTGAAACGGTGCTCGCCGAAGTTGCACAAAGGAGTCCCACGTCGCCGGAGACCAACTTAGAAAGTCGTGCAATGCAGGTTAGAGTGCCGTGGACCCAGGCTTGGCTGTGCACGAAGGATTTCCGCCGGAAGTGCACAGGGGCCGGAGAAGCTTGCAAAGTCGCGGTTCCCAGCAATGCAGCCCAGCGAGGTGAGGCAAGGACTTACCTCCACCAAACTTGGGCTGAAGAGTCACTGGACTGTGGGGGTCACTTGGACGGTGTCGCTGGATTCGAGGGACCTCGCTCGTCGTGCTGAGAGGAGACCCAAGGGACCGGAGATGCAGCTTTTTGGTGCCTGCGGTTGCAGGGGGAAGATTCCGTCGACCCACGGGAGATTTCTTCGGAGCTTCTGGTGCAGAGAGGAGGCAGACTACCCCCACAGCATGCACAAGCAGGAAAACAGTCGAGAAGGCGGCAGGATCAGCGTTACAGAGTTGCAGTAGTCGTCTTTGCTACTATGTTGCAGGTTTGCAGGCTTCCAGCGCGGTCAGCGGTCGATTCCTTATCAGAAGGTGAAGAGGGAGATGCAGAGGAACTCGGCTGAGCTCATGCATTCGTTATCTAAAGTTTCCCCAGAGACAGAGACCCTAAATAGCCAGAAAAGAGGGTTTGGCTACCTAGGAGAGAGGAAAGGCTACTAACACCTGAAGGAGCCTATCAGCAGGAGTCTCTGACGTCACCTGGTGGCACTGGCCACTCAGAGCAGTCCAGTGTGCCAGCAGCACCTCTGTTTCCAAGATGGCAGAGGTCTGGAGCACACTGGAGGAGCTCTGGACACCTCCCAGGGGAGGTGCAGGTCAGGGGAGTGGTCACTCCCCTTTCCTTTGTCCAGTTTCGCGCCAGAGCAGGGGCTAAGGGGTCCCTGAACCGGTGTAGACTGGCTTATGCAGAATTGGGCACATCTGTGCCCAACAAAGCATTTCCAGAGGCTGGGGGAGGCTACTCCTCCCCTGCCTTCACACCATTTTCCAAAGGGAGAGGGTGTCACACCCTCTCTCAGAGGAAGTTCTTTGTTCTGCCATCCTGGGCCAGGCCTGGCTGGACCCCAGGAGGGCAGCTGCCTGTCTCAGGGGTTGGCAGCAGCAGCAGCTGCAGTGAAACCCCAGGAAGGGCAGTCTGGCAGTACCAGGGTCTGTGCTACAGACCACTGGGATCATGGAATTGTACCAACAATGCCAGGATGGCATAGAGGGGGCAATTCCATGATCATAGACATGTTACATGGCCATATTCGGAGTTACCATGGTGAAGCTACATATAGGTAGTGACCTATATGTAGTGCACGCGTGTAATGGTGTCCCCGCACTCACAAAGTTCAGTGAATTGGCTCTGAACAATGTGGGGGCACCTTGGCTAGTGCCAGGGTGCCCTCACACTAAGTAACTTTGCACCTAACCTTTACCAGGTAAAGGTTAGACATATAGGTGACTTATAAGTTACTTAAGTGCAGTGTAAAATGGCTGTGAAATAACGTGGACGTTATTTCACTCAGGCTGCAGTGGCAGGCCTGTGTAAGAATTGTCAGAGCTCCCTATGGGTGGCAAAAGAAATGCTGCAGCCCATAGGGATCTCCTGGAACCCCAATACCCTTGGTACCTCAGTACCATATACTAGGGAATTATAAGGGTGTTCCAGTAAGCCAATGTAAATTGGTAAAAATGGTCACTAGCCTGTTAGTGACAATTTGAAAGTAATGAGAGAGCATAACCACTGAGGTTCTGGTTAGCAGAGCCTCAGTGAGACAGTTAGGCACCACACAGGGAACATATACATGCACACCTATGAGCACTGGGGCCCTGTGTGACAGGGTCCCAGTGACACATACATATAGGCCACAAACCTATGAGCACTGGGGTCCTGACCAGCAGGATCCCAGTGACACATAACAAACATACTGAAACCATAGTGTTTTCACTATGAGCACTGAGGCCTGGCTATCAGGATCCCAGTGAGACAGTGAAAACAGTGACAAACACCCTGACATACACTCACAAACAGGCCAAAAGTGGGGGTAACAAGGCTAGAAAGAGGCTACCTTCTCACACAGACTCTTTATCAATCAACACTCCAAAGGCAACTTTACTAGTGGAGGAATCTCCTGCACACCACTGATCTCAGCAGAGGTCACTGGCAGCTTCAGATCTCAAAACAAGGAAGTGACTCAGTGCACGAACATCTCAGACACTGTCTTTGGCGGATCACTGGGTCCAATCAGACCTCCTGCAACAGATAGGGAACTGTGACAAGGAAATATTCATTCAGAAGTAAGAAAAGTTCTGATCCTTGTTCCACTTTTTTGTTTATTCCACTATTTAGACTTGGCAAGGGAGGCCCGTACACTTTGCTGTATGAAACTACGTGCTGCTTAAAAGAGGATGGACAATTTGAGGTCTAAATATGTGAGCCTGTGTTTTCTCTCAACCTACCTCTACATTGCAGGATCTGAACGTGGTCTCTCCTAAACTGCTGAAACAGGAACAATAAGGCTTCATTAAATGACAGTGAAAGCTTAACTACTTGCTCAGAAGAGGGTTATATGTTTAAAAACAGACTCAATATTTTTCTCTACAGTCCAAAGATGGAGGTTCAGAGATATGAAAGGCTTATGAACAACTTCTGCAAAGGAGTCAAATTCCTCAGAAGGGTAAACATATGTATCCTGAAATTCCGGTGACGTATATACACTGCATACATCCTGGTGGTCTATAAAAATACCAATATCCGAGTCAACATGCAGAAGTAAATTGTCTGCTTCTGACTCCTTTTATTTATCATAAAGCCTGGAAAAGCACATGACTCTGCAAACGTCTGGAACTTTTCAGGAGTAAATAAATACCTTCTTCACTTTGGTTTCATTGTGAGAGTCGATCTTGGTTCCCATTTAAGAGGACTAGTTTGCAGGTTAGTGGAGGGGCTGTAAACAATTTGGCCTCCCTCTCCTTGATGAATTTAGAATGTATTATGGCATAGAGGTCGTAGGTCTCTGTTTTGTGCTTTACTGCCACATGAAGAACTATGACAAAATGGTCTGGCAAGAACAAGTCATCTAGTACCGAGGGTAGACAGTTTTACGACCTGGCATTTTCTCTTTCCCAGGTATTAACTGAACCAACTCCTTTGGGCGGGTAACAGGAAAAGGAGGATAGACAGGAAAACGCAAATATGTTTCCAGTAGTAGGTGTACTCAGAACAGCGCCCAGCATACAACCTCCATGACTCTTCTTCCTGGTTATAAATCCAATAGCTGATACAGCATAGGAGCGCTGGTGTTCTTTATTCAGACCAGATTATTCAAGAGGTACCACATACACACCGAGCGCAGACCTGCACCTGATGACTCCTTGTGAGACATGAAAGACGGGTAATATGACTCAGCTGCTGCAAATGGCTGCTGGTATGACGCGCATGGCTTAAAGCATGAGTAAAGAAAGACATGAGAAAAAAAGACATACATATGCCACAACCTGCCTGTGTTAGAAACTTGCTGACCACGAGAAATGCCTGCTGGGACCGATGTGGTTCTACCACACATAAGCTATTTATTATTCTTTTCGCTGTCCTGCTGATATAAAAGCCATGAAAGGGAATCACAGAATGCCTTATGAAATATATTTAGATGGTTTCTTCTCATACAAAGAAAATCATACAGTGGCTGGCTCTTGGCAGGTGCACAGACATGTCTGTCCACTAGTCAGGACATTGTATGGCTCCTTGATGGGGAGAAAAAAAACATGTCTGCGCTGCAGCCAGACATGGTTTGGATTTTTTTTGTCGTAAGAAAAAATCCAATAACCCCCTGTTCCTCACTGGAGTGCAGATACCTATGTGTGCGCCCCCGGATGGAGCCCACATGTGCTGGCCTTTGTTTTACGAAACACAATCCAAATGACATTCTGCTCTTCGATGGGATGCAGACACAAACACATCTGTGCCACAAAGGGATCAATTTACTCTTAAAGACGGCCCTTTTCTTTCACATGTTCTTTATAGCATAAGACAGCCTCGAAACTATGTACTTCATTCCATTTGATTGGTTAAGAGCTATTATTCTTTAACTAAAAACCAAATCTTTTGTGGCATGTTAACAGTACTGTAGGATGTTTTCAGAAGCCCCAAATGAAGTGGGTGATAAAGCTTTAAAGTGCAGTGGGAAGCTTGTCTTGACTCCAGGTGCTTTTTATGTATAAGATTAATCAGGAATCAAAACATGATGCATCCAGGTTAACAGTATGGCATCAAAGAAAGGGGAACCACTGTGCCCTTCTCAGGCTTAGATAAGGCAGATACACACTCCCACAAATAAAAGGAGTTTAGGGGAAGTAAAGAGGCAATGCAGGGTAACCAGGGGCCAATCTGGTAAGGTCTCCAAAAGTCCTGAAGAGTCTTGGTTCAGATGTCCTTCTGTTTCTTTATTCAGCAGGGTTACAAGTTCCTTGCTGGCTCATGTTCTAGAGGTACCTTCCACACAAGTCTTATGACAGCTTGCCCTTGTGTTTGGTCCTCCTTGTCAGTGCTGGTCCAGTCCTCACTGGTCAGCCCTATTGCTTATGCTTCAAGGAACACATTCAATTGAATCGTGAAAGACAGTTTTGGGAATGCACTTACATGAAGCCTGCATCAATTGGAAGGTGTTCTACCTTAAAATAAAAACAGTCATTCCACTAAAGGGAGCGCCTTCTTTACTGGAGAGGAGTGTGGGAAGAAGAGATAGACCAGACTTCCTGAAAGTGGCGTTTGCTATTTCTAGACTGTCTTCAGTTCATACCGAACAGAAATGCCACAAATGACCAAAGAGATGTATATTTTACGCCATAGAGTGCAAACACTTTGAGCTAGGGTAAGATGTCTTTGGGGAGATTAGGGGGCAGAATTGCCTCAGGAGTGCCACCAGTTTTGATTACTTGTTTATCATCAAGGAGGATGTGTCTGTGCCAGCTGGCCGAGCTGACTGCTGTGTGCATGGATGCCCTTGTGCTCCCCAAATCCAAGTACATATCGGCATCAAACACATTTACAACGGCTTTAAGATAAGAAGGAGTGCCTTAAAGGAAGTGGGTCCTTTGCAGTGAAGGCTGCAAGGGCCTAAATCATGCCAGTTGCTGCATTTTGGGTAGGAGGCTCTCTTTGCCCTTCACTGAGCTAATTTGAGTTACATGGATAAATCAGTGGATTTCCGCATTCTGTTCATATCAGTCTAAGAACTGATCTTATCCTGTCACCTTTAACGGTAAATGATGTTCAACTGTCCATGCCAAGCCTTTCCTTCTTGTTGCAAAAGGTCTGTATCCATTTTGGCATGGTGTCTTATTCACAATTTCAAGAAAAAGTGTACAATGCTGGTTGCTGATGGGGGTTGATATCAGGAGAAACTGATGGCCTCTTGGATAAGCATCAGATATGACACTCGGAGACAGGGACACCTTTCAGCCACATAATACCATGCCCATGTTACTCTTGCATCAAATTCATCCGTCTTCAAATGTTAATGCACGGGAGGTAGACTGTCACTCTTTGATGGTTGACCCCTGGAAGACTCACATACAGGATGTGACTTCATGTACTTATATAGGCTCAAAGTTCTGCTTCTCTGCTTGTGTATCTACCTACAAAGTTGTATGTTTGCGCATTTACAACTGTGCATGAGACCATTGTCAGCGGCATGGTTTCCCTGGTAAAACACACATGCTAAATACAAACATGGCCTGATTGTACATAAACATGAGAGCAGCAACTCTTTATATAGTGTGTCAGGTTTTAGGCCTAGAAAACTTATATTTTGAATGGCAAGGCTAACAGTGTGTGCGAGATCGCATTATTATTTTCAGGCATTATTTTGAGCGCTGTAATTTTCCATTAGGCACTCTAACAAAAACTTGAATTTTCCGCTCTCTGAAAGCTGCATAACTATGTACAATGAATATATCTGCAAGGTTATCTGGTCTAACACAAATCAGGCTTAGAAGGAAAAAAATAGCAACAACTGCCTGCCTTCTGGGTGCTTCTGCAACAGGGCAATACTAGGGTTCCAGAGTGATGACACGAGAAGCTGCACAGGAGTTCCCCCTCGTCTCTTCATTAAGAATCACTGGAGAAGCTATAAAGAGATCAGAGGATTTAGGTTTGGTGAACACAAAGGCTAACTGTTCAGGGGACATGCCTAAGTACTGCTACCCTGCAGACCTGATAGCTTTATATGGTATGCAGGGATTCTAATATGGCTTGGCACAATTTAGGGACTGATTTAGATTGCAGAGTAAGCCATTTACTCAGTCAAGGCAACAGAGTACAATTCTCTGTTGCCCTGACGGAGTAACTGCATTCGGGATTTAAAGATGTCTGCTGCACCAGGGGACATGAATGCAATGAAAGTGTGCCATGCTGCTCTGTTATCATGACAGTACCATCCTGCACAAATTTGATGTCAAAGTGTGATTTTTTTAAATTAAATAAAACAACAACCCTCCCCATCGACATTGGAGTTTTCTCTCATGGTATTGGGGGTCATTAAAATGTTTTTACTGTCACTTACCTCCGCACTTTGGATGGCGATGTATGGAAGTAATAACTGGACATTTGTGGGCCCTGTCTAAATAGAGCAGGCAACAAAATGGCCAAACTTCCAACGGCCCTTACTTTGTCAGGCCATCGGAGGATTGCATCAGCCCCAGACACAGATTAGTCTCAGTTTCTGACATTCTTAAGTTATCCGATTCCAAGTGAGGTAGGCGGACTTCAGTTTGAGGCATAGGTAGTCTGTCACCATTTTTGCTTGCATCTGCTCATATTTTGATGACCAACTGAGGGACGTGGCTACTGAATTTTCCTCAAGAGATCACTTATTAAATGCCCAAGTTTGTTATCATTACATTTTTAAGAAAACATTGCAGTTATCAAGTGAGGAGGGACCGCGAATCCTCTCTATAGCAACCTTTCTTTAATATGTATGTAACATCAATTTTGCCACTTAGCTCCAGGGAGGTCTTTCGTATGCGGATATCATCCATTTTCTGTGGTAAATAGTTCTCAGGACCAGTCAAATGTCACAACGCCATCAAAACATTAAAAAGAGAACATTGGTTGCAGTGGGGTACAGTTAAAATTACTGTCATGTTATTGAGGAGTAAGGAAATCCTAACACAGGAAAAATGATTGGCTGACTCCACTATTCTAGAGAAGGAATCAAAAGACAATTAAAAACCGTGTACTATGGACAAAGTATTTGTGACATCTGCTGCTGTGGATGCCTTTACTTTTCATTGTGGTATAATGTATTTATTTAGTGATCTCTCAATGGGTCTCATATTGTTTTACTTTGGAACCTTCTGATGTTATGTTTTGAAGTCAGTTATCAGGATCTCCTGCCCCTTGTGTGCCTTTGAAGTTGGTTTTGCTGTATTTCAATAAATTCTTCAAACACACCTCTGCATTTTGGATTGGTGTTATTACCAATTGTTTGGCGACAAGGATGGGATCTTTTACAGGACGTTTATCAGGATGTGTACTTAAGGGAGCAGGGATCCTTCTTCGCCCAGTTCCCTGGCACTTTTCAACTATGTACAGACTGCTATTTGTCAGTTTTACAGGGCATGAGGCTCTAAACAGTCAGCAGCGCTAGAAAGAAATATGGAATTATCAGGAATGATCCTGCTGTCTCTATGCACTCTTTCACAAGAAGCAATCACCGTGGCATGGGCAGGAGGTGCATGCAAATAATTGTCATGCTCAGAGCCCTTACGTGCTCAGCCATGCGTTTAGATCAGCATCAGCGTTAAGCACGGTGGAGAGCACACCTGTATTCAGCACGCTGGTTCCTCACTCGCGTTCTGCCGTGGGGAGAAAACAACAGAGCGGCATTAGCAGCCAGCACATAGTATCTGCACGAGGAAATCAATACCAGGCAGCAAGGATCTTCCCTCTCCATAGGTGGACGCAGGGGCAGCTCCTCTATTAGGGCGGAGGAGTGTCGCCTTCCTCCCCACCAGCAGCAGCAGCTGCAAACCTTTTTCCAAAAACGATAATGAACTAAGGCCCATATTTATACTTTTTTTGCGCCGCGTTTGCGTCGTTTTTTGACGCAAAAACGGCGCAAACTTGCAAAATACCATTGTATTTTGTAGGTTTGCGCCGTTTTGCGTAAAAAAGCGGCGCAAATGCGGCGCTAAAAAAAGTATAAATACGGGCCTAAGTTTATTATCGTTTTTTGGTAAAAGGGGTGGGGCCACAGGCTGTGACATGCACTGAGGGGGAGTACACAGCACTCCCACTCACTGCGCATGTATGTTTGGCCGGACATCTCGGGCCGGCCAAACACACATGCAAAGCCAGGCTGGAGAGAGCTTGCACAGGCTCCCAGTCAGGCTGGAAGCGCCGTGGCTAGGCGCTCCCGGACAATCCTGATGCTGCTCTGAGCAGCATCAGGATTTGCCTCCAGGCTGTCGGCAGAGGAGAGGAGCAGCACAGTTGTGAAGGCGGCAGTGGCATCACCCCACCCCGCGCTTGCACCGCCCTGCCCCTTTTCAGTACAGCGAGCCACTCCTGGTGGACGCTCCCTTGCTTTCCGCTGCTGTCTGTTTTTCAGCAAAGTGTTTGCATCTTCCTAGCACACAGCTGTGATTGTAGTGGCTTTGAAACTGTGCCCACAGTGCCATCTGTTAGTCATAAGCAGATGACACTGTAATGGCTACAGTGATCTGCACACTATAAGTTTGGACTATTACAACGATTGGCACACTTCAGCATTGGAGCTCCTATGCCACAAGTCCTCTGTACTTTTGTTTTTCATTTTGCACAAAGCTTATCTTCTCTTGTATTGTACATTTAATTCTTGCTTTTATTTGTTATTTTCCAGGTAGTCTTTATGGTTTTTGCCATTTTATTTACTTTTATTATTCAGTTTAGCAAGTGTGCTTTCAATTATGCAAGCAGTCACACCTCCAAGTCCATTTCTACAGCAACAGGGAGAGCCACATCTGAACTGGCATCTCTGGTTAGCTCACTTAATGCATATCTAGGTGAAATTGATGGTTTGAAATTTAAACCAGACTGGAAGCGCAATTTACTGTATTATTATTTGGTTATCGAAGGTCAGAATGTCTTTGATCACTCACCTGAATATGTTTGCGGTGAGGATGAAGAATATGATGTATTGGAGATGGCTGTCAAAAAATTGGAAATCAATTTTGAGGGAAAAGTAAATTTAGTTGTGCGTCGCCACAAGTTTTTTTTTTTACATATGTACAAGCTCCCAATGAGTCTATTGATCTGTATGTGACAGAATTAAAAAATGCTGGCTGCGTATTGCGAGTTTGAAGGAGTCTCTTCCCATACATGATCAAATTGTTTCTAGATGTTATTCCAAGAAAATACAACAAAGATTACTGGCTTGTAGGAATCCATCTCTTGATGAGACAATCAACATTGCAAATAGTATAGAATCATCCTTCGAAGACTCCAAACAGTTGGGGCTGGAGAGTTCCCAATATTGTGTGGCAGTGGTAGAGTCTCAGGTCAACCTGCACAACAACCAGTCAATCTCCCAACAGCCAAGATTCAGGTTCACTAGAGGTAAAGGTCAATTTCATAGTTCAAACAAACCCATGTGATGTAGATGTGGGTCTCTGATCTGTGTATCATCTGTCAAATCCGAAGAATTGTCTAGCCACCACAGAGGAATGTTAGAAATGTAAAAAAGTAGGACATTTTGGGAAGGTATGTTGAGGTAGTAAACATGAGGGTGTTAGGAGTGCTCAAAATCAAGCTATGGATGATGTGGTGGAGCTCAGCACTAAAGTGGAGGACTTAGGGCTTTTTGTTGATTGTGTTGAGATTTGGAGTGCGCATAGTAACACTAAATACAGTGATCAGCACACACCCATTTTAATTGACGGCATTTTAATTCCATTATTACTTGATTCAGAAGAGAGAATAACAATAATTTCCATTGCAAAATATAAGGAGTTTTTGCCGATAAAGGTCTATTACCTTCAGATGTCATCTTCACAGCATTTGAATGTAGCAAGATTGATTTGGTTGGATATTTTTGAAAGGATATTTGTTTTGGGACTAAAACCATTAAAGGAAAAGTTTATGTAGCCCATAAAGGCATTCAAGTTTTAGAGTGGTGGCACCAAATAAATTTCAGGTTAATGATTAAACAAAGCCACAAACATCCTGTTACACTTATCAACGCTGTAACTGATGTGAATTGGAAAGAAGATTCAAAAGTAGATTCCAATATAAGGTGGGAAGGATCCAGAACTTTGTACATAAAATTAAGGTCAAGAAGGGTGCTGTATCTGTTAAACACAAACTGAGCAACGTACGTCAAAGTGTAAGAGGTGAACTGTCTCTAATTTTAAGAAAAATGCAAGATGATGGAATTATTGAACCTGTGGATGCCACTGTGTGGCTATCTCCAGTAGTTCTGGCTAAGAAAATGTCTGGAGCATTGCATTTCTGCATTGATTTAGGATCTGCACACAATGCTATTTGGATAGAAAAGTTTCCTTTGCCACGCACAGAAGACTTAATCAATGCTGTAGGTCAGTCCAAATGATTTTCAAAACAGTATCTTCAGGCAGCATATCATCAAGTAGTTTTGAATGAACAGACCCAACACCTTACGGCTTTTGGCAAACCTGATGGAGCCTTCCTGTTTTGTTCCATGCCGTTTGGCCAGACGTCAGCTGCATTGGTGTTTCAGAAGGTTGTGATGAAAATGTTTCAGAATGTTCCAAATGTAGTTATTTTTCAAGATTCCATTTTGTTATTTGCTGATACAAAAGAATTGCATTACAAATATGTGGAGAAATTATTATCTATTCTGGAGTCTAATGTGGTTACTATTACAGATGACAAATGCATTTCTTTGGTGAATGAAGTTGAGTACATGTGCCATGTTTTGACACCACAAGGTGTTAAAACCAAACCAAGCATTGTTGATGGAATTGTCAATGCACCTCATCCTACTGACAAAGACCAACTCAGATCTTTCCAAGGTCTTTGTGAATTTTATGATAAATTTATTAACAATTTTGCAGAGATGATTTAGTGTTTTGGAACACTGTTGAAAAAAAATGAATGAATACAGTTTATTGCATAATTACTTAAAAGCATTGCAAATACAACTGTATGCAAACACCCATACACAAACAAATGACTTCAAAATTTCAGTCATTAAAAGTACGCAGAAACATGTCTAAAATAAATTGTGACGCAAGTGTCCACCCCTTCCTTCTTGTAACTCTTATAAATAAAGTGCTTGTGCAATCAATCATGGGGGGAGCCCTCTCATCACTATAAAACACAATTGCAAGAGTCCACCCCTTTCTTCTGAAAACTCTTACATGTAAGGGCTTGTGCATTTAGGTTTAAAGGGCACTCTCATCACTATAGAACACAGTTGCAGAGGTCCACCCCTTCCTTGTAATAACTCTTATATGTAAAGTGCTTGTGCAATTGGGCAGAGGGGGAACCCCTCATCACTATAAACCATGGTCACAATAATCACTCCGAATTATTGCACGTTTACACAGTATTTGCCTATAAGTGTTCTTACTATCTTGATTTCTTAGTGTTCAACTCTCCGGTTGTTGCCTGTCAGAATCTGTAGATTTATTCAATTCAGCCTGGGCCGCTCTCATATCTACCAAACTTGGCCAGCTCTGTGGGCACTGTACAGGTCAGAAGTAATGCAACTGTCTCTATGCAGGTCCTTACCCCCATGCTGTAAGCGGGGCCACAGCAGATGATGTGTAGCAAGTACTCCATTCTGTAATTGCACGGTCGACATTTGATTATCTGCTCTGTGCATTTCCATCCTGGGTTCAACTCCTTAATTGGGAGTTGTACCACCAGGGACCACTGTATGTCTTTCAGGTATTTCTTACCCAATGCACTCATCAGGTGTGGCTGGATGATGTTAGCCCCATAGGAGAGAACTAGGCCTGGTTGTCTTCCATTTTCTTTGTCTCTGGCCATGTCTTCATTCCTCAAAAACTTGAAAGCTTGCTTGTTTAGCACTTTCTTTATTGCCCTGTAGGTTACTTCCTCATGTCCAGTTGGCTATTGCTAGATTCAATTTTGACACCACCCTTTGCAGATAGCTGTTCCATAGGATTTATCCCACTACAAAATCTGCCTTGAGGACTTCCTTTAATGTTCCTGTGTCAGATTTCAGGATCTGGAAGTAGTATTTTGCCAGACTGCTAATACATTCATGCTTTTCCTGGACCAGACCAAATTTGAGACGGATCAAACAGTTACTTTTGTATTTTGGTAAACTAAAAATGCCTTTGTATCCCTGGCGCTGTGCTTTTTCCGATTGCTGAGCATACTCTGCTACTACTAGCAGTTTCGCTTTTAACACTCTCCTAGTCAGTTCCATGGTTGAGATACATAATTTCCCCTGTAGTTTAAATAGAGCAAATATGGTTGCTTGTGTTTTGGATCTTGACTTAGAATGAGGTTTTGATGGCTTCCCAGGATCACTTAGCCATACCCCTAGGTAATTGTAGGATCTTCCTGTTTCTATAATCTGTGGGCCCAGCCTCCACCTGAGAAGAGCCTTCCTTGCATGTTGTCAAAAGGCCACCACTTTAGTCTTACTTACGTTGGCTACTAACTCATTAGCCTTGTTGTATAAATTCAGGGTGTCCAGAGCTCCTTGTAGTCCGACTCTGGTATGGTCAACAATAACCAGGTCGTCTGCATCGTGGAGTAAATGCAGTCTGTATGGTCCAATTTTGGGGTCACCAATGTAGCTCCTTGGTGGGTCTTGCCTAAGTCAGCCATTTACAGACTGAATTGTGTTGGGACCAAGACGCAACCCTGCTTTAGGACTCTAGGTCTGTGTAAAGCTTATAGGTGACATTGTTTATTCTCACCCAGGTATTGCTATATAATGAGATGCTGGCCTTCAAGAGGTTGTTAGGGTTCTTCCAGCTTTTTAGTTTGTTTCACAACTTGTTTCTAGACACCCCATTGAATGCTGCCGAGTAGTCCACAAAGCAGGCGAACACCAGTAGACTGTTCTTATTGTTTGCTTGCTGTGCTAAATAGGCCATGGATGGTAGTTCGCACAGTAGGTCTTCTGAAGTAGAGATTTCCTTTTCAGCTGTCACAAGCCTTGAGGCTCCATGTCAATTCAGGTAGACGTTAATAATTACAATGTCCTTCCATCCTGCTCCATCGCGTATATCTGCAATTAAAATACTCTGAAGTGTGGCCGAAATTCTCCTACGTTCTTCGATGGTGACTTGCAAAGAGTGTTTTACATATATTAAAAGACCACCTGAAAATCTGTCATGGGAGAGTAAATTATTTAGTGGCATGTGCAGGCCTGCAAAGCCTTCAAGCTGTACATCCCCGGTTGCCCAAGTTTATTTAAGACAAAAATATATCCCCCTCTTGCAGCACTTTCTTTGCAGATTCGCTACTTAAAGCACTTGTAATGCCTGCCACATTCCAAGAGATGAGTTTTAGGCTGGTCTTTATTGTGCTATGATATACTCCTTCAACTTAGGTTACTTGCTTTGCTGCTCGTCTCTCCATCTGTGGGGGCCAGTACCCCTCCTTTATGCTAGGGGTGATTACATTTACTGTTCCATGACATAGAGGCAGTATGGTTCTGATCCTCACATGTTCTTATTTCTACTGTGTTGCATTCTGTGATTCTTCTCCTGAGTGGCCCTTGGGTTGGTCTATATTCTATGTTGAAATTCTGAAAGAATGTTAGAGGTTGTATCAGTGGAACCCCATTTAGCAGGCATTGTGTGGCTTCACTTTTATTGTGGGAGCTACCTTGGATACCTGTGAGGCGGGAAAGGACATTAGGATATTTTTCTTCATTTGGCTCCTGAACCTGTATGCCTCAGTTCTCAAATCGCTGTCTCTCTCGCAAATCCAAGTTGGCAATTCTGGCCGTCTTCCAGGTAGCTATGGTATATTCTAGGGCATTAGGCTGGTTACCTCCCCCAGAATCGAATGCTTAGGAGGTCACTGCTTGTTATTTGGGCGAGGGATGGGATGTGTTGAAGGAGCTTCAAAATGTGAGCCCTGTTAAGGATATCATGCCTCCTCAGAGACCTGAACTGCAGGTGAAATATTACTTTCCGTGGGACGCCTGCGTGGACCTGTGGATCCACCTCATTATTACTTGCTAGCTGTTGGGCCATGCTTTCTGACCATCTGTCATTTGGTCTGGTAGTTTGCTGTCCCCTTTGTTCTAGGTCACGGTGTATGGCTGCTGGACTTAGGCTCATTCCTTGTTGTTGATGTAATTCTGCTTGCTGAGCTCGGCAGGTTGTGTTCACACGCGCTGCGCTGACCCTCCCCTGGCCCACGGCAGGGGGGGAGCTGATTGAATTGACTGGCCTCATATACTTTCTCTTGGCCTGGACCCTCTCTCACATCAGCTGTGGGTTCCCGATCTCTTGCGTCTCTTTTGGGGGGGCTGCTCTTTTCCCAAATATTGGGTATTGCTCTGTCTTTGCATCCTCCCCTACTCCTGTGTTCTGCCCCCAAATTCTAGGTATGAGCGTCTGACTTATTGTTTTTTGCCCTTTCTTCAACTTTTCTTTCTCATGCCTAATAAGTGGGTTGTTATCCTTGCTGGTGTTCGTAGTATTGGGGATGCTATTGTTTTTTTACAATAATGCTGCTATTTTTGTCCATGGGGCCCGTATCTAGTTGCTGCTTGAGACTGACACTGTTAGTGCTATTGTTGTCAGCAGAAGTGATGCTCAATGGGTGGGCGACGTTTACATTATTACTTTTAGAGCTGTTAATTGTATCTAATAAATATAACTGCTCATTGAGGGCAGCTTGCGGGGTGAATCTTAATATCAAAGCCATCGACCTTGTCTTTGCCCCATTTTCACCCAGGCACATTTCCCCAGATGATGTTTCTAGTACCCTGTTATTGTATTCGTTCTCTCTCTGTTCATGCTCATATTTGTACTACCCGCCATTTTAGGGCTTCACAAATCCCCGATCATTGTTGCAAGCACCTCCGATAAGGTTGATGGGTACTCCATTATGATCTTACAACAGCACCCATTTACGGTGGCTTTTTCTCATCGCTTCTAATTTTGCATCAATATTTGCTATAGTAAGTGCTAATGTTTGCTTTGTGTCCATTTGAACTTCCAGCTTGTGTGATTGCCGGGTAAGGTCATTTGTGGCTGCCATGAGGGTGGCAGTGATTGATGTCAGCAGTGTGTGTTGAGTATTATATGCTTTACGGTGCTCTGGACTCAGCTCGGGCCTAACCTCCTGGGTTATGTCGACTAACTTGTCTGCCTTCTACATTGCAAGTGCAAGTGACCTGCTGATTGATCTTTTACCTTGCTGGCCTACCTTGGCCCACAGCCCCAATCTGCTCCCATCTGAACCTTCTGGGCACCTTAGTGGGTTTACTGAGATATTTCCAGTGTGGTCCCCTGCACTGTCCAGTGTATATTTCCACCGCAGCCACCCTATACCTTGACTGCTGCAGTAAAGGCTTATGTCCCAATGATCTTGGTGGTGGCTTAATGTTGTTATTGCTGTCTAGCCCCCCTGGGTGCGGTATTACAAGTGAGACTGAGGAGAGCTCTATCACATTAAGTGCATTTTTGTTTTCCTGGTTGAAAATAAGAGAGTTGCGTCCTTTTTCACCGCTCATTCTGACATTACTCTGAGTGACCATTATATGGTTTAGTGGCTCTGCTTTACTTTGCTGATTAACCTGCTCTTCTCCATGTTTAAAATGTTTGGCTTCCATCTGGGTACTGGAGGGGCACTGTGAGCTAGCCAGGAATTGGGCCAACAGCTCCTGATAGTGTGGATGGACTTAGGACCTGATTTAGAATTTGGCAGAGGTGAGTACTGCATCATTAACATGACTGATATCCTGGCCGCTCTATTACGATCCCATTATAGCCTATGGAGATCCTAAGATGGCGGATGGGATGGGCGACACATTTGTGATAAAATAACCTGTCCGCCAAACTATAAATCAGGCCCTTAGCCTCCCACATTCTGAAGTTCTGTCGTCCCAATAGGCAGTCATATTATCTTAGTAGGAACCGTATACCAGCTAGTGAGCCCCTTCTTTAAATTGAGGAAGGTGGGGGACAGCCTGTGGTGCAGAACAACTTGGTACCATCAATGCTAACACTTTAGAGCATGACAAATACTTCTTTCTATTAAGTAAATATGGCCTGGAAGTGCACTATTGCGCCCCCCCCCAGCCACTGTCTGCACCCTTCCTTTGTCTCAGCACTCTGAAGCAGGTAATTTTGTGAATTACATTTTTTTAAATGTATTCACCCCCTCTATATGTAAAACGCACGACTCAAGAAAGAAAGGAAATAAGTTGTTACTATATCATCAGTGAAGCCACAATGTAACTGAAAGGTGCACTCAAATTACATGAACATCTTTATTATGTTTCATGTCCATGCATGGTGTGTCCTTAAAACAGTTCACATGATCTCACCAGGTCATACTGAAGCACTCTCATCATATATTTAAATTTGAGGATATGTAATTAGGCTGTAGTATTGCTTGCTCTGGTTTCATCCAGTTGAGGTTTGGAGGAACGTCAGTTGTTACTTCAGAGGTGATTACATTGCAGACATTAATTTGAAGTGCCATTACATTGCTGTACTTTATATTGGGAGTACTTTACTTCATAGGGATGTTTGCAAGTTTTGCTTCTAACCCCCAAAATATATTTTTTACATAATTATTTTTAACAAATATATGTACATAGTTAAAATGAATCTTGTTTTAAGATATTTTGAACATTTTAATTAATCAAAAGCAATAGTTTATAAAGCAAATAAATCGAATATAACCGTAAAAAACCCTTATACACTACCCATCCCTGAATTCTATGAATATCTTACTACCTCTATACACTACTGATCCCTGGACACCAAAAACCTCTTTCAACCTAAAATCCCCTCCCAAACATAAAACACCCTTTATAATAAATACCTATACTTTTACAATTTCTATTTGCATATATGTATCTATATATAGGTATAAAAATATATACATACAATAATTACAATATATAACATGGCATATATATATATTTGCATTTACAAAAAATGATATTGCATATTAATAAACTTACACTATATTTCTTACAATTATTTTTACTTTATAACTACTTAAAATAAATTTTAATTATTTACTTCTTACATTTAAATTCTAACATTTTAAATGCTAATTACGGAAGGCCGTGCGCAGTGGTGGTTGTATTAACAAATAGTAATGAAAATGACTTTACAGTAAAAAAAAAACATAGGACTTCACCGACAAAACCAAAGGTTACAGGGACGTTATCGTTAGGAAACAGAATTTTTTTTAAACGTAGAAATTCACTTAAAAAAACAAAGATTTCAGGGACATTATAGTTAGGCTCACATTTTAAACATACAATTTGAAACATATTATCAATGATTTTATCAAAGAGTGCCGTAATTTGTGGAGTAATTAGTAATGCATGGCGGGCGTGAGTTATTGTTATATTAGGGCACGAGCTATAGTTACTTGAGATAACTATAACTGGTGAATTTCTATGGTTTTGTACATTTAAAATGTGAGCCTAACTACAACGTCCCTGTAACCTTCCTTTTTTTTTAAGTGAAAGAAATATATATATACACACACACATATGTATGTATATATATATATATATCTATATATATATATATATATATATATATATATATATATATATATATATACACACTCGTCTCCACTCGATTCCAAAAGAGAGGCGGCACTCCAAGAGCGATGGTTGTAACAGACTTTTATTGGCGAAATGCGGGACGCGTTTCGGCGTTCTCCGCCTTCATCAACCTCGCGATCGCCATTTTAAAGTAGCATTATATACCTTGTATCCCAGTCACGTGAGACTCCGCGCGCTAACGTGTTTAAAGTTACAATGTATCCCATTTCCTTTCTCCTTGTATGACATCAATCCTGCGGCTTTGCCGCTACATTTCAAGGCTAGCATTTCAAATGGAAAAATTTACGAAAATTATGAAGCATGAATATTTCTACTAGAATAGAAATAGAGAATACATTATAAGCTAACATTTCAAACGAAAATTAAACCGAAAATAATGCACCATAAAAAATAAAAATTCAAATTAAAAATAATCAATAAATAGAATCGTACTGTCACAATTCAGCAAAAAATAGTAATAGTGAACCATACTCTTAGATCACCACATGCATTATCAGATCAAGTATGCTATACTCAAAATGTACCTAGTTACTTCCATAATTAAATATAAAATATAATATATAAACTGTGAGATATACAATATCTACTGGCCCATACCCAGAGGTGTCAGTATTTACTTGATATGAATTTTACACTCAGTGGTAATCGCTGTTCACTGCTATAGCTATCTTGGATTAATATGTACAGCCAATTCTTCATGGATATTCAATCCATTGGGTTCCTTTGTATCTAATTTAATAATGTACCTCGATTCTAAAGTACGTAACTTCATTTCTCTGTTCCCGCCTCTGATATCATCTACAATGCCATCTATAATGCTATAGCTGATATTTAAAGTGTTATCTGCGTGATAGTTGTGCATATGCGTGCTACTGGGTATGTGTCATAATTATTTTGTATGGCTCTCAGGTGTTGCAGTATACGTTTGTAAACTTGTAGTTTAGTACTGCCCACATATATTTTTGGACACGTGCAGTACAGAATATAAATGACGTATTCACCCTTGCACGTATAGTGACCTTTAATAGTATGGACAACTCGGCCTTCTTGTTTCAATTGTCGCATGTATGCACCGTTTTTACACGCCTTACATTTGAGACATTTAAAGAAACCATCAGGTTGGGCCAACCAGGCAGATTTCGGACTTTTAATTCTAATGTCACTCCTAACTAACACATCCTGCATGGATTTACCCCTTCTATATGTTATAGACGGTGTATTTGTTATAGTTTTTCCTATAACTGGGTCACTTTGAAGTATGTGCCAGTGTTTGCGCACTAAATTCCTAATTTGATAATGCACTTGATTATACGTCATGATAAATCTTATCTGAGTTTGTGTATTTTGCTTGTCCATACTGGTATGGTCCGATTTAAACAACAACGAATCTCTAGTATGGGCATCAGCTTTCCTTTTGGCTTTTTCTAATGTCTTAACAGGGAAACCTCTACATTTGAGTCTTGAAGTGATTTAATTTTGTGCCTTGACAAAGTGTGGTACTGCAAATCCTTTTGGCTCTCAGCATTTCCCCATACAGAATGCTTTCTTTCAAGGGAAGAGGATGCAAACTACTTGCATGTAATATACTGTTCCCTGCTGTGGGCTTTCTATACATTGTGGTTTGCAGTTTGCCATCATGTACACACACTTTGACATCAAGAAATTCAATATCCTTTACGGATATGTTGCCAACAAATTTTACATTTAGATTATTTGCATTGATCTGTTGTATAAAAGTTCTAGCACTTACATCATCACCCTGCCAAATGACAAAGATATCGTCAATATATCTCAGCCGCATTGTAATGTGATCATTCCATATATGTAGAGGGGGATTATTTAATACCTGCTCCTCCCACCATCCCATATGGAGATTAGCGTAGCTGGGAGCGAAGCAACTTCCCATCGCCATCCCACACTGTTTTTTTTTTTTTTAAGAGTAAGACCTGTCACATTTTATGAACACAGTAAGATGTTGGTGGCTATGATTAACTGGTGTTTACACCACAATATCTTCTTTTTTAATAATGAAATTTTCCAACAACAGTGTGGGATGGCGATGGGAAGTTGCTACGCTAATCTCTATATGGGATGGTGGGAGGAGCAGCCTTACTGGCCCTTGCGGGCCTTACTGTGCCCGTGGCCAATCAAATGAATTTTCCCACTGCTAGACATCTGCCTTCAGGAACCCAAGGACTTGTGAGGAAGGAAACAGCAGCACTTTCATGGGATGCAGTGGATGTGATGTGACTATATCCAACCATAAAGATTCAAATCTCTTTTCAATCTTCATCCAAATTGCTACCCCAAGAACAAGTTTTCCTTCTGGTGTGTTGTTTACCTGAAGTGGTGTACCTGACTAAAACTGGACTATGTTTGTGTTAAACAACCATATGTGTGGATATTCATTGTTCCATTTAAAGTTACCCTAGTTACTAGTGCCAGCCATCAACATTCTGCCAAAAATCTTCTACCTTATATGAAAGAAAAACATTTCAGAGACTGTACAATTATTTGCCATCTTAATCTCAAATTATGAAATGGGCCCGTGCATTACAGAGCTATGCTGAGCTGTTAAATTGCAGGAGGAAGTGACTACTTTGACTTAAGAGAATCACATACATTTCCACATCATCGTTCAGGGATGGGCAGGATATTTGTGTATGTGTGTCCATGTTTGTGTGGGGTGCGCGTTTGTGTGTATGTGACCATCAGTGATTTATGTTAATCTCTGTCACTTGAACTAACTCCAGCTGTGCTTCTAAAGCATAACTACTCTATTATAGGCATAATGTATATTAATTTTACAGAACGGCAGAGCTGTTGACCTCATTCTAGTGGCTAAAAGCCTGTCTGTGCTATTATAGATGCTGAACATTGTTTTCATATTCTGGCCACGTCTGTACAGATTAGCAATAGTCCTGAAAGTGTTAAATACTTGCAAGGTATTGATGACAACGTTTAGTTGTGTGATCTTCTGGTGTGGATTGAAAAGTATTTGTAGATTAGGGGATGAATATATTGAGGGTTGTTTTGATCACTGTGGTAGTTCTTTTGGTGATTTACTTTTCTCATGCAGGCTGTGTAAATTCTTAAATTGCAGCATAGTGACTGTATCATACAGCAGGCAGAGCCTCGAGAGTGTTGCTGTTCAAAATGACCAGAGTTCTGTGAGGTGACGAGATTCAAGGTGGTTGGGGGCAGCTAACTGAAAGAAGGCAAGGGCCATGTAAGTCGCTGGTGTTCGCAATAAAGTTGAAGCACTTACCTACTTACTGCTTCATGTCATCACTTCAGTTTGGTGATGGCTGACTGCTCACTAAGGGTTATGCCACCAGCTATGGAGCAGAAGACACAGTAGGCTGTCTACAGGCCACATACCCCTGGAACAGCCACTGGACTGATTAGGATGAGGTATGTGCATGAAAATGGCCATCCTTACGTGATTGCAAAGAAGAAATCCCTCTTTTAGCCCACCGGCTGTGTGTGGATTTACATAAAGCATTTTTTGATAATCCATTATGCTTTGCACACATAGGTTTGTATTCTATTTTCATCACCACATTGTAATTATGACGCAAAGCAGAAACAAGGTAAGTACTTTCACTTTAATGTGAACACTAGCAGCATACATGCTTTCCAACACTGCTCCACCACATAGAATCCTGCGACCTTACAGAACTCTGGTCATTAAGGTAACCCTTTGAAAAATAACACTTTAAAGGCTCACCATGCTGTATAGTACAGCCACTATGCTGCACGAGCTCAGCTGTGCATGTGGCTTTAGTGCGAATTTTGTCATGTGATTGATACTGCAACCTCTTTATGACAGGGGACGCCCATACCTGCAACAGGGGGGAGGTCTTGAACTACATTTCCCACCACGGCTCTTGCCATCCCCTCAGCACCAGGAGGCGCATAAGGTCAGGCACCAGGGCCTGCAGCACGGAACGCACATACCAGTGACTGGGGAGAGGCCTTGAAGTACATTTCCTACCACATCTCTTGCCATCACCTCAGTGCTGGAGGCGCATAAAGCCAGGCACCAGGGCCCGCAGCATAGGACGCACTTACCGGAAACCGGGGGGAGGCCTTGAAGTACATTTCCAACCACACCTCTTGCCATCACCTCAGTGCCAGGAGACACAAAGCCAGGCACCAGGGCCCAAAGCGCAGGATGCGCCTAGACGTGTGCTCAGGCGAACACCGGACCAAGAGTTTGCCCGTCTGCGGCTGGATGTGGTTGGGCTGGGCCACCCCCTTTGGCTTTATGGAGAACTGGAGAGTTTACAAGATTCTTTTGAGGACTGGTGATTTGCACCAGAATTTTTATAAGGTACTGTGTAACTTATATTGATTTTTCTTGTTATTTCACTGGTGTTCTTTAGTTAGATAGCCATGGGGAAATGTAAGACAATTACCCTGGCTCTCGTACTACTTTGGATGGCTTTTTGCAGCGAATGGTGGGTGTAATAAGCAAGGAAACTGAATTGGCAGAGAGGAGGCCCTCCTTGTCTTTATCATCCCCACTGTCGCCCATTGAGATAGTTGTGGTACAAGAAGCAGGGGTTTGTGGGCCACAATTTTTAGCTTCTTCCCCTCCAATAGTTGCTTGTGAAGACTCTTTTAAAAAGTCTGCTAATTGTTATTAACCCCTTGCCCAGCAGATAGAGAAGGAGGCTAGCCAAAACTCAAGGAAGCAAAAAAAAAAAAAAGAGCCGAGGCAGGTACAAAAAACAAAAAGCAGCGACTTACACTTATTCAATTATTCTTTCAAATGAAAGACTGGTCCCTAGTTTTCCCAAGCAGCTTTTTTCCGATACTGAGAGTTTAATTTCAGACACTCTGAAACTTATGACTCAGCTGGGAATTATGGGGGATCATCTTGGGTACCTGGCAAACACTTCCAAAAAGGTCTAACATATAAGTTCTGCCCAAGCTGAAGGTACATATCAAGACTGTGTCCTTCCTACATCTAATGAAGAGTGTGTCATAGGCCTCCCGTCTATTTCTATGGCTGAGCCGATTGAAGTTCAAACTCATACTAGTGAATCTAGTATTAGGGCCCTCTTGCCCTCTACTAAACAGCCAGTATTGGGAAGGACGACCATTGGTCCCTCTGGCGCAGCGCAGAAGAGTCAACGCAACCAAGTGGTCGGGGATAAGAACTTATGCCCGTGCGCAAGGTCGACCCCTCCTGCACAACATATTGCTCAAGACAAGGGGCCTTTAGAAAACATGCATTTACTTCATGACAGTACCCCTTATATTGTGGTCCATGTGGGTGTTGCGCCTCTGGCAGAGGGTACATATCAGAGCTGTCAAAGTCTTTTAAACAAGACCGTGCACTGGTGTAAGAGGAATGTGGAACGTCACCCTCTAGTTAGTGACAATCTCATTGTGGCTAGTAGAGTAAACTGGGTTGGTACTAAAGATAAATCAATTGAGGCTAAATGTATTGTTCTAAATGTTAAAGATCCAGCATGTATTTGTTTTTTATCATCACGCTTGAGTTTCCTGAGTACTAAACCTTGGAAAATTAAGGCATTTTCATTTGGTTATTTTTATTCATCTTCAATTGGTCTTCCCCTCAATGTTTTGCATAGGGGGACTCACTGGTCATTGCCAAGGATGTCAGCTTCCGTAGAATTTGCTGAACCTAATTGTTTGGGATTTTATCAGGGCTTTTAGATAATGATTGCCGCCCAGAATTATCCCCTGTTGAAGGTCCGACTGGTCCAACTAATCTTCCCTCATACTCTCAGCCACCATGTAATACAAATGCTAACACGATTAGTGCGGAGCACAGGCATGGTTTGCAGCTTCTCTCCTGGAACACTGCAGGAAAAAGGGAGAAGCTTAACAATGAAGATTGGGTGACTTATATCCAACAGGTCGACATTATATGCTGCCAGGAAACTTGGGCGGTTGATCCCATTGTTTTGAATGGATTTAGATCTTTTTATTTGCCCATAAAACCAACAACTGCGGGGAGAAGCAGGGGGGTCTGGTTATTTTTGTATCTTGTGATAGTGGAAACTTGAAGATTAGGATAGCAGCGTACACCTCATGTTATCAGATTTTATGTACAATTTACCAACGTGTTAATTGTGATTTTAATACATTTTTATTTTAACTTTTGTTTCTGCCCAGCCAGTAGAGATTGCAGACAAATTAGAGAGAATACTTGTGGCTGTGGTCAGTAGACACAGGAACAGTAATGTCTTAGTCATATTGGCAGATTAGTTTAATATTATGAAATGCATTTATAGCAGGGACCACATTTGTGGGTCTACCGATGTTCAGGGGTCTCCTATTAGTCACTTCACACACTTGGCTTATTCCGAAGCTTTAAATCGGATAAGCCTGTCACATAATTTGATCTTTTCATCAGACCTACATAGACAGAGTAATATAAATCTGCCTACATTTACAGAAAGGGGTAAGGTGAGTAAAATTGATTTTGTGTTTTTGACAAATGATCTTGCATGCAACCTTTCATGCTGTGAAGTGTGTCTTCTCCCATATAGAAATCACAACCCTATCCGTTTATGTTTCACCATTAATTTACGTTCAGAACCCTTGGATTTATATGGTGCTGCCAGTCAGCTATTCTGCAAATAAAGGGGTCTGACTGAGATGGAGTATATTGACCCAAATATGTTTTTAGTGATTTGATCAGTGCATCTACAAATTATATTTTTTGCTGCTTTTCTTTGGAGGGGGTCCCAGATGATATCCTTGAGAGCTTTAGGAATATTAGTAGATTTGTGGCATATAGCTTATCTACAAATAAACCATTGAGGGAACGTCCTGCTAAGTCATGGTTTAGCCCAGAAGGTACAACTGCTCTTAAAGCATTTAAAAAAGGCTATTAACCAGAGGCCACGTAGCATAAAGGACGTAAGAGAAGCCAGAATTAACTATAAACAAGCTCTTGAAAACAGAAGGCAGGCAATTAGAATCAAGGCTTGCGATGACTTAGAAAAAGCAGCCCATCTGAAAGACAACAGTCTGTTTTGGGAAATTGTTAATCAAACCTTTTTTTTTGGTTAAGTCAGCAGATGGTATTGAGTGTCACATTTGTGAGAACGATTGAGTTAATCATTTTTCGCCTATTTTTAAGCCAGATAGTAAGGTGGATATTTTAGGAGAAAATCTCAGCCTGGATCCTCCAGCTATAAATGAAGACCGGTTAGCGAGCTTGATAGATTTTGTTTCTGTGACTGAAGACATTCAAATTGCTGCTAGTTGCAAGGCCCCTGGTCCCGATGGGGTCCCAAAAGCCTTATTCAAACATAATGTAGGCTTTTGGGCCCCTCTTCTGAGAGCCGCTGTGAAGGGCAATTTAATGGATCCATGGAGAGAAGTCATCACAGCGCCAATATAACAAAAATGGGGACCAGAACTTGCTGACATGTTACCGCCCAAATTCGTTAATAGACTCCTCAGCATACATTTTTGGACGGGCTATTTTAGGTAAACTTGTGGAGTGAACTGATTCCGTTTCTTTTTACTCTCCATTACAATATGGCTCAGAAAAAAATTAGGGACCATGAAACAGGCCCTTATCTTGACTCTTATTTGGGAGAAGCATGTCAAGGCCAGGAGAGGTGCCCTTCATATGGCATTTATGGATCCCTCCTGTGCCTTTGGCTTGGTGGGCTGGAAGATTTTGTGAGAGTTAATGGAGCAGACGGGCAGTGATCACGCCCTGGTGGACCTGGTTAAGCGCATGCACAGGGGTGCAGCAACAAAAGTCTGCTACACAAAGTTCGGGGACTGTACAAAACATATAAAGGTCACTAGAGGAGTGAGACAGGGATGTATTTTGGCCCCTTTTCTGTTTTTATTTTATATCAATTCCCTAGCTATGTTTTTAACGTCCTACAATTCAGATATCCCCAGAATTGGTTCACATGCAGCCCCGGTCGTTCACTCTGCGGACAATGCTGTCCTGTTAGCATTAACAGCTAATGGTGTGCAGAACCTTTTAAATCTTTTAAATGGTTTTAGCGATTTTATGATAAACTTAAAACTTAAGGTTAACCTTCAAAAATCGTTTGTAATGGCTTGTGGCCCTAAAAATACTAAGTCCAAACGTTTTATTATTGGGGGGACCCACATTGAGAAAGTACCTTCCTTTAATTATCTAGGTATCTTATTTGAAGCGAGCTGTTCCTGGGAGAGGTTATGTAACAAAAGAGCTAAAAAAATGGGGGCCGACAGCGATATGATTTGCCAAAAGGTTTGACCGTAAACCAACAATGAAACAACCAGAAATGATTCAACTTTATAAGAGTAAGTGTTTTTCGCTTGGTGTCTAGGTTGCTGGAGTGTGGCGTTGTGCCATGCTGAGGAAGTTGCAGGGTGTAGAAAACAAATTCCTCTGCAGACTTTTAGTGATACCCCAATCCTTACCAAATTTTATTTCACATCAAGAACTGGGTTCGGATTTTTGGAGGACTTTGTGAGTATTGCCTCCCTTGGACTATGGTTGAAAATTTGGAGTACCCCAAAGGCCGGTTTCTCGTGGGATGTCCTGATGGACTGTTTAAATTTGGATAATATGCTCGCCATTCCACGGCTGGCTTATGTCAAGTAAAAACGTTTTTACAACTTAGATCTGAGCACCCTATTTGATTGTCCTGATCTAATAGGCCCTCAAACGAAGAATTGTGTAAAAGGTCCTTTTCCTCTCATAAGGAGGAAGTGTGATTTACAAGGTCTCTCAGTATGGGTTCTATCCTCAGCTATATGCACATTTTTGATGCCTCAGGTCCGAATTCTTATTTAACATGGATAACTAATCCTCAGTATTTTATTTGACAAGGTTAAGACTGAATTTGGTTCACCATCTAGTAGCTTTCGCTTTAACTGACTCTAAGGTGGCTTTCTTTTCTCTCTGCCCATGTGATGATGTGTCTGTATAATCAACCGTGCACTTTATGTTATTTTGCAAATCGTATTGCTCGATAAGAGCTCAGTTTTTACGTCTAATCTTGTTGCAAAAGCACTTTACATCTCACATTGAGGGACTGAGGTTTTTCCAATCTTTAGCCACCCCAGAGATTTGTTTTCCTGTACTTAGTTTTATTAGACATCTGATAAAAATAAGGGGAAACTATGCTTCTTGACCTATAAAAATATGATAATACTAACAGGAGCGCCTCTTGCGGCTTTTTCAGGGTAGGGGCGCGGGGGGAGGTGGTGCGTGGGAGAAAATTTATTTACATTTTATTTTAAACAGGGTTTATCATCCTTTCCATGTAAAAGGATTTGCAGCGGTTGCTGCTAGCGGAGGGGGTGACTCTCCTCCACCCATACGGAGGAGCCGCGCCTGGTTACTAGGCTGTTTTAGAGCTTTTAGCAAATGTAGACTTTTATTTTTGGAAAATGTGCTGCTTGTTTTTTCTTATTTTAGGAAAATGCGCTGCTATAAGTGTGGGGGGCAACTTGTTTACTAGATCTTCTTTTTACATTTTGAGTGATTTTTATTTGTATTGTAATGTTTGTATTTTTATATTGATTCTGAAGACTGTATTTATTATTGTGCTTTTATGGTCATTACCTTGACCGAATAAAGTTCTCTAGCGGATGTCCGATAGAGTATATATCTGCATGGTGCCTTCTCAAGGGGAGCTTGTTTCCATTACAGGTGTAAGGGGTTCCCCTTGTAGGTACACTTTGTGACTCATGGGCTACTAATTGTTGCAATAAGTACTTTTCAGACTCAAACCAAAAATGCAACTATAATTGACTTTGACATTCCCCTTTTCGTAGGGGGTGTACAGCTTATCCATATCCAGGAATTGTCTTCACAATATGTGGCGAGAGATGGTAAGTTTCTGCTCAATCAGCATGATTAGAGGGGAAATGTTTTGCATGCTTCATACAGAGGGCGTCGCATGCCACCAGTGACAGGGCGTGTTATTATGTGGCACAGATATTTCAATTGCTCCAGTTCACGTTCAGCTTTAAAGGCAGAAACTGGGTCAGTTCAAATGGCAAAGAGGTACATTAATCAATGGAGGATACATACGCACAAAAACAATGACACACATATATGCAAGCACACTCACTAAGGCACAGAAAGATATGTGATTTTCTTCAGATCACATTATATCAGTGATATAGGTTTAATAGCCAGCAGTCTTGAGTAACTCCAGCTTGCAAATATGAGCATCATTGCCATTACTCACACTTTGGTGTAAGGCTTACGTTCTGGTATAGGGAGGAAGCAGCACTTGAGTTTCTTCATGGGGGGGGGGGAGGGGGGGGGGAGTTTCCTTGGCTGCTGTACTTACCTTCAGCCGTTCGGAGAAGTACAGCAAGCTCTGCTGGAATCTCCAGTCTTCCAAGATCCTAGAAGAGAGCAGAGCAGGGATCAGATCAGAGAGAGGGAGAGATTTAAGACAGGAAATAACATGTAAAAAATGTATACACCATTATGTGTCATAGAGAGGATTATGTGAGCCTTACAAAGAACAACTATCAAGTATGACATGAAAACTGAAGTTAGACGAAATTAAAGCTGATGGAACGTGGCTTTTGACGATTTCATAAAACGAAGACCAGGGGCTGAGTATCAAATTCTTAGTGAGGGTCATGGGTAATGGAAATCCCACAGTATATATACAACAACACCTACAGTGAACTTAATTTAAAGTAACAAAAAATCGTAAATGAATACATTGAAATTAAGAAAAAGTATGATTGAGAAAGTCTCTTTTCTCTTTTTACTACAGCTATAGCACTCGTCTTTTTTACTTGCAAGTATGCAAGTGTAATAAGGAGATACGCCGTTTTGAGAAAGTGCTATCTAGGTCACTTCAGGCAAGTCAATGTTTTTAGGGGAGGAAGGAGGAAAGAGCTGATTCACGATTAAGGGAAAGAATAACATAACAGGGTTCAGAAAAACAGCCTGGCCCGTGTTTAAACAGACCAGTGTTTTTTGGGTGACATTAAGAGAGAAACTGAGCTAAAAATGGGGGTTCAATGAAAGACAGAAGAACACAGAAAGGGACCACAAATCCAATACAAACAAATGGCTACACAGGTCAAGGGGCAGAAGGATGATTTATCTATCAAAACTTTGTGATCGCTTATGTGATCGTGTTGCCTAAGTAGGCTCATGCCTGGCCTCCATGTACCATTAATGTTGACACGCAAAGTGCCACTTTTTTCATGCAGCAGCGGCTTGGGCGAGCCAAGAGGACAAGACCCAGGATACAGAAAGTAGGAGGGGGCGGTACAGAAGGAGATGTTGAAATGTAGAGAAGAGGCTTACTGGAGGTGAGGACAGGGCAGTTGATGAAGAGCCGCTCAGACACATCAGGAGTGGCCACATCACTGCCAGACAGAATGGGTGCAGAAAACGTATGTGGACAGCCGGTGGCGCCAGTAAAGAACAGGATCCTTATGGCAGAACACACAATAGGAAAGAATGCTAAGGAGGCCCCACCGGTGACACACATGGTGTCAGCGGGTTGGCAAGGGTGCCCAAAAGAAACAAACATTGCCAATGCCAATAAATCACATCTATGCAAGAGCTATTAGCTTTGCCAACAGGGGATGCTCCTTCGCAATGGTGGAAGTGCAGCACCCCCAGGCTAAGCCAACAGCTTAAAAATAAAACGATATTATACTATTATTTTATTTTCCAGCTTCTGGCTCAGCAAGTATGTGCAGGGAGGGGCGGGATGGGGCCATGAGAGGGGGGAGAGGAGCCACTGAGTGCACTAAGTGAGCATGTCAGTTTGGCCCGCCAAACTGACATGCACACTTACATTTCTCCAACCCGGCTGTGTTTCTCAGCAGGGTGAGAAACTGCACAGACTCCCATGCAGTGTCTGAGCATTAGAACAAGCTGCTCAGACCAATCCTGGCAGTGCTCTTGTGCTAGGCATAGCATGAGAGCAGCACCAGGATTGGGCGGGGAGCATGTACTGGTGTCCCAGGGACTGCTGGGACACCATCAGAAGAGGAGTGAGGCGGCTGATGGCAGCAGGAACAGTTTATTTTTTTTTATTATTATTTTTTTATTTCCCCCATCAGCGCCCGTAGCCCCCTCGCCCGCTCCTCCTGCCCCTCCCCTTTAGATTTGTGGCCGCTGCCTGCCAATGTGCCTTAGTCATGTTGTACACCAGTGTGGCTGTTGTTCAGCATGGCTAAAAGTGAGTGGCTCAGAGGAGAGTGGCGTGGAGTGTTGTAGAGTGGAATGGCAAAGAGTGGAGTAGAGTGTTGTAGAGAGGAGTGACAGAGTGTTGTGTATTGGAGTGGCATAGTGTAGAGTTGTGTAGAGTGGCATACAATGGAGTGGTATAGAGTAGAGTAGAGTGGAGTGCTGCAAAGAGCATTGGCGTATTGTTGCAGAGTATAGTGACGTAAAGTGCTGTCTCACTGAGTGCAGAGGGACTGAATTCAGCAGCCTACAAAGCAGTGTTGTAGAATGCATTGGCGTACATTAGAGTGGTGCATAACAGAGTGGAGTGGCGCAGAGTGGAGGGCCTCAGAGTAGAGTGGCGCAGAGTAGAGTGGCGCAGAGTACAGTGGCGCAGAGTGGAGTAGTGTAGAGTGGGGCAGAGTGGAGTGGCATAAAGTTGAGTGAGGCAAAGGGCAGTGGTGCAGAGTAGAGAGGCATGGAGTGCAGTGGAGTAGACTACACAGTATAATCAAGTGGCATATCATGCAGTGACATAGAGTGGTGCAAAGGATAGTGCTATAGTGTGCAGTGGAGTAGAGTGGAGTAGTGCAGGGTAGAGTGGCCTAGAGTTCAGTGGTGGAAAGTGCAGTGTTGCACAGTGGAGTGTCAGAGTGAAGTGGTGTGGAGTAGAGAGGCGTAGAGAGCAATGGGTTAGAGTCCAGTGATGCAGAGTAAAGTGCGGAGGTGTACAGTGCGGTGGTATAGAGTGAAGTGCTGCAAAGTGGCGTAGAGTAGATTGTTTTAGAGTACAGTGAAGTGGCATAGAGTAGAGGGGTGCAGGGTAGAGTGCAGCTGAGTAGAGTGATATAGGGTGTAATGGTGTAAAGTGGTGTAGAGTTCTGTGGCATACAGGGCAGTGGTGCATAGTAGATTAGAGTGGCATACAGTGGATTGGCGTAGCGTGCAGGGGTATAGAGTTGAGTGTAACAGACTAAGGTGCATTGGGGTAGAGTGTATTGGCATATTGCGCAGTGGCATAAAGTGCAGTGTTGCAGAGAGGCGTAGAGTACGGTGGTGTAGAGTGGAGTTGTGCAGAGTAGATTGGTGGGGCCTATACTGGAATGGTATAGAATAAAGTGTGAAAAGTGCAATGGTATAGAGTAGAGTGGTGAAGAGTACATTGCCATATAGTAGAGTGGTGCAGGGTAGAGTAGAGAGGTGTAGCCTGAAGTAGCGTAGAGTGCAGTGGCGTAGAGTGGAGTAATGCAAAATGCAGTGGCGTGGAGTGATGTAAAATGGAGTGGTGCACAGTGGAGTGCAGTGGTGTGGATTGGTGTAGAGTAGAGTGGAATGGCGCAGAGTGGAGAATTCATGGTGGTGTAGCACATTGCCATTACAGACCACACATTTAAGTTGAAATGACAATTACATTGGCACAGACATTCAGTTTTACTAAAAAAACTATACAGTGCACAGACGAAAATGTGAGGAAACTGTTTTTGTTGTTATTTATTTGGAATGGCGTAGAGTGGAGCATTCATGGCGTGGTAGCACATTGCCATTACAGACCACACATTTAAGTTGAAATGACAATTACATTGGCACAGACATATAGTTTTACTAATAAAACTATACAGTGCACAGACAAAAATGTGTGGAAACTGTTTTTGGTGTTATTTATTTTGATAAAATTAAAGTATTTGTTGCCAACACACTTCAGAAATAACAAAAAAAGTGTTCCTATTTCTGATATATTCTGAAATACTTACACAGTTCATTTAAATGTTGTTGTGTGCTAGAAAAAAAGACTATTTCCTCCTCCCAATATCCAGTAAGATTCTCATAATAAACCTTTGAAGTCAGAGAAAGAAAAGTGAAGAAGCACCCTCGGAAGGCAGCTGCTGACATTTGACCTCAGTCTTTAAATGCACAGCAAATGTGATGAAATAAGAACAAAATTTACAGGTCTGTTTACAGAAAAGGAGCATTTGGAAAGCTACTGTAAATAAGGTTTGGGCAAGGGAAGGTACGAACTCAAGATGGACAGCCAAAAACAAACCAAGCTAGCAACTGGAAATCAAGAACATGTGAGTTACAAGCCACAAAGCCAATGACAAGGAACGGGCAGAATGCATTCCTAGGTCAGCTTTCTGAATATCCCAAGATGTCGTTAGCAAACCAGACAGCTACACTATGTGGTAGGCTGCGACCGAAAAAAGGAAATTGTTTGAAAAAAGTAAGACTGATGGAAATGAAGGAATGTGTGACAATAGGCATCCCTGAAACACATTACTGGCCAAGAGGCTGTTTACTGATGGTGAGATGCGGGCATGCAAAGAGCCAGATGGAGGGCCTATGCAAGGGGCAGTAAAGAGACACCAAATATCAGTGCATTGAGTACAGAGCTAAGACCAGAGAAAAAGAGCACTCACCAAATGGGAGTGGGTGTGAATACCTGTGGATGGCATTTAGAAGAGAAGGGGCATTTAGTTGAGAAGAGCAGGCTGGAGTGCATAGTGGATGCCCGGCGATCACAGCACCCTCATGTTGGAGTGACTTGGGGACAGAGGGCATTGCAACTGCAGCAAGCCTGCCATCATCCACCATGGAGGGTTTCCAGCAGCCGGCCAAGCAAAGTGCGCATTGAAGGCACTGGTCTGACGACACAGTGTGGTCTGGAGTTGGTCTGCCCACAATGAGGAATGTGAGAAAACCATCAACTGTGCAGTCTGATGAGGGGTGTGACTGGGATGTGTATGCTGGCGGAATAGGCAATAAGAAACTTTTTTTGTTTTTTTGTGTTGTTTTCCCTATTGTTTATAGAGTGGAGGGAGTTAGCGGTGGTGCATCGCCCCTCTGCTGAGGGTAATACATTTTTTTTTTCTGACAGCAGCCGGGTCTGAGGGTGGGGCAGGCAGGAGGGAGGGACAGTGTGCACTTCAGTTTAAAGTGCACATGTCACTTTGGCAGTCTGTTTTGCGGAGGCCAGCCTGACAGGCACACTTTAAACAGTCCAACTTGAGCTGTCTTAGACAGCTGGGTGGAGAGCAAGCACAGGCCTCCAGGACCTGAATGAGCATCAAATCAGTGTGCCTAGCAAACCTGGTGCTTCTCTCATGCTGTCTCAGCAAATGAGAGCAGTGCCATAATTGGAAGAGGGGAGTTGGATGAGGCTGTGGGAGCCTGCTGCCTGTGCTGGAGGAGCCACTGATTGCCGAGATGAAGAGGAGCAGTGGGGTGAGTACATTTTTATGTCTTTATTTTAAATTTACTTAACTCACTGACAGGCACTGTGAGAAACTTGCAGTGCCTTCAGTCTCAATTCCAGAGTTCTCAATCGTGGCCCGTTATAAACGCTGTTTAAAACAGACCACGATTAAGAGCTTTGGCGTTGAGCCTAAAGGCATTGCAGTTTTTTTTACCAGTGCCTGTCAGTGGGTTAAATATTCGCCCCACCAGTTTTGTTTGCCGCTGGCCACCATTGGACTGTTATTGAGTTTCTTCTCCAGTGGAGGAGAGTGGGAACCCACTTTTTGCTTTCCTGACTCTTCCTGACCCAGTATTTCAGACCACTGGTTTGTGAGAAATGTTTCTGTGGGGTTGTTTATTAGTTGTTAGTTTGAGACTACCTAGACACCTGACATGCAGGTACATGATACCAAAACAACTACAGGTAAAGTAGCTCCCCATTGGGGATGAGCCTTCTCAATCACCACACCAGCCCCTGATGGAATGCATTCTTGTAAGGCTAACAACCTCCTGGACACAGCCAGAAGAGCAGCAGTGCTAAGAGTTGATAAACGATATGGAACTGGCATCCTCATGTTACAAGAAACATGTTTAAAAGTGGATTATTGTAGATATCTCAGAAGATATGGGTTCCTCACATTGTTGCTTGCTACTTTTGACCGTGGCAGTAGAGAGCTGTTATTGGTGAACAAACGCTGCTCACTAGAATTGACACAGATGTGTAAAGATATAGGGGAGTGATATGGCATGGTGACAAGCATGTTGTGGAGTAAAATGTTCACTACGTTGCTGGGCAACGCTCTGCCCCATATTGCATAAACATCCTGGCCATGAGGGGCGCCGGTTCAGCAATTTTGAACGGAATCTTTAACTGTCTCATAGATTACATGAGAGCTGGGCCACCCCATACTAGGATGCCTTTAGGGACACCCTTTGCTGATTTCTTGGGACACGAGGGAATTACTGATGCGTGGTGACACTTATCCAAGGGAGGAAGGATACACCTTTTCTGAGGCACATTGGTCCTTCTCTCCCAAAGACTACTTTCTAGTTCCTACTGTTGACTTAAGCCAATTTAAGAATATGGCCATCCATGCTAGAGGCCTATCGCATCATGCTCCAATTAACCTTGAATTTATGGGTAAACCACTGATCACTCTAGACAGGTGATGAATGAGCCTGTGGTGGCTTAAAAGGTATGAGGTCTGGTACACTCTAGCAAGAAATATGTCACAATACTTTGAGATTACTAAGGGTACTGTGGATTTGCATATGGTGTTATGGGAGGCCTACAAGATGGTCATAAGATGCAATCTGCACAATTGCACACCAGAAACGGGACCAACAACACAAAATCAGTCAGCTGGAAATGGCAGTCGAAAAAGGCAGAAGGATTACAGATCACATAATACTGAGGCAAACCTACGTAAGCTCACTCAAGTGAAGTTATATCATGAACAACTAGAATGAGCTTACAAAATGTAGCCATAGCATTGGGCATTTATTTGAAGGAACCCCTGGCACTATTATTGATTAGTTTTAACAATGGGACTACCTCTTTGCTTTCCTGGGCTATATGGGTTTTGTCTACTGTTTTCTCGCCTATTCAAACATTCTCTACTCAGGACTTCAGGTTTGGGTACAAGCTGATGCAACACTGTTGCATTTATTCCTGCTGGAAAGGGTGTTGAAGTGGAGATACTCCCTTCATTATTAATCACCATTGCCACTGACCCTTTAGCTCGAAGAATCTGACAGCATGAACAGATCACGGGGATCAGGTGGTCTGAGACTATGGAAGATAAGCTGTCACTACACCCGAATGATCTCCTCATATAATTAAGCCACACACTAGACTTTGGCCCTACTGTGATGCAGATCTCATAGTAATCTGGCCACTTCTCGGGGATAACTGTTAAGTGGAATGAAACTAGGCTTTTAGTCCTATGTCCAGTAGAACATTATGCATACTGCGAGGATTTGCTTGTTTGGAGTTTGTTTGAGACATGAGCGAGACCTGTACGCGCTAACTGTAATAAGTAAGGTAGAATCTGGTAAGGTAAAGAAGACATACGGAGAGAGTTATTTTTGGAACACCCTAGGCAAAATCGCTTCCATTTGGCTTTGTATATTTTATTTATTGCTTCAGCTATTGCTTTCTTAAGTATTGCTCTGCAATCTTGCATAATATTTAGGAGATGGTACTCATTATATTCATGAGTCAGACCGATGAATTAAAGAACTTCAGGTTGAGGTGAACAACTGGTACCTCTGTGTACCAGTACTGTCTGGGCCACAATAGGGCTTTTAGTATGAGATGGCACAGTTCCTGGCGCATTTTGTTTTTTAACACCTTTGGTATCTGAGGTAATGGGAAAAGCATAAGTAAAGATTCTGGTCCACACTAACAGAAAAGCATCCCCTATGACTCTTATATTACATACCTGCTTACATAGAATCAGCATTTGTGGTTCTGGCTGGCTGCACACAGATCTTGCCCCAACAATGAAAGACGGGGTTTCAGCTGTGTTGGTTTAATTCTCATTTGTGACACTCTTTTGAAGTTCTGCTGAGAGTGCTCATTGATTATTGGTGTCCAGCACCTGTTCTCCTGTTAGTGTAATATGTTGAAGAACTGTCCATTTCCAAATTTTTGGCAGTCCAAACTAGAATGGATGTGATTTTGTCCTCCCCTTTTTTTTATACAGTACACAGTGGTGGTGTCTGTGAGTATCAATAATGAGGAATCTGATCCTTGGAAGGAAAGGCTGAAGGCCCAGTGCTACTTCTCTTTAAAGTCCAAGAGAATGATATGAAGTAAACGGTTTGTGGTGACCATTTCCTTTGAATGTCAAGTCTTGGAGACAAGCTCTTTAGCTTTCTATGGATGCACCAGAGGTCGTTATGGACTGGGGTGGTTAGTTCAGAAATGTCAAGCCTACACACACATTCTTCTTTTGAGACCATCATTATGGGAGTGACCTTGATTATGTCATTGATTAACCTTTGACTTTGTCCAGTTCTTCCTAGAATGGCATCATAAAAAGATGACAAAGTAGGAGCGGGGGAATGCAAGAGGACATCATGAAGAGGAATGACCTGAAGACACATATTGAAACAGACTCTCTTGTTTTAATCTTGTTGGCTAGAATATATTTAGAATGCTCTTTCTGGTCTGGAAAGCTTTGCTTTGCTCCATATCTAGAATAGCTGCTAGAAATATAATCTTTTTCCTTGGTTGTAAATGGGACTTGTCCCTGCTGAACATCAGACCTAGTTAGTTGAACAGCTATAGGCAAGCATTTTTAGACTCTTTGCTAGCTTGGGAAGGGCCATTTACAAGCCAGTTGTTGAGATAAGGGAAAATTTGTAGGCCCATTCTTCTCAGATATGCTGCCACAAGGGGCATGCATTTAGTTAATACTAAGGGAGCAGATTTGTGACCAAACAGAAAGATTTTGAAATGGAAAGCTGACAATCACTTTGAGTTTTAAGTATTTCCATTTCCTAGCATGCAATGGAATGTGGAAGTCTTTGTCTTGGAGATAGAAGGATGTCATACAGTCTCCTTGATCCAGTTGAAGAATTTCTTGCAGTGCTACCAAGCCAAATGATTATTTCTTCAGAAACGTGTTTAGCTGCAGTAGACTGAGTATTGTTCTCCATTCACTTCATTTCTTTTTACTGAGGACAAAATGTGAGTGGAAACCCGTATTTTGTTGTTTATAGGGCACATGTTATATCACTCCATTCCTAAGCAGTGACAACATTTCCAATTGAAATAGACAAAGATATTGATGGGACCTTTTTTGAGGTACAGTAAGACTCTTGATGTATTCTATTGTGTGTCTAAACACAAGGACTAAACCCCATCGATCAGTGGTGACAGATTGACAATGCCTAAAATAAGTCCGCTAAATGCAGGGGCAAAGAAATGATCAACATCTAATAAACATTACTGACATCTTATAGATTCTTGGGATCTTTGTTGTGCTGCAGAATTGTTGCCCATAAATTCAAACAGCCTACAAATACTATTCCCATACGAGACTGATACTGTTTATACAAACAACGTTGTGTATGTCTTTATCAATGTTTGTTTATATAAGTATAATTAATGATTTGTGACAAATGATATGGAATGGTGTGATACTACGACCGGCAAAAAATAAGCAAATAGAGTTGCAGGAATATCTTGGCCCACATACTAATTATTTTTGTATGCTTTCTTTATCTTTACATTTTGAATTCTATGGTTTTCAATTAACATTAACAGTGTTTTTTTTAATGTATTTTTTAGAGTTTTAAACATGTTTACTACGTGCATATGCTGTCTAATGGATTATTAGTGGAGGTGTGTGTAATGATTTTAATCAATGGAACAAATATGATTTGATTTGAGTCGCACAAAAAAAAAATGCTTATTCCAATAGTGAGCAGTGCCACTATTGTTGAATTCCCCTTAGAGGTACACTGAAATGTGCCCTAAGACTACCCCTTTTTGTGTGCATATCTCATGTCCAGGGTCGCACAGGGTTAGTTGGGCTCCTCCCTTTTTTGGTAGAACACCCGTATTTGTCAGCATTTCAGGAGATAGGAGGGAATGCCTGGATATCAACCAACAGCACAGTCTAGCACTTGGCTGCCTCCAGATATGGAATAACAGGGCATCCTGCCGCCACATAATCACATGCGGTTTGCTGAAGGCGGTAGGGAGGATGGGGATGGAGGCAATGGTCCGCATTTGGTTGCCTCTTGGGAGCTGTGCAGCTTTATTTCCAGTGTGTTGTCACACACACTGTAGCTGGACAAACGGCGGCCATATGCAGAATTCTGGTAACCCTAAGCATGTAACCAGTAAGCCACTGCTACATACATAAGTATCCTAGTCCTCCTCATGTTTTCAGGGAAGCTGTGAAGTTCAGCAGTTGGCAGGACAATTCTAGCTCCCGGCGCAGGAAAGGGACTACTACCAAGTTGTACCAACAACCGCCTGAAGGCTGTGCAGCGAGCATACCTCGCAGCTGTTGTGGGGTTACTGATACTATGTTGGTTGGAGTACCATTGATTTGGGTAATAATAAACATCTGTTATTCAGCGATAAGAGGCCTACGGGTGAACGTGCGCTTTACAAATACACGTTGTGTTATGTTATGTTGTTAAAGTTGGTCACAGTGATTAATGTTCACTTATTTATGGCACATTATTTATAGCTAGAGATCGCATGAAGGTCAAAAGCCACACAGTCATTTCTTTTGACTGGAACCTCAATTCATGTCACATGACTTTTGTAATGCCCTGTCGGGCCAAAGGTCGCCTGATGTCACCAGTTCTCATTACTGAGTTGTAAACTCCAATCACCCCTCCCTGTTTGGACAAAGATTGTTGGCAAGTAGACTACGTGAGCGACGATGGCCTAAATAAACAGATACCAACAGACCTAGAAACTGAAGGAAGGCATGCATCAAGATTAAATTCATTTTCTTTACAACTGCACCAGATATGAAGTTCTGAATAGCTGAAATTACACAGTTTGGAAAGGAAATGAAAGACTTCGAAAGCTAAATGATGAGTTAAACCTACAACTCCGGCTGGGGAAAACGGTGAAACAACAGGAAAATACTGCTGAATGCCTTCTAACACGTTGCAACCAAGGCCCCCAAAATTCTAGTGGCATAAATAAAAGCCAGACGCTGCCTGGACCACAAAAACTTTACAAAATAAACACTTCACAGAGAAGAATTCGCGCCCTCCATGTTTTTTTGTACCAAGCCTAATACAGAATATAAATGAGATAAAACTGTTCAACTATTTGAAGTACACCAAGTTCACCTGATATGTCTGAGACGGAACATTAAATTACCAAACACACGAGCAAGACAATAATATGCATCAGAATAACCACTTGACAGTAGCTTGTGCAGGGATCGAAAACATGAGCTGTACACTAATTATGCATCCCACAGTTTCCCTCTTGATATAGT
The DNA here is from genome assembly GCF_031143425.1 of Pleurodeles waltl. NCBI lineage: Eukaryota > Metazoa > Chordata > Amphibia > Caudata > Salamandridae > Pleurodeles > Pleurodeles waltl. The sequence goes on along the minus strand of NC_090446.1, from coordinate 1,132,458,081 downwards.
TCACCAGTAAATACCTGTGAAACATAACAAGGAAAAACAGGCAAAACGCGCAGATTTTGGTAAGATAAATACCTCATCCACATGTTACATACCACTTCCATTGCAGAAACCCCTAAGAGGTGGTATGTACCACGTACAGCATATCCCTCACGCTGGGGTAAATATGTTTCCATATTATATTAAATACCCCTATGTTCAATACAACTCGGAATCAGGCCCAGTTTACAGATTCTTCCTCTGTGACCTCAATATTTAAAGCGACTATGCAAAATATTCTAGGATGTCAAAAAGCTATTATTAGTATGGACAGCATTAGTAAAGAAGCATTGGCAAAGCAATAGGTTTTGCCTATGCAACAGCTATTGGCTTTGCCAATGCTTTTTCGTCACCTTCTACAGCAGCATGTAGTGAAGTAGAGTTGAGAAGTGGGGTAGAGTAGAGTAGCTTGGGGTCGTGTGGCGTACAGTAAAGTGGCACAGAGCGGAGTGGCAAAGAGTAGGGTGGCATGCAGTGGAGTGGACTGGGGTAAAGTAGAGTGACAGAGTACAGCAGTGTAGAGTGCAGTGACGGAGAGTGGATTGGTTAGAGTTGAGTAGAGTGGCATGGAGTGGGGTAGACTACAGGAGTGGAGTGGCATGGCGTGGAGTACAGTGGCTTGGTGTAGCGTAGAGTACAGTGGCCTAGGGTGGCACTGTGAGGAGTAGCACTACAGGGAGTGCAGAATTATTAGGCAAATTAGTATTTTGACCACATCATCCTCTTTATGCATGTTGTCTTACTCCAAGCTGTATAGGCTCGAAAGCCTACTACCAATTAAGCATATTAGGTGAGGTGCATCTCTGTAATGAGAAGGGGTGTGGTCTAATGACATCAACACCCTATATCAGGTGTGCATAATTATTAGGCAACTTCCTTTCCTTTGGCAAAATGGGTCAAAAGAAGGACTTGACAGGCTCAGAAAAGTCAAAAATAGTGAGATATCTTGCAGAGGGATGCAGCACTCTTAAAATTGCAAAGCTTCTGAAGCGTGATCATCGAACAATCAAGCGTTTCATTCAAAATAGTCAACAGGGTCGCAAGAAGCGTGTGGAAAAACCAAGGCGCAAAATAACTGCCCATGAACTGACAAAAGTCAAGCGTGCAGCTGCCACGATGCCACTTGCCACCAGTTTGGCCATATTTCAGAGCTGCAACATCACTTGAGTGCCCAAAACCACAAGGTGTGCAATACTCAGAGACATGGCCAAGGTAAGAAAGGCTGAAAGACGACCACCACTGAACAAGACACACAAGCTGAAACGTCAAGACTGGGCCAAGAAATATCTCAAGACTGATTTTTCTAAGGTTTTATGGACTGATGAAATGAGAGTGAGTCTTGATGGGCCAGATGGATGGGCCCGTGGCTGGATTGGTAAAGGGCAGAGAGCTCCAGTCCGACTCAGACGCCAACAAGGTGGAGGTGGAGTACTGGTTTGGGCTGGTATCATCAAAGATGAGCTTGTGGGGCCTTTTCGGGTTGAGGATGGAGTCAAGCTCAACTCCCAGTCCTACTGCCAGTTCCTGGAAGACACCTTCTTCAAGCAGTGGTACAGGAAGAAGTCTGCATCCGTCAAGAAAAACATGATTTTCATGCAGGACAATGCTCCATCACACGCGTCCAAGTACTCCACAGCGTGGCTGGCAAGAAAGGGAATAAAAGAAGGAAATCTAATGACATGGCCTCCTTGTTCACCTGATCTGAACCCCATTGAGAACCTGTGGTCCATCATCAAATGTGAGATTTACAAGGAGGGAAAACAGTACACCTCTCTGAACAGTGTCTGGGAGGCTGTGGTTGCTGCTGCACGCAATGTTGATGGTGAACAGATCAAAACACTGACAGAATCCATGGATGGCAGGCTTTTGAGTGTCCTTGCAAAGAAAGGTGGCTATATTGGTCACTGATTTGTTTTTGTTTTGTTTTTGAATGTCAGAAATGTATATTTGTGAATGTTGAGATGTTATATTGGTTTCACTGGTAATAATAAATAATTGAAATGGGTATATATTTTTTTTTGTTAAGTTGCCTAATAATTATGCACAGTGATAGTCACCTGCACACACAGATATCCCCCTAACATAGCTAAAACTAAAAACAAACTAAAAACTACTTCCAAAAATATTCAGCTTTGATATTAATGAGTTTTTTGGGTTCATTGAGAACATGGTTGTTATTCAATAATAAAATTAATCCTCAAAAATACAACTTGCCTAATAATTCTGCACTCCCTGTATGCAGAGTGGCGTAGAGTAGAGCAGCATGCAGTGCTGTGACATAGAGGAAGTGGAAGTAGTATAAAGTGCAGTGGTGCAGACTAGAGTGGTGTATAGTGCAGTGGAGTAGAGTGGTGTAGAGTGCAGAGGGATAGAGCCGTGGCACAGAGTAGAGTGGCACACAGTAGATTTCAGTGGCATAGAGTAAAGTTATGGAGAGTAGGGAGGCGTAGAGTGCAGGAACATAGAGGAGAGGGCAGTGCCATAGGGTAAAGGAGCATAGAGTTAAGTATCATAGAGTAGAATGGTGCACACTAGAGTGGCATAGAGTGCAGTGGCACAGAGTATAGTGGTGCAGTGCATAGTGCAGTGTGCAGTACACAGAGTGCAGCGGCATAAAGTAGAGTGATGCAGAGTTGTGGGGTAGATTGAAGTGGTGTAACATGTAGTGGAGCAGAGTACAATGGTGCAGAGTAGAGTACAGTGGCATAGAGCAGTCAGACTAGAGTGTAATGGCCTAGAGTACAGTGGTGTAGAGTAGAATGGTGCAGAGTAGAATAGAGTGGTGCAGAGTCGAGTGGTGTAGAATAGAGAGGTGCAGAGTAGAGTGGTGAGGCATCAGATGCGGGGCGTAGAGTACAGTGGTGTAGAGTGTACTGACATGGAATACAGTGGGGCAGAGTAGATTAGAGTGGCATAGAATGCAGTTGTGCAGAGTGGTGTAGAGTGCAGTGGTGTAAAGTGGTGAGGAGATGAGTGGCTCAGAGTGGCATAAAGTGGAGTGGCACAGAGTGGTGCAGAGTGCAGTGGTGCAAAGTGGTGTGGAGTAAAGTGGCTCAGAGTGGCATAAAGTAGAGTGGTGCAGAGTGGAGTGGAGTGGCGTAGAGTGGTCCGGAGAGGAGTGCACTGCCATACAGTGCAGTGGCGTAGAGTGTTGCAGAGTAGAGTGACAGAGTGCAGTGGTTCAGAGTAGAGTGGT